>NC_057813.1:683005445-683351268 GCF_018294505.1 Triticum aestivum | reverse complement strand
CGACATAGACAACAAGAGAAGACAGTAAGCATCACTACGAAGCTGTCGGCGTCCTTCCGATGATACGGAGAGGTGAAGTTGAGAATCGTCGACACCATGCACACCAAGACGGTGCCTTCAGGAAGGGCATGACACCGTAGCGCCGCCACCGCCCGATCCAGAGATCGTATTTTCATCCGGAGCATGATGAAGGGAGGGAGCAACCACAACAGAGACTTCAGGAAGATGATGACGCCCACAGACGCCGCCTCCGTTGGTCTGGCCTAAACCATACAAGGTTTTCACCCCGGTAAGCATACTCCGCCTTTGTTAGGACGAGAAACGCCTACCACCACACCACCCACATGGCCATGGCGGCTAGCCGCCCACCCCTGAGTCGCGACCTCGGCCCACGAGCACCGCGGCTCCCACCACCTGGGCCGCCGCCCAAGAAACAAGACGCTTGAAAGGTCCTCCATGGTTGTAGGCATGAGCCGACCGGCAAGCACCGACCATTGATAGAGCCTCCAGTGAGAGGAATGGCCAAATCGATCAGGGAGCGACCAGGTCGGAGAAGAGGCAAGGCGGGAGCGGACTACGTCAATGTCCAGCAGCCCTGCCGGTGACGGGTGGCCCGACCGCATCGGCGCCACCCATCTCTCCCACCAACCTCTCCAAACGTCACCCCTGACGACCAACCCGGACTCCCAGCCTGGATCAGCACCTGGCCCAAACCAGCTACCCGCTCAATGGCGCGAGGAGCCGGACCGGCCGCAACCTGCATCCAGGAGAGAGACCAACAACATCCCCAAGGGCCGCACGCAGACGAGCCGACGTCGGAGAGCCCAGCCGCCGCTGCGCCACGACCTGTACATCACCATGAGCTGAACCACGTCGACGCAACACCGCCGCCATGTGCCGACCCATGCCACCACCATGGGCTCCTAGCACGCCATGGAAGCCCAAATCCACCGAGTACCACCGCAGCACCGGAAACAGCCGCCTGCAGCAGTTGACCGCGCACCACCGCAGTCCACCCCAGCGCCACAACCACGCCCAGTCGTGGCCAGCCCCCACGCCACCAGCCAGAGGAGAGCCCCCAGATCCAGATCAATTTGGCCCTCCGCCGCCGCCAAGCCCACACCGCCGCCTCTGCCACCACGAGCGCAACCCCGATGACCACCGCACGTAGCCCACCACGCCGGGGCAGCAGCCACCTTCGCCGCTGTGCCCCACAAAGCACCAAGTCCCCGACCGGCGAGGTCGTCCCGCGCCGCCCACCACCGTTCGTGAAGGAGAGGAGGCCCGCCGCCGCCTCGGCCGGCTGGGCTTTGCCCGCCAGCGACTGCGGCGACGGTGAGGAGAGAGGAGGAGGGGAGGGGGCTAGGACCGGCGGCTGTGAGGGTTCCCCCCGTCGCTCGCGGGAGCAACGCGGGGGGGGGGGGGGGGTGGGGGGAGGAGTCCGTTTTCCACTTGAATCTACTTCACGTTCATTTCACCCACTGTTATATATAATAACTAATCATGGTCATAAAATCATATGATGAAAGTACTGTATATAAAACCACAACGTAAATAAGTTGTATTTTCAAAAATACAGGAAAAGTTAGCAGTAGCGCTTTCCAAAAGAAATGCTACTGCTACTATCTATTATCTGTAGCGCTTTACCAGATAAAGCGCTACTGCTAACTTGGTACAGCAGTAGCGCCTTAATGGTAGCGCTTGTACAAGCGCTACTGCTAGCTGCAAAACAAGCGCTACTATTAGGGTTTTCCCTAGTAGTGGAAGGCTGAACCAAGTGCGGGTGCAAAACGTTTTCGTGTCCAACACATTCATCTCCTCATTAGTTTCTAGGTCGAACATCTCGTGTTAAACTGATAGGGAAAGGCCTAGTAGTGGCGCGGGTTAAACTGCTAGTAGCGCGGGTACCTGCGCTACTACTAGCGTGCTACAGCTAACTGGGTAGTAGTAGAGCAGGTAACACCCAACACTACTACTACGTCTGTTAGTACTAGCGGGGGTGCCACCCGTGTTACTACTAATTATCTGTAGCACGTGTGTGGGACCCGCACTACTATTATTAATTTCAGAACAAAAAATTGTCTGCATATTTACGTAGTATACAGGTTTTCTCTATCTCATGAGTGCTGTAAATGGTGGCGACTCTTTGATCGCATGAAGGTAGGGGTTGCCAGAGGCGCGGACGGGCAGCATCAGACCAGAACTAGCGGCAACTGCTGGAGAGGGACAGATCAAGGGCATAGCAAGGCGGTGGTGTGGGCTCCTCTTCGCGGCCAAGGCAGAGAGCTTCTGGTCGTCCATAGAGACGACCTGCACAGGCATGGCCATGGGATGGTGATTCAAACTAGAGTGAGAGAGTGAAAAAGAGAAACGAGGGAGAGAGGAAGGAGGTGGAGGGAGCAGCGGGGTTGGTCGCTGGTGGTGATGTGCTCCGACGAGGTGGCATGGAGGCACGGGGGAAGACCGCGAGCTCCTGGATATCGGCGGCGCGAGGCATCGACCTCCTTGGGCGCCATGGAGGAGGAGGCGTGCATGGGCAGGGGCGCTATGATATAGCATAGGGAGAGAGGGAGCAGAGGGACGGGAGAGATAAGGGATTCGGGGGAGAAGATGGGGATTTGAGTGTTGTTAGAAAAAACTCCGTGCTTAGGACCACTTAGTAGCCGCACGGGCTTTATACTCCGCCCTACTACCACGTGCCCGGGCTGTACTTTGCACTATGCTACCCTTTGTTGTTGGATGCTTGGCAGTTCTGCTTTATATATAAAGCGGGGGAAACCCTTTTTCATAAAATCACCCATGCTGGAATGGCGAGCAGCAAGGAGGGGAGTTGCTAGCCTCTCACGCATGAGGTACAAACTTTGTTCAATTGAGTAACGGAAGTACTTCACACACGATACATCGCTGAACCACAATGGGACGATGGCTAATCCAGCCGTCAGCTGCAGTTTCAGAATTGTCCATTGATGGCGTGATACGCATGATGTGCATGTATCTGGTAAATGCCGTCCATATAACAGTGCTCATTGCGTAATGTGATGTTATAATAAACAAAGGCAGGCATGCAATTTTTTTATTAAGACAAGGCATGTCGTTCTACCATTCGATTATTAGAAGAAAATATTTATTTTCATTTTGCATAAAGGTTAGGATCCTAAACCACTACGCCGACCAGTTGTCAGCACAGTCTATTTCCCACGTCAAGGGAGAAAGCATAAACCCGCTGGCCTAAAGGATAACTATTCGAGACTGCTCTATCAAATCATGCTATGGAAATTCGCTTACCACATACCCTCCTTGCGTTTCATAGACCAAAGTTGTAGTGTCCCTTCACAGATCAAAGTTGTAGTGTCCCTAGAGAACGGGACTTCAGTTGTTCAACATTTTTTGCTCACAGGCTCTGATGTACAACACGTGCACTGTGGTACAACAGAGTAACGGTGCAAACTAGATACACCGCGGCGATCTGGGTTGCCACAAGCTGTGTTGATATTAACCTCAGTGTATCTGTTAGAGTTGTGTCAAATATTATTGTACAAGTTAGGTTACGCCTGGACTCTGGGTTGTATGGTGTGTAGATAGGATATGAAGTCGTATCCTAGGACATTTGTATCCTAGGCCTCTTCTATATAGCGGAGATAGACACACGATGTAACCTATGCTAACGTAATATCACAAGAACGCAGGGAAAGCCGGCGGCATGTGCCGGGCTCCAGGGCGACCGGGTGCGGTATTGTAGCGGTGTCATGGGGAGGAACGTCCATAGTCAAGCCCAGGGATGTAGCCATATCGGTGAACCTCGTTATCAATTCTTGGTGTCGTGCTCGTGTGATTGCTTGGCCATCTACTCGAATTTATTTTAACAAGTGGTATCACAAGCTAGGTCGTTCGAAGATCACCAATTGCTGATTTAGAGGAAGAATCGAATCTGAGATGCAGCCGGCCATCGGCGTGGTTCTCGGCGTGATAGGAAAAAGGCAATCAGAAGACTTACGTGACTAATCTAGGCGAGTTGCGGCGATCAACAGCAGGCGAGTATACGCGTGGTTGTGGCAGCGGGGCGTGGCAGCGGAACGCGTGCGCACGCGGGATGTGCGCGATCGATCGGAAGGATCGCAGTCCATCGGGCGAGCATCAGGGGGCGCAGGTACGTGCTCATGGGGTCGGCGATCGATCGCATGGATCGCGGTCGAACGGCGAGCATCAGGGGGGCGCAGGTACGTGCTCATGGGATCGTCTGGCAGCTAGGAGTCTGGCCTTGTGCAGGCCAAGGCCCACGTGTGGGCGCTGTGGAGCAGATGGGCCAGCTGGATGGAGCGTATGAAGACAGGCAACGAAACCCAGGCAGGGCTAGCGTTGTTGCAGGTGCGTGTAGACGGACTGAGATTTGTTTTGGACAAAAAGAGGACCGACTCCTCGTTATGACAGCACAAGGCAGCAGATCGATTCAGCGGAAGAAATGATCCATCTTTATATTCCATCGGGTAGCAGGAGGTTTTGGCAAAGCAATTACTAGCATTGGAAGTTGTGCATGGAAGCTAATACACGTGAGTACAAGGAGGATTTTTGGTACGAATTTGCTACTGGTGCATCTTGTGTACTTGAGCATGTGTTGGAAGCTCGATTATTTTTCACAAGGTCAGCTATACGAAGAATCATGACTCCATCAGGCATCGGGTTTGAGGTGGAGAAGTTTATAGAACTGAAAACCTTGAGTTTTGGCAGACACGGATGAAAGATTTGTTGGCACAACATGGATGCTTGAAGCCGTTGCAGAAAATCATCCAGTTAAGATGGAATTATTATGTGATGGATGAAAATTCGTGGAAGATGATTTGAGAGCCTCGAGCATGTCGCGCAGTCAAACAAGTTCGGCTGGGTCAGACTAGATAGTCTGATGGATCGACGCGAGTCGGTTGGTACAGAAGACGGTGGTGGGATTGGCGATGACGACGTAGGAGTGTGATGCTGACGGTGACCGACTTCTTGGGCATGGAAACACGTGGCACAGCCCAGAGGGCTTGTGTGACTTCGACAAGACTATGGCGTGGGGTTGATTCAAGGTGGTATACACACGGAGCTTGAAGTTGACGGGACGCGAGGGTGGACTGATCATCTACCATGGAGTCATGTTAAAGGTGGAGCTAGATTGAGGGGCTACGGTGTAAGGATCCAGAGAATTGAAGCCTATTCAGCGGGAAAAAAGCGAGTGACACATAATTTGGACTGGAGCCCAGTGGTTTGATGGAATCGTTAAACTCGTCATCGGTCGTTGACGACCGGTTGCACCTTCCAGTGGGTGTTGAGTGGTGTGGGTTTGCGACCCTTGAGACTCGACTGGGACAACGAGGTCGACGCGATAATAGCGGCGAGGCGTGCGGTATGCACAGGACATGGAGACGGGCCAGGGCTCTGGTGCACTAGTAGAAAACGGGCCATTTATCCCGGTTCATCAGGTCCATTTGTCCCGGTTTCCAAACCAGAACGAAAGGGTCGGTACTAAAGCCCAGTACATTTCGTCCCGGTTCACCCAGGAACCGGGACAAATGGGGCTCCACGTGGCCGTTGCGGTTTGCCCAGGCAAGAGGGCCTTTTGTCCCGGTTGGTGCCACCAACCGGGACCAAAAGGCTTCCATGCGTCAGCATTCATGGGCTGGGGTTTTTGTATTTTTTCTAAAGGGGGAGGGGGTGGGTTGGGGGGTTTTGGGGGTTTTGTAGGGTTAATTTAGGGGTTTCATATATTGGGCCAGCTAGCTAATAGAGAGAAGTGTCCTCTCTTATGTTCGTGCTTGGTCGAAGCTATGTACTAGACGTATAGAGAGGACTCGACACGCTAGCTAGCTAGCTAGTAAGAAAATGAAGGAAACTATTAAGTACAGAAGATCGTCATGAACATATACAGAGAGAAGTGATCGACCTCTCCTTCTCTGAGAGATTGGTCGAACAACAAGTTTTCGTATATCTATCCGACGCTACTAGTTACATATATACAATATAAGATCTATTACAATCCTTAAAGTCTGAAGTCAAGTGCCACATGGTATTCTTCGGTTTGTTGATGACGTGGTCAAGAAAGAATCTCACCAGTCCATCTTGAATTGCTTTTATGCGATCATGTGGTAGGAGCTCATCCCGCAGCTGCCAGATCTAAATCGAAGAAGAGGGTCAATACATGTGTATGAATGAAACTCAACACAACTGATGGTAATAAAATACAATTGTGAATATTTTTTCTTACACACTTGATATTGTTTTTCAGTGTAGCCCCGCTTATTCTTGGCCATCTCGTTGTAGATGAACTCGCAAACATAGTATGCACAAAAATCATTTCCTTGTTCCTGCCACAAGCACTTTACAAGAAATAGAGGTCAATCAAACTGATAAGCAAGCATGCTAAATGCTATTGATGAAACTAGCTACAATCAATGGGAGATGCGCGGAACTAGGTAGTAGTAATTAATTTCGGTTGTTTAAATGTCAGCTCGGTCGGCAGTCCCGGAGAAATTGTGGTGAACTTTTTTCAAACTCTGCCAGACAAAGAACATAATTATTTGATATCAGGAAATAAATAAAGTTGCCCATATGGTGCGATAGTGATGGATTGAACTTACTTCTGGAGCATTCCAGTCATGTCCGCATAGTCCTCGGGATCTTTTCGTCTCGAGTATAAGACGGTTACTTCTCCCTTCTCAAGCTTAATCACTAGGAGAATAAAGTGGAAGCTGTGCACGCATGCACAACTCATCAGTTACATGACTATAACCTCGAATAATAAGGGAAACCGAATATGCACAAGACAGTAACACTCATCTGAAGTTGTAAGGAAAGAGTATTTTATCTTTCGTTTGATTTTTGAGCAACGATCTGAGCAAGTTGTCCTCGGTCTCTTCGGCTCTTTTTTGACCGTGTATTCATGTATGACATTTGGGTTAATGAACCCAATGTCATAGATTTGTGCTTTTCTGCATTCGACGATCTTCAATCTGCATAATATAGTGAGGATAATTATATATACATGCAATGAAAGAACTGAGCTATATATAGAGAGACTTAACTACAGAAAGTAGTACTTACAGACAGTAGCAAGCCACAAGTGATTTGTCGAGGGCCTTTTGATTGTAGAACTGGAAAAACTCGTCAAAATCAACAGTTAACATTTCTTGGCCAATGAAGTCGTGGTCCTCTTTAATCAGCATCGACAAAGCATCCTTCTCAGACTCTCTGCAGGTTTTCATGTACCAGTCATGGAATCTTCGCATCATCGTTGTTAGAGCAAGAGTATCTTTGACGAGAGGCTTCCAGTAATGGTATTTGAATTCCTCCACTTCCATTGTTTCAAATTCAAAATTGTCGGGCAGGTAATCATCAATAGTGAAACCGGGCAGCAGCGGCTGATTTGCGATGATATCACTAGACACCTTGAGCGGGGGGAATGATTGGTTCTCCTATTCTCCAAGTTGGGGAATTTTCTTCCCACTTCTTCGTTCTTTTAACCTTTTATCAGTTGAAGTAGTTCCCGACTGGCGCGCTTCTTGCACTGTCTTTTTAAGACAACGGAGATGGTTGTTATCCGGCGAACGCGGTTGTGCTCGCTTCAAGGCATTGAGAGTGCGCTTCGCTTTCACCGGATCTATCTTCTCCTCCGGAGGTGGATGTTTCTCAGCTCTTTTTGTTTCAAATAAGTCCTTCACTTGAGTTTGAACGATGTGCTCGTTTTCCTCCATGGTCATCTCATATGGTAACTTATCTAGAGGCTGGAGAGACGATGGACCGTATTTGAATTGCCTCCCACCTCTGGCTGTACTGCTAGACGCCGGAGCAGCCGGAGCGGCTGCAGCTGTCTTCTTTTGTTGCTTAGCAGGCGGACTACTACGACACGCCGGAGCAGCAGGAGCGGCGGCTTCTGTGTTCCACCGTTGCTTACGAGGCACCGAAGGAGGAGGCGGGCTGCTTGGACGCGCTGGAGCAGTTGGAGAAGGAGGCGGAGTACTGCCGCCCTCACGCGCCGGAGCAGGAGGAGGAGTCCCCTGATCACTCGCGAGAGGAGGAGGAGACGGAGGAGGCGGAGTGCCCAGCTGACTCGCCAGAGCCCTGAAGTTTAGAAGGTTGATGTGCTCCTTCCGCCATAGACACGGAGTCTTCATAGCAAGACCCAGCTGAGTCTCCCCATCACCTGTAGGGTCGTCAAGCTGGAGATCCTCAAATCCCTCCATTATTTTGTCCACCTTCACAACAACATAGCCTTGTGGAATCGGATGACAGTGAAAAGTTGCTCCAGGTGAAGGAGGGTACACAGAGCCGACAGACGCCTTGACTTTGAACTGAAGCCATTGTGTCATAAGGTGGCACTGGTGTGAATCCATGATAAAATCCACGGGGTAGCTAGGACCCGTCAAGTCAGGCTGCTGAAAGAGCTCGGTGGAAGCCACGCTGCTTCTCCACTGAGATGGCGGGGTAGCTTCTGGGGTAGCTTCTTGGGCAGGATCTCGCAGATGCTGGTTCTCAACATCTTGTCGTTCCTCTAGATTTCGCACCCTTGCCTTAAGCTGCTACAGTTCTCTCTGCTCCACTTTTCTCCTCCTCTCTTGGGTTTTGTAACCGCCTGGGTCGGGAAACCCAACCTTCCATGCAACGGAGCCAGGATTGCCTCGTGTTCGTCCAGGGTGCTCAGGATTCCCGAGGGCCCTTGTGAGCTCATCGTTCTCTCTGTAGGGAACGCATGTCCATTCCTGCACTTCGTTGATTGCTTTCCGAAGCTTCATGACGGGTGTTGCATGTTGCTCGTCCGTCCAGCAGCACTTCCCTGTTTCAGGGTCCAAAGTTCCACCAACCCCAAAGAACCAAGTCCTTGAACGGTTTGGCGAGTGCAATGTCTCTGGTTCGACCCCTTTAGCAATCAGGTCCTGCTCAGCCTTGTCCACAACGGCCGGGCTTTGAGGTAGCCACCTGACCCCGTGCGATGGTGATGCTCCTTCTTTGCAGCATTTATCTTGTTAATCACTGACATCTTCTTACTCCTCTCTGATGTCTTGTTGGCCACAAATGCGGGCCAGTGATCTCTTATCTTCTCAAATCAGGCAGTGAATTCTAGAGTCTTGTCCTGGTCGACATACGTTGCTTTCAACTCATTCTTCCACCTCTTTAATAGACCTGCCATCTTATTGAGAGCATGTTACTTGATCAATGGCTCTATAACTGGATTCTCCAGATCCTCCTCTTCCGGTAGGGTGAAATTTACCTTCAGCATAGTCCAAAGATTATCTTTCTGTCTATCTTCGAAAAAAGAAACTTGAAGCTCTTCCTTCTTAGGCTGATTCCATAGCTCGATGCTGATCGGGATCATGTCCCTAACAAGAACCCCGCATTGAGCAGAAAATGCTTCCTTGGTCCGGAGGGGTTTAATCGGTTTGCCATCGCGGGTGATTTCTGTGATCGTGAACCTTTCATCCGGGCGCACCTTTTTCTTCGGGCCTTGTTTCGTTACCGAAGTTTTGCTTGATCCATAGGTCTATAAAAGAAGAAAGAAGAGTTAATATATGTACATACCAAAAAAATTAATGCATCGATTAGCTAGTTAGCACAGGCTTAATTAATATATATATATACCTCGCCGGACTTTGCAACAGCTGATCCCGACTCCGTTCGGTCACCGGAGCTGTCATCACGGTCACCGGAGCCACCATCACGATCATGACTTTCCTCCTCCATTGTTTGATCACCGCCTCCTTCCTCTCCTTCTATACCTTCTTTGAGGTCATTGAGAAACAATAAGACATCACCTCCGCCATGGATTATGTCGCCCAATATCTCTTCTTGTTCAAAGTCTCTTTGATGATCCATAGTTTCTGCAAATATTACAACATGGCAATGAATATACAAACATTGAGATATGGATATATTAATAGTGGCAACATAGACCCCTTGACGACCCTCGAGCCCTATCCTTGAACCCTCGACCACACTCGACCCCTCGGTGACCCTCGACCCTCTACCCTAGTTTCCGACACCCTAGTTCCCGACACCCTCGTTCCCAATAAAAAATAAGAAGAGGAAGAAGAAGAAAAAATAGAGGATAAGAAGAAGAAAAAATATAAGAAAAAAGAAGAGAACAAAGAGGAGAAGAAGAAGGAATAGAGGAGAAGAAGAAAAAATAGATTTTTTTCTATTTTTTCTTCTTTTCCTCTATTCCTTCTTCTTCTCCTCCTTTTTTCTTCTTCTTCCTCTTCTTATTTTTTTCTCCTCTTCTTCCTCTCCTCTTCTTATCCTTTTTCTTCTCCTCATGTTGAAGTTATAGGGGAGGGGGTATATCGACAATGACGACATATACATAGAAAAAAATGTTATCGGGGAGGGGGTATATCGACCCCACCTCATGTTGAAGTTATCGGGGAGGGGGTATATCGACAACGACGACATATACATAGAAAAAAATGTTATCGGGGATGGGGTATATCGACCCCCCTCATTTGAAGTTATCGGGGAGGGGGTATATCGACAACAATGACATATACATAGAAAAAAATGTTATCGGGGAGGGGGTATATCGACCCCTTCATGTCGAAGTTATCGGGGAGGGGGTATATCGACAACGACGACATATACATAGAAAAAAAATGTTACCGGGGAGGGGGTATATCGACCCCCCCCCTCCTCATGTCGAAGTTATCGGGGAGGGGGTATATCGACAACGACGACATAAACATAGAAAAAAATTATCGTGGAGGGGGTATATCGACCCCCCTCATGTCGAAGTTATCGGGGAGGGGGTATATCGACAACGACGACATATACATAGAAAAAATGTTATCGGGGAGGGGTTATATTGATCCCCCCTCATGTCGAAGTTATCGGGGAGGGGGTATATATATATATCGAAAAAATTACATCATCATATATCGGGGAAGTTTTCATATATCACCCATCATCATCATCATCAAGTACAAAAAATTGACCAAGCTAGTTTTCATATATCATCATCATTATCATCATCATCTACTACAAAAACATCTAACAACATCTATGAACAAAAAAAATTCTATGAACAAAAAAAATCATACATCAATGCATATACATATATCAATGTATCATACATACATCTGCATATACATATACATACAACGTCCATATACATACATCAATGAACAAAAAAACATATGACAAAAAGGCAGCAGAGACCGGGGCGATGGCGCGCCACAAGTAGAGCAGGCCGGGGCAGCGGTGGCGGCGCACAGCAAGCAGGGGCAGCGCACGGCAAGCATATTAGGCAGGTGCGGTGGGGAGGGGGGAGGGAGGGCACACTGGGCGACGACGGCGAGGTCGGGGCAGTGACGGCGAGGTCAGGGCAGAGGGCGGGGCAAGGGCGCGGCGACGGCGACGAGGAGGCATACGGGGCAGGGGGCGCGGCGGCGAGGTCGGGGCAGAGGACAGGGCAGGGGCGCGGCAACGGCGACGAGGAGGCGTACGGGGCATGGGACAGGGCACGACGAGGGTGTTGGCGACGGTTAGCTCGGGCAGCCTGCCGGTGTCGTGGATGGATTCGCCACCGTCGGGCGGAGTGGAGGAGGAGAGATCAAAGTGGGGATGGGCGGTTTTGAAAATTCCTAAGTGTTGCTTATATACCCAGGGCATTGGTACCGGTTCGCGGCACCAACCGGTACCAATGCCCCCCTTTGGTACCGGTTGGTGCCACCAACCGATACCAAATGTCTCTTTTCAGGAGCCCAGTGAACGGGAAACAGAGGCCTTTGGTACCGGTTGCTGGCACCAACCGGTATCAAAGGTGGGCATTGGTACCGGTTGGTGCCACAAACCGGTACCAATGCCCCCCTTTGGCACCGATTGGTGCCACCAACCGTGATCAAAGGCCTCGTGCTGCCCGTGGCCAAAACTTTAGTCCCACCTCGCTAGTTGAGAGGGGCACGCAATGGTATATAAGCCCCACTGCCGCACCCCTCTCGAGCTCCTCTCCATTGCAGGCCTACGGGCCTAATTGTCACTGGTATGCCTGATGGGCCTACTGGGCCTTCTGCGGGCCTGAATCCTTGCCCATGGTAGGGTTTCTAGTCGTATAAAGGCCATGGTGGCCCAGTAGGTGGGTTTTTTATTTTTCCCAGTTTTTTTCTTCTGTTTTTTGCATTATTTATTTTCTTTTGTTTTTTGCTTTATTTTTTAGTTCTTTTTGCTTTTAGGTAATAAAAATTATAAACTTTCTGTTAGTGCCATTTGTTTTCCAATTTGAATAGTTTAAATTTGAATTTTTTGAAACTTGTGTGAATCACTAGTTTTTGAATAACTTTACTGTGAAAAATAAATTTTTGAGTGATTCTTTTTCCTGCTATTTAATATTACTGTGTTTTATCATTATATTCAAAAATAGATTTTGTTATTTTAGTTTCTAACACAAAAATTCTTTATGATAATTCTTTTTGCTATTAAAGTTTCTAACAAAAAAATTCTTTATGAAAATTCTTTTTGCTTTTAATGTTTTGAACAGAAAATACTTTGATAATTTTGGTTGCATAAATTTATATAATTTTAGTTTCAATAATACTAGAGGTTTATAAAAGTTTTTTGAGTTCATTCCTTTTTCTATTGGAGTTTTATAAAAGCTTTTTAGTTGATTCTTTTTGCTATTGAAGGATATTATAGTTTTGTTTTAGTTGATCATAACATAATATTTTAATTGATTATTTTTAGTTCATTCTTTTTTGCTATTAGTTCATTCTTTTTGCTATTAGTTCATTATTTGAGCTAAATGACCCTGAAATTGAAAAGCAGTACAAATGAACCCTCGAAAGTTTGAAAGTTGGCATGGTATCATCATTTCACCCACATAGCATGTGCTAAAAAGTTGAGAGGATTACGGAAAAAATTGGATGCACTTCATGTGCAAAATGGACAATCTCTTTCGAGGTATCAAGGTTTCGGACGGAAACTCATCTGTTACAAAGGCATTCGATTTTTTTTGAACTTATTTGAACTCCAGACTTTTTGTGTGCTCAAAATGCAGCATTCAAAGCAACATCATAAATTTTCAACCCTCTCTGACTTCATTTGGTATTTTTCATGCATGTACTGATTTTTTTAGCTAAATGACCCTTAAATTGAAAAGCACTACAAATGAACTCTGAAAAGGTTGAAAGTTGGCATGGTATCATCATTTCACCCACATAGCATGTGCTAAAAAGTTGAGAGGGTTACGACAAAAACTAGATGCACTTCATGTACAAAACAGACAATCTCTTTGGAAGTATCAGGGTTTTGGACGAAAACTCATCTGTTACAAAGGGATTTCATTTGTTCAAATGTAACTGCAGTGATATTCTAGATCAAAGGCATCATCATAATAGTTGTTGATAGAAAGTCTTCACTTTTTCTTCGCTTGTGTCCTTTGCTTATTGCGCCGTAACCATGGATAATCTTCATCGTTTAACAGGGTGCTTGGGTCAGCCTTGACTTTGAAGGGAGGAAATTCATGAAACTTTTCATAATCTTCAGACACATCTGTCTTGCCCTCCAATCCCACGATGTCTATTTTTCCTGAAAGAACTATGTGGCGCTTTGGGTCATCGTATGATGTATCCACTTCCTTATCTTTCCTTTTTCTCGGTTTGGTAGACATGTCCTTCACATAGAAAATCTGTGCCACATCATTGGCTAGGACGAATGGCTCGTCTGTTTACCCCAGATTGTTCAGATCCACTGTTGTCATTCCGTACTGTGGGTCTACCTGTACCCCGCCTCCTGACAGATTGACCCATTTGCACTTAAACAAAGGAACCTTAATATCATATCCATAGTCAAGTTCCCGTATGTCCACTATGTAACCATAATATGTGTCATTTACCCTCTTGATTGCTGCATCAAAGTGGACACCACTGTTTCGGTTGGTGCTTTTTTGATCTTGGACGATCGTGTAAAATGTATTCCCATTTATCTCGTACCCTTTGTAAGTCATTACAGTCTAAGATGGTTCCCTCGCCAACGAGTACATGTCATCAGAAACAGTGTTATCACACCTGAGACGTGTTTGGAACCAACTTCCAAAACACCTGATGTGTTCACATGTAATCCAGTCGTCACACTGGTCCGGGTGTTTGGAGCGCAGAATATTCTTGTGTTCATCGATATACGGGGTCACCAAGGTAGAATTCTGTAGAACCGTGTAGTGTGCTTGAGACCAAGAATGCCCGTCCCTACATATTATTGAGTCCCCTCCCAGCGTGCCTTTTCCACCTAGTCTTTCCTCATACCACGACTGAGGGAGACCTATCTTATTAAGGTCAGGAATGAAGTCAACACAAAACCCAATGACATCCTCTGTTTGATGGCCCATGGAGATGCTTCCTTCTGGCCTAGCGCGGTTACGGACATATTTCTTTAGGACTCCTATCAACCTCTCAAAGGGGAACATATTGTGTAGAAATACAGGGCCCAAACCGACAATATTGTCGACTAGATAAACTAGGACGTGCGTCATGATATTGAAGAAGGATGGTGGAAACACCAGCTCAAAACTGACAAGACATTGCGCCACATCACTCCTTAACCTTGGTAGTATTTCTGGATCGATCACCTTCTGAGAGATTGCATTGAGGAATGAACATAGCTTCACAATGGCTAATAGAACGTTTTCCGGTAGAAGCCCCCTCAATGCAACCGAAAGCAGTTGCGTCATAATCACATGGAAGTCTTGAGACTTTAGGTTCTGGAACTTTTTCTCTGCCATATTTATTATTAACTTTATATTCGACGAGTAGCCAGACGGGACCTTCATACTGAGCAAACATTCAAAGAAGATTTCCTTCTCTTCTTTGGTAAGAGCGTAGATGGCAGGACCTTCATACTGCTTTGGACGCATGTCGTCTTTTTTGTGCAAATGTTGCTGGTCCCCCCGTGCCTCTGGTGTATCTTTTTTCTTCCCATACACGCCCAAGAAGCCTAGCAGGTTCACGCAAAGGTTCTTCGTCACGTGCATCACGTCGATTGAAGAGCGGACCTCTAGGTCTTTCCAGTAGGGTAGGTCCCAAAATATAGATTTCTTCTTCCACATGGGGGCGTGTCCCTCGGTGTCATTCGGAACAGATAGTCTGCCGGGACCCTTTCCGAAGATTACTTTTAAATCATTGACCATAGCAAGTACATGATCACCGGTATGCATGGCGGGCTTCTTCTCGTAGTCTGCCTCGCCTTTGAAATGCTTGCCTTTTCTATCGACATTGATGGTTGGTCGGAAGGAATCGACGATGCCCCAGGTACACATTCTTCCTGTATTTATCCAGGTATATACTTTCGGTGTCATCTAAATAGTGCATGCGTGTGTGGTATCCCTTGTTTGTCTTTCGTGAAAGGTTACTGAGAGCAGGCCAATCATTGATGGTGACAAACAGCAATGCATGCAGGTCAAATTCCTTCCGTTTGTGCTCATCCCACGCACGTACACCGTTTCCAATCCACAGTTGTAAAAGTTTTTCAACTAATGGCCTTAGGTACACATCAATGTCGTTGTCGGGTTGCTTAGGGCCTTGGATGAGAATTGGCATCATAATGAACTTCCGCTTCATGCACAGCCAAGGAGGAAGGTTATAGATACATAGAGTCACGGGCCAGGTGCTGTGATTGCTGCTCTGCTCCCCAAAAGGATTAATGCCATCCACGCTTAAACCAAACCATATGTTCCTTGCGTCACCTGCAAACTCCTCCCAGTATGTTCTCTTGATTTTACTCCACTGCGACCCGTCAGCGGGTGCTCTCAACTTCTCGTCTTTCTTATGGTCCTCTCTGTGCCATCGCATCAACTTGGCATGCTCTTTGTTTCTGAATAGGCGTTTCAACCGTGGTATTATAGGAGCATACCACATCACCTTGGCAGGAGCCCTTTTTCGGGGGCGCTCACCGTCAACATCACCAGGGTCATCTTGTCTGATCTTATACCGCAATGCACCGCATACCGGCATGCATGTATCTTCTGCACCTCTAATCCTAGAGAGCATACAACCTTCTTTGCTGCATACGTACTGTCGGGAAATTTGTTATCCTTTGAAAGCTTCTTCTTCAATATTTTCAGTAGCTTCTCAAATCCTTTCTCAGGCACACCATTCTCTGCCTTCCACTGCAGCAATTCTAATACGGTACCAAGCTTTGTGTTGCCATCTTCGCAATTGGGGTACAAACTTTTTTTGTGATCCTCTAACATGCGATCGAAGTTGAGCTTCTCCTTTTGACTTTCGCACTATCTCCTTGCATCAACAATGACCTGACGAAGATCATCATCGAGCACATCGTCTGGTTCCTCTTGATCTTCAACAGCTTCCCCTGTTGCAGCATCACCGTATTCAGGGGGCACATAGTTGTCATCGTCCTCTTCTTCTTCGATGTCTTCCATCCTAACCCCTATTTCTCCGTACTTGGTCCAAACAGTATAGTGTGGCATGAAACCCTTACAAAGCAGGTGGGTGTGAATGGTTTTCGAGTCAGAGTAAGACTTTGTATTCCCACATATAGGGCATGTACAACACATAAAACCATTCTGCTTGTTTTCCTCAGCCACTTTAAAAAAATTATGCACACCCTTAATGTACTCGGAGGTGTGTCTGTCACCATACATCCATTGCCGGTTCATCTATGTGCATTATATATAATTAAGTGTGTCAAAAACCATTACAGAACATCATGAATAGATAATTAAGTGAACAAATTAATAGAAGTTCATCATCACATTAAAACCAAAGTACATACATTGAACAACATATAGATCTCCGGAGCATATAATTAATTAAACCATACATTGAAACTATGTAAAACATTTCAATGCGAAAACAAATACGATCATAATCGCAACCGAGGTAACAATTGATCCAACAGCATAATGATACCAAGCCTCGGTATGAATGGCATATTTTCTAATCTGTAAGCGCATTGCAGCCATCTTGATCTTGTGACCATCGACGACATCCGCAACATGCAACTACAATATCATCTTCTCCTCCTCAATTTTTTTTTCCTTCAAGAAATTGTTTTCTTCTTCAACAAAATTTAACCTCTCGACAATAGGGTCGGTTGGAATTTCCAGTTCACATACATCCTAGATAAATAAAATCTATGTCACGTTGGTTGGCATAATTGTCATAAACAATAAATGAACCAAATATTTATAAAGATAATATATACCAGATCCGAATCATAGACAGGATGAGGGCCGACGGTGGTAGATACCAAAACCATCGCACTATATAATAAGAAGCAATAATAAAAGTAAGAAAAATATACAAGTATCTATCTAAACATACAAGTAAGAATTTTTTTTCCTTTCAGAAAGAAGATATGAACAAGAGGCTCACCACGGTGGTGCCGGCGACAAGATCGGCGCGGGCGAGTGACGGCAGTGACGACGGGGGCGGGACGTGACAGACCGCTAAACCTAGACAAATATTGAGGAAAATAGAGCTTGGAGGTCGATCTTGGAGAGGAGAAAGCTTAAGTAGTGTGGCTCGGGCATTCCATCGAACACCTCATGTGCATAGGAGGTGATCTAGAGCACCACAAAGCCCTCCCCTCGCCGACCAGAAAAAACAGAGCAGTGTGCTCTGCTCGTCGGCGATGGGGTATATATAGGCACATCATTGGTCTCGGTTCATGGCTTGAACCGGTTCTAAACAGCACCCTTTGGTCCCGGTTCAAGCCACCAACCGGGACTAATGGTGGTGGGCCAGTAGCGAGGCCCATTGTTCCCAGTTCGTCCCACCAACCGGGACCAAAGGGGCCAGACGAACCAGGACCAATGCCCCCACGAGGCCCGACAGGCCCCCTGGCCTCAAGAACTGGGACCAATGCCCCCATGGGTCCCGGTTCGTGACTGAACCGTGACTAATGGGCTTATCTGACCCAAACGAAAGCCCTGTTTTCTACTAGTGGTGGTCATACATGTGGTGAGACAACTGCGGATTTGACTCGGGATGACTACAAGCAATGGTGAAATTCCTTCAAGTTTTAGACAGGCGGGCAAGAAAGTAGCGGTGATGTTGAGTTCAGGTAACTCTTATGTGTCACACCCAATATGTGAGTTGTTCACTTTCACGCAGGTCAGTAATCAGTGTGTGATGGCATTGGACGGATACTCTGGAAGTTGGGAACACAAACTAGAGTAATAAGGAACTTAATTTTGCTCGAAGGTTAACTGTGGTCAAGAAAATAAGGAACTGCAAGTTGTAGGTGGAGTCATATGGAGTCTTTAGAGTAGCAACGGTGCTCATGGGACAAGCTCAAGTCCAATGTATATGGAAGTTTGACGCATGGACAAATTCAAGGTGGTGGAGAATATTCGCCAAGGTGGAGTTTGTTAGAGTTGTGTCGAATATATTGTACAAGTTAGGTTACAGTTGGACTCTGGGTCGTATGGTGTGTAGATAGGATATGGAGTCGTGTCCTAGTAGGACACTTGTATCCTAGGCCTCTCATATATAGCGGGGTAGACACACGATGTAACATATGCTAACATAATAGCACAGGAACGCAGAGGAAGCCAGTGGCATGTACCGGCTTCCAGGGCGACCGGGTGCGGTATTGTAGCAGTGTCATGGGGAGGAGCACCCATAGTCAGGCCCCCGGGATGTAGCCATATCGTTAACCTCGTTAACAAATTTCAGTGTTGTACTCGTGTGATTGCTTGGTCATCGGATGATCAACAACATGCCTCGGATTTATTCTAACAGTATCTGCACTTGAATTTTTTTGCTTTATTAACTTGATTCACATAAGGACGGTCATATGCATGATGGATGTTTGCATGCTGATCGTCTCTCACCAGACGCGTGCTGAGTTCACGTTGCGGAGGTTATATTTTTTTGGGTTCCTAGTTGATAGGCTTACATGGTAGCTTATGACTCGGCACGATTCAGGCTCCTGGGATGGCACGCGCGATTGTTGGATCGTGGTGAGCTTTCAGTTTTCTATTAGCGACTGAATAAAAGGAAAGACAGAAAATGGCACAAGTTTTTACGTGTCGCAAAGCTCTTTCTCTATGGATGCGTTCCTGCTCTCTATTCCTTTCCACCTTGTGTGCGTGTGTTGTGTCATTCGGAGGGAAAAGATTCAAAGAGAGAGAGACTAGATCACAGCCTCAAAACCAACAATTGGTATACAGAGCTTTAGGGTTAGGAATTTGGGCATTTTTGCGGCGGTGATCGGAGGTGTTTTTGGTGGCGGCGATGTGGGATACGTCTCCCAAGAAAGTCGATGAGAAGAGCAGTAGCACCGGCGGCGGAAACTACACGCCACTGGCCGCAAGGAAGCCCAGCGCAGGCAAAGAAACTGTCGTGGTGCTGGCTGCATCGTCGAGAGCCACCAATGTGCTGATACAGTATCCGATGCTGACGGACACGAACTACTCTTTGTGGGCCATCAAGATGAAAGTGCTGATGAAGGTGCTCTGCGTCTGGTCGGCGATTGATGTCTCCGACGATTACGACCAAGCGGCGGATGAGGGAGCCTTCGCGGCGCTCTCTCAGTCCATCTCAGATCATGTTATGCTGCAGGTTGCAGACTGCGACACCGCGCAAGAGGCCTGGGAGATGATTCGATCTGCGCGCATTGGGGAGGATCGCGTGAAGAAGGCGCGCGCGTGGCAACTGAAGAGGCAGTTCGATCGCCTTTACATGGCGAACGGGGAAACTATCCCGGAGTTTGCCCGGAAACTCACCACATTGGTGAGTGAGATCCGCTCCCTCGGCGTCACCCTTGGCGAGGAGGCCATGGTGGAGCGGCTGTTCAGCGCCGTCCCGGATCGGTTCGCCGACATCTTCAACACCATCAAGCAGTGGGGCAACGTCATCAAGATGATGGTGCAGGAGGCCGTTGGACGCCTCACGGTATTCGAGGAGAACCAGCGGGGGTGCCGCCAGAGCCGTGGCGACAACAGCCAGCAGTTGATGCTTGTGACCCGCGCGCTGGAAACCCTTATGAAGGGGAAGAAATTCGTCGACAACAATGGGGTCTCCATCTCTTTTGCAAAGAAAGGAGGCGGCCAGAGCGGTGGCCAAGGCGGTGGGCAGGACAAAGGTCCTGGTGATCGCGGTCAGAACAATGGAAAGGGCAAACAGAAAAATCATCGTAAGTTTGACATCTCAAAAGTAAAATGTTTTAACTGTGATGTGAATGGAGACTTTGCCTCCGACTGTCCGGAGCCCAAGCGTGAGCGTGCAAACCTGGCGCAGAAGCAAACTGATGAAGATCCAACCTTGTTCATGACCGAGGTGTGTGAGCTTGTTGAGAACACCGAAATCACAGGAGACAAGGTCATGTTGCACGAAGGAAAAGTTATGCGGAAACTGACAGGTCATCAGACAAGACTTGGTATCTTGAAACTGGAGCAAGCAACCACATGACTGGTTGTCTGGACAAGTTCGCCGAGCTGGACCGAAAGATCACCGGTTCAGTTCGATTCGGAGATGGATCAGTTGTGGGCATTGAGGGACGTGGCTCAGTTCTCTTTGTTGCACACAACGGCTAGCATCGGTTGTCAACTGACGTTTATTTCATCCCGAAGCTGAAAAGTAATATAATTAGTCTAGGGCAGCTGGATGAATTTGGTTGCAAGTACTCCGTCGATAAAGGTTTGATGACTGTGCTGGATAAAGAGAGAAAGGTGCTTGCAGAAGTTAGAAGAACACTAAACAGGCTCTACATACTGAATATTGAGCAGTCTGACCGAGTTTGTCTATTGTCCAAGACTTCAGAGGTTCCCTGGTTGTGGCATGCACGTTATGGGCATATAAGCTTTCATGCTTTGAGACTACCAGCAAACGAGGCCATGGTGTGTGGCTTACCAATGATTGATCAGATTGATCATTTGTGTGAGAGCTGCTTGGTTAGGAAACAAAGAAGAGCTCCATTCCCTGTTGAAGCCTCATACTAAGTAGATCGAGCACTTCAATTGCTGCACGGGGACCTTTGTAGTCCTATCTCCCCTCCAACCTTTGACGGGAAGAATTATTTTCTGCTGCTAGTTGATGACCACACAAGGTACATGTGGGTTGTGCTGATCAGAAGCAAAGATAAAGCACTTGAGGCAGTTAAGAAGATAAGAGCAACAGTAGAGCTTGAACTTAATCTGAAGGTGATGACACTCAGGACAGATCGTGGAGGGCAATTCATGTCAAAGAATTTTGCTCAATTCTGTGAAGGCCTTGGGATCAAGCACTACTTGACGGCGCCATACTCTCCACAACAGAACGGTGTTGTTGAGAGAAGAAATCAGACTGTTGTTGGAATGGCTCAAAGCCTTCTGAAAGCCAAGGGAATGCCTGGACAATTTGGGGGTGAGGCAATAGCTACAGGAGTCTATCAACTGAATCATTCACCAACAAAAAGCGTGCACGGGATGACACCTTATGAGGCCCTGTACAAACGAAAGCCTAATGTCGAGCACCTTGGTACATTTGGGTGTACAGGGCATGTGAAGAAAGTTGGAAGGCACCTCCCAAAGTTGGTCGACCGGAGTACTGAAATGGTTTTGATTGGGTATGAACCAAATAGTAAAGCATACAGACTATTCGAACCACACACGAAGAAGCTGTGTGTCTCAAGATGTTGTGTTCGAGGAGGACAGACGCTAGGAATGGACCACCAACGATGCTGAGGGGATCTCAGAGACATTCTCAGTACAGTATAATGTACACCTTAATGATGCTTGTCATGTAGCCCTGCCAAAGGACACTGTTCACCATCCGACAAGAACTAATCTGAAGGAGAACAAGCTCACAGATGAAGAAACAGTAGTAGGGCTCAGACCAGAGGATTTTGTTACCCCAGCTAGAAATGAAGCACCTATTGGACCTCGGTTTGTGTCACCTCCGACCGGTGCTTCAACGCCGACGTGCACCGAGGGACCACGCAGGTAGCACCTCATGGAAGAAGTCATCGAAGAAGCACCATTTGCAGTTGTGCCAAACACATGCCTTCTTGGTATAGAAGAACCTGAATCTGGGTTAGAGGCAAGAAAGGAAGAGGCATGGAGAGAAGCCATGGACTCAAAACTCAGGTTAATCGAGAGCAATGAAACCTGGGAACTCACTGACTTGCCAAAGGGACAGAAAGCAATTGGTTTGAAATGGGTTTACAAACTAAAGAAAGATCCCGATGGCAAGGTCATGAAACATAAAGCAAGACTGGTTGCGAAGGGCTATGTTCAGCGTCACGGTGTAGACTACGAGGAGGTCTTCGCCCCTGTTGCACGACTCGAGTCAATCCGGCTTCTCATCGCAGTTGCAGCACAATAGAAATGGGAAATGCATCATATGGATGTTAACCGCGCTTTTGAATGGTGAACTGAAAGAGGAGGTTTACGTCGCTCAACCCCTTGGATTTGAGATCAAAGGGCATGAGCAAAAGGTTCTGAAGCTGCACAAAGCCCTCTATAGCTTAAAGCAAGCGCCTAGAGCATGGAAGGAGAAACTAGACAGAGCTTTGATTGATTTGGGATTTGAGAAATGTCCACTTGAGCATGCAATGTACAGAAGCGAAAAACTTGCTATTGGAGTATATGTGGATGATCTTATAATCACAGGACCAAACTCAACTGAAATAGAAAAATTGAAGGAGCAAATGAAGAACATGTTCAGTATGAGTGACTTGGGGCTCCTGAGTTATTATCTTGGCATAGAAGTGAAGCAATTGTCAAATGGATTTATTCTGAATCAATCTAGTTATGTGGGCATGATCTTAGAGAAAAGTGGGATGATTGACTGTTACTCTGCTCAAACCCCCATGGAAGCCCGCCTGCACTTGAGCAAGTCCAGCATCTGCAAGCCAGTTGATCCAACAATGTATCGCAGTATTATTGGGAGCCTGAGGTACCTGACACATACTCATCCCGATATAACTTATGCAGTGGGCAAAGTTAGCACGTATATGGAGAAGCCTGCGGCAGATCATTTGGCTGCTGTTAAGCACATCCTGCGGTACATAAAAGGTACGCTGAATCTTTGTTGTTTCTATGGAAGAGAAGAAGGAATTACCATGCAGCTGTGTGGATGCAGTGATAGTGATCATGGTGGTGATGTGGACGATCGAAAGAGCACCTCTGGAGTAATATTCTACCTCAACTTGAGCCCTGTGAGTTGGACATCGCAGAAGCAGAAAGTAGTTGCGACATCTTCTTGTGAAGTAGAGTATGTTGCTGCTGCTTCGAACACCTCTCAGGCAGTGTGGCTGAGCAGATTGGTTGCAAGTCTGACAGGAGATGAGGCGAATCAGGTGACACTGAAGGTGGACAACCAGTCGGCTATTGCATTAAGCAAAAACCCGGTGCACCACCAAAGGAGCAAACATATTGATATTATGTACCATTATGTTCGTGAATGTGTCGAGAATGGAACCATAGCAGTTGAACATGTGCACACAGTTGATCAGCTAGCTGATGTGTTGACGAAGCCACTTGGAAAGCTGAAGATTTTGGAGCTCAGAGACAGAATTGGGATGCGCACACTTGAGCAGATACTACAAGGTTAAGGAGGTGACTGTTGATATTAACCTCAGTGTATCTGCATTTGATTTTTTTGCTTTATTTCCTTGATTCACATAAGGACGGTCATATGCATGATGGATGTTTGCATGTTGAACGTCTCTCACCAGAAACGTGCTGAGTTCACGTTGCGGTGGTTAGTTTTTTTTTTTGGTTCCTAGTGGATAGGCTTAGCTGGTAGCTTATGTCTCGGCACCATTCAGGCTCGTGGGATGGCACGCGCGATTGATGGATCGTGGTGAGCTTTCAGTTTTCTGTTAGTGAATAAAAGGAAAGACAGAAAATGACACATGTTTTTACGCGTCGCAAAAGCTCTTTCTCTGTGGCTGCGTTCCTGCTCTCTGTTGCATTCCACCTCGTGTGCGTGTGTTGTGTCATTCAGAGAGAGAGCGACTAGATCACAGCCTCAAAACCAACAAGCTGATCTTCTCCTAATGCCTCCCAAACCTAACCTATTTTGTGATCGTTTGGGCGGCACATGTGTAGTTTATATTGTCCCCGCAAACAATCATAACAAGATAATAATTGGAGGGAATTGTTTCGAGGAGTAGTGTAGTACTTTTCATGGTGGCTAGCTCTCTTGAAGTACATCCCCCATATATTTCTTTAGTCTGGCTGCAAGAATAGATTATATAAACCATGATGGATATGAGCTATTCTGGCTAGCTTGTCGCAATAAACTATGGTAGATGTGACTTGTTTTGGCTAGTTGGCATCTATAAACCATGGTGGCTGAGAACTATATATATGCACGCACATTGAAGGTGGTTCAGAAGAAATAAAGTGGGCAATAATTCAACGACAAGGAGGATGGTGTGTAGCATTGTAGATGGGTTATTGAATTGCTATATATGAGAAACACATATAATCAACCAACTCACACCTCGTCGTGCGCCTCGTTCGGGTGACACATTTCTCATGGGTCCCCACGCACTTTACTTACTCAACCTTATCCTCCCGCTAGTGTTACGGATAAAATCGGGGCCTTAAGCTCGGGGGAGACCCACAACGACTCACCTCCTGAGGTGCCCTCCTCCCAGGCACCCCTCTCCCCAGCCCACATAGAGATCGTTACATGGACCAACTCATAGGTGGAGTTCCAGTTGGAGACACTGAGTGCCATGGATTTATGTCATGTTTGTGATCTCGATTTTAATCCATGCCAGCCAAGAGCTTTGATGCAGAGGCAAGCAATGCTACAACAATATCGTCGTTGACACTACTGTGAGGCCTAGTGGTAGTGTTGGCCCTGCAATACCATGTCCATATGTGACCGCACCATGGTCCTTGTTGTAATGGGTGATCTCAGCATGGTCCATGTTGCAATGGGTGACCAAAGGCCAGTACCATGCAAGCTGGAGGTAGCTGCAACATGGCCCATGACGTATGGGTGACCACAACATGGGTCCATGTTTTAGTGGGTGACCAAAGATTCATGTGTTACATGGTGACCGCACGAGCGCAACACGGCTCATGTTGCAAAGCCCCAAGCACAACATGGTCCATATTGCAAACGGGTGCCGCTCACAGGATGGAAATTGGAAGGCCGCCGTGCATACCATCCAAGGGCCGCAAAGGCGGCCGATGTGATTCGATTATCACCCGGCCGAAGCATAACGCCGTCCTTAATATTTTAAAGAAAACATCAAAAACCTTAGAATATCTTTACCTAATAATAATAAAGCAAATTGGGTTTCTTTCGTCTGTCATGGCATTTTTTTTAGAAAAGTCTCTCTATTTCAGAGAATTCAACCTGCAGGCCTCTTTTAAGTTAAAACGAATTGTTTTTTTTCATATTTTACACAAAAGCCCTGTGTTTTATTGAAATCAACCCGCAGTCCGGATTTAGGTCACACCCGAACCGTTAGTTTACATTTTTCACCCCCCTGATGTTTTAGGTAATTCATCCGCGGATCATATTTAAGTCAAACAATGTTTTTTTAAATCATCCTTATCTTTTAAACTGTAACTTTGATTTGAACATGTTATATATGAAATTTGATTAGAAAAATATGTAGAATATGAATATGAGATTATTTTCACCTGTTAATTATTTTTAAATATTATTTTGGAATATATTGAAGTCAAATAAATGATTTTCTAAATATACGTATCTTTTAAACGGTAACTTCGATTTTAACATATTGTATATGAAATTTTATTAGAAAAATATGTGGAATCTAAATATGATGTTAATTTTACCTGTTAAATATTTTTTAAATATCGTTTTGGGAGCAAACTTATAATTTATAGCGTAAGATCCGTTGTCCTTTCGTACCGGCGCGACCCGGATTGCAAATAAACACCCCACTCTAACAATATAGGGAAAAGAAAACATCAATAACTACACATGCATATCTCTGAAAAATGTCGCAGGGGAAAACAACAGATTTCTCATCGCGAGAGTGAGAGAAAGCAAGAGAGAGAGAGAGAGAGAGGGAGGGAGAGGGAGGAGAGAGGGAGAGAGAGATGCCTTAGGATTAAACATATTCAAACACGTTTTTTTTTTGTGTGTGAACACCGAGGCCATCGCCGGCGAGGGTGAGAAGGAGGATAAGCGGCAACACAAATATGATGCCTCATGAAAATAAAGAAGATGGACCTATTGTGGTCTTGGGTGATGGTTGTTGGGTTAAGAGTGTGTATTATGTTTTCTCTCCCGTTGCAATGCACGGGCTTTTTTGCTAGTAAATTATAAGACCCCAAATAGAATAATGTGGTTGACCGTTGACATATATGGGACCATGCTCAGTATTTTCCTTGGCGTACTTCACCGGCATCTTCTATCTATTCTACTCCCTCTGTCCCAAAATATAAAAACGTTTTTGCCACTATGTTAGTGTAAAAAAGTTCTTATATTTTGGGACGGATGGAGTATTATATATTAAAAGGAAAATACGGAGAAGAATTAGAGATATTCCCTAGAAAATCACACGTTAATTAGAATTAGAGATGCTACTGCTACTATCTTTGTGTATCCATATTATCGGTAATAATTTAGGAGATATTATATCAAAGTCACAAGGATACACATTCTACCCACTTCAGGACTAGCCGCACCCAGCATCAAGCGGGATGAACATGTAACAACAGGTCGACGTTGCGCCCAGATGCGGCTGCAACGCTCTAAATCTAAGGCATTTTCCTGTTTCCTCCTCTTTTCAACTTAAAGAGCTAAAATTTGTAACCGCATGCACACGACCTAGGTAGTCCGAACAACACGCTTCCGGCATGCAATGCATACAACACACCACAAGAGTGTAATCAAAAGTTCCTAACCAGACCATGCAAATAAACTAGAAAACCTCACGTTCAATTCTGAACTGGAGAGAGACTTCGGTATCATGATGCTAGCGTGCATGTTATGAGTTTAGCTGCAAATGATGAATCCTCTTTCATATAATATTATAGCTGTATTGCGGACAGTACACGTATGAACATGGAGGTTCCAAAAAACTTTGAAGTTGGTCAACTCAAAAGGAGAAATAAATGAGCGAGGAAACTATCTGGTGGTACAGATAAAAGACTTAAAATTAAAATTTCACAGCTTGCATCATCATGGTAGGATTAAAATATGGAGTGCAAATGAAAAACCCAATTTTGGTTAATATTTATTTTTGGGACATGGCTGATGTTTTACTAATAGTTATGTCATAAAAATAATAAACAAAAAATAATGCTGTTCTAGAATTTATGTAACCTCACGTCATATAAGAAATTCAATACAAAAATAATTTAGACAACTAATAGACTCTGCCTGCGCATTTGCGCGGGCCACTTTGCTAGTTAAAATGAAATATAAAATATACAAAAAGTTGTTCTTTTAGAACTCAGCATAACGCCTCGTTCACATTGCAATATGGACATACTTATCAGGAAGGAGGATGAAAAAAGGTCCACAGTTGGCCGCGGGGCGCCGACGGCATCTTGCTTTAGAATGCAACGATGTGCATAATTCCTAAATCTTGTTGTCGAGGTCGATTGTGGGCGGCGGAGGCTGAACCAAGTGGGGGTGTGGAACTCTTTGGTGTCCAACACCTCCATTTCCACGTTGGTTTCCAGGTCGAACAACTTGCAGGCTGCGATATCATTTGAATGTTAGGCATGCTAGTCAGACTGAACACACCAGAAACTGTCAAAACTCAGACAGCAGAGCATGGTCACAGATCTCTGAAAGTACGGGCAGATCCTACAACACCCAAGGCATCTCAGATAACAAGCGGTGATGCTTCGTTGTGGTCGGAAAATCTGGAACGGCTCGCGGAATAATAATCACTCGTTTCCATTTATATTGAACTAAGTTTGTTGTCGTTCAATTACTTATTCAATGCAGCTATTCCGTCTAATCTATGTACTTGTCTCGAGTGTTGACACATGTTCTCTTCTTTTCTGAACCATGGTGCTTTTAGAGCATCTACATCACCTGAAGTGGGTAGGCGTCAAGGTTTTGGTTACCGGTCGAAATTTCGAGATTTCCCGTGGTTACCGCGTATTTCCGTGCCCCTCGGTAAATCCACGTACCAAGCAAAAAATACCAGTTTTTTGAATTTTTTGAATTTAAACACTCGATTTGTAGTAAAGTACGTAGGATCTAATTAATGTCATGAGAGTTGGTTCTGGCATGTTGGTAGCAACTTAGTTCCTGTTTTAAGAGGTCTTTGGTTCAAATATTCGTTCATTAACTTATTTGAATTCAAAATTCAACTATAAATTTCGTTCAAAATATTCTCGGTATTTATCGGTATTTCTCGGTAACCGTGGTAACCGCGTTTACCAGTCCCCCTCGGTATTTCTCGGTAACCGTGGTAGGCGTTACCGATGAGAGAAATGATTCGCTCAAGTGCTAAAGAATGTGTCCTTGCAGGGACAGTAGATAATGGTAATGCAATCACGCCGGCTGGTACCAGACTGCTTCAGACATAGGGAACCAAAGCTTTTGGCACTCCTCAATTTCCCCTTCTTAGCCTTGTGTGACATGGATGCTCTAAAAAAATAAAACACCAATCTGTTTCACAGAGTTTATAAAAAAATGGCCTAAAAACATAAAAAGAAGCTGACAACTTGTTTCCGCAGCCATCAAGGGCTCATGGCCGGCCCACTTTGGCTGCGGTACAAGAACGTTGGGGGCGGAGAACAAGGAGAGTACAAGCAGTTGTAGGGCATGCTTGGTTTGGAGTTAAAATCTGGCTACGGAATGGTTGGCGGCAACCAATATTTGGCAAAATCAGAACATGCAAAAAAAAAACAGGAATTTTGGTAGAGATTAGCACAAGGCTGTTCAGTAGCTAATGTTTTGTGCATCCGCCCAAGACAGTAACTGAAAATTTTGTGTCAAACCTGCTAGAGCCCGGTAGCCTCTCTAGAGTCTAGATATGGGGACTATGGCTGCTCTTGATTCATGTATCTCTTGTCCACACAATTCTGTTCCCGGCGTCTCAGAGCAGTGGTGCAGAGTAGATGCATGCCATGAATTCACAGTCACAAGTTTATATATTCCTAATGCCTCCCAAATCTAACAAATTATTATAATTATGCGACTTCAACAGCATAAAATTTGGCTAATTGTCTTGACTCTGCAGGAGTAGTATATCCATGGTGGCTAGCTCATTTGAATAAATGGCTTACATACATCCTTCTTTAGTATGCCTCTAGCTACCAAATCATATAATAAACCACGGTCGATGGGAGTTATTCTATCTAGTCGGTAACTATGAACCACCACCATGGGCAGAACCTATATGTATGCACACATAACTCATTCCAGGTGGGAGCTGGGAAGAAATAAATGTGATAATAGCTCTAACAAGGTAGATGTCATGTACGACTGAAGATAAGTATGACTACAGGAAAGCAAGGAAGTTCAATAGTGAAGCGCTCAAAGTGGATCAGTTACAGACAATCAAGGAACCAGAGAACAGTCGGAGGAACCGAGTTGAGCTTGAACTTTTGTTATCTGCCAACATGTCATAGTTGTTACCTAAATATGCAGTAGCTTCTGTGCTTAAGTTATTATATGTAAAACTTGAACCTTTATTATTACTGTACTGCTTCTATCATGTCGAAGTATGTGAATGTCACGGTATCTACAGACAATATGGTCGATAGGCTGTGAGTGCCTGGAAATCAATCCATTTTATGCACAATCCATTATCATGCCCCAACATTGAATCCCTATTTCTTTTCGAGTTCGTTACAGTTTCTTCTTCGCGTTATAATGGTGTTTACAGTTTTGATATTTCAGTTTCATGCTTGATTTATATTTGCTTCATACTCAACAAATATTCCTTATTAGCTGAATTTCTATGCTTTCGCCGCAAGAACGCTGCAAAGATAATCACACAACAGGAAATGATACTGCCAAGATAATCATATCTTGAATATTTCCATCAACTCGTTGTACAGAAAGTTGCCATGGAATCTCGTACATGATGCTTACAATTCAGAAAAGCGGTCGGTGTTCACCAAGAAACTCTTTTCCCAATTATCTCTATTGCCTTGCGCCGTGTATGAAACCGGGGAGGCGTTTAGCATTTGCTCCCAGATGAACAGTAACTCGAAAAGGTGGTAAAATGTTTTAAAAAATTCTGAATCTTTCTGTTGATGTACGTATTAGTGTCACAAGCATATACTTGGCAATTTTCATGCGAAATGGAGCTGTAGTGTTTTGTCGGTTCAAAAAAGCAAATTTGGGGTGACATTTTGGCGTAACAGTTAGAGTTTCAATCTGTTTTGTTTTTTGCACAATCCAAACATTTTAACTTTTTTGCCTAAAATATTGCAGGTAGCATTTGGATATGACTATTAATACATAAAAAAATTAGGATTTTTTTGACATTTCAAAACACATTTTTTGCGTGCAGCAAGATGTGCTCCCTGGAGCCAAATTGGATTTCATTCTCCAAACTAAGTCGAGCATTCATTGAAAATAATATTGACAGATGCACCAGTTTATGTCCTCTTCTTTCTTCTTTCGTTGATGATCTATATGCTAAGCGTTATGACATCTGTCAGTGTCAAATTGCAAATACACTATAGTGCAGACCGCAATATCATCTGAACGTTATGCATGTTGTTAAGACTTGAACACACCCACAAACAATCAACAATCAACAGCCAGTTGTACATCACCGAGATTAAGGGCACATAATAGTAATTGGGAAATCCGGAAAGTATTGGAAATTGTCATCACCGGATGGTGTGCGCCAGAGTAGGCAATGTAGAGATATTAAGCATGATGGTTCCTATGATGTGTAATTACCACAAGCCAGCTCATGAACCGGCAACTTGAGGTCCTAGAGATGTCCTCGGAAGTCCTGCCATGTGGATGACTAACGTGCCGTTCTGGGAAAGGGAACAACCATCCATCCGGAGGAAGAAACAAAGGCGGAGGCGCTCCCGCGACTAGGTGCTAGGGTTTCCCCTCCTCCCCTCCCGCCGCCGCCGGCCGCCAGCCTCGCGCCCCGCCTCCGCCCCCCTTCCGCCCTCCCCCTTCCTCCGTCCAGATCCGCCTCGCGCCGCCTCCCCGGAAGGTGGATAGGGCGGAGCTCGAGCTCCTCACCCGCGGGTCCCCTCCTCCCCCGTCTCCCCTCGCCGCCGCCGGCGGGCGCGTCTGGCGCTGGCCCAGGTGGTGCCGGTGGCGGCGGGCCTTCTCGTCCCCGCGCGCGCATGCTCCCTTCCCGGGGCAGGGAGGCGGCGGCGGTGCAGCCCGACTTGGCTACGGTCCGGCGACCCTGCGGCGGCGGCCGGCGGCAGGCATGGTGACGGCGCCGCTCCTTGGCGGCGGGGCGGCGTGGTGGTGCTGGGTGACCGACAACGCGCCCCCGGCCCAGATCTGGGCCCGACGGGCCACATCTGGGCCCTAGTGGGCCGGCCCCCCGGCGTGGTCTCATTGTCTGCGGCGCGGTGAGGAGGAGGAACGGCTCGGATATGGGGCGTCGGCACCGACGGCGTGCCGGTAGCAGCGCGAAGGCGGGAGCTTTATGGGCCCACGAGGGCTCGGCCGGGCCTGTGGGCCTACAGGCCTGGTGTGCTCCTGCTATTGCGTCCGGACGGCTACCGTCGCTAACGGTGGAGATGGGGCCCTCCCGCGTGCCGACGGTGCTGACGCCCTAGTCCTGGCTGTGATTCTTCGCCGCGCTATCCTCACTTCGCGGTGCCGTGGTGAGACGGCGTGGGGGCCTCATGACCGCGCTGGCGGAGGGTGGTGGTTGGTTTGGTGGCTGGATCCGGAGCGCCCGAGGTGCGGGTTTGGATCGGGGGAAACCCCTGTCGGCATGGCCGACTCTGGCGCGGTGGCGCCTGTGGGTGCCACCTTACCTTCCGGGAGGGCGTCGGGGGCTACCCTTCCTCTCGCCTCGTCGTGTACCGGGGAAAACCCTTGGCAGCAGCGTCGTCATCATCGCGATCCTTCTTGGAGGTGTTGATTGGTGTCGGCGCTTCGGAGTCTTGGAGCCTAGTGGAAGAGCCCGGTGGACGCAGCGATCACGAGGCTTCTTCGTTTTTGTTGATCCGACGTTGTCGGCATTTGTTTTTTTTGCTCTTTCTCTATCGTTTCTTTTGGACGTGACTGTGCTGCTTCCGCCCCAACACTTATTCCTGTATGGTTCGGTTGATTGCATTGTATACAAAGCGGGGGAAACCCTTTTTCGGTATACTTCGTTTGGTGGCAACGATATTGCTGAGTCTTACTGGAATTTCTGTAGTACCTGTCAAAAATATTATATCCAACCCGACAGGTACGTAGTTACTCTAGACATGGGGCCTCTAGTTGCCCGTGATTGTAGATACTCTTGTCCGCATCATTCTCGTTGAGCAACATCACAACGTATAGCAATGTTGCAAAGTAAATACATGACAGGATCGCACGCAACTACAAGCCGGTCTATTCCTAATGCCTCCCAAATCTAACATATTTGTGATGGTGTGCGATTTTAACAACACAAATTAGGCAAATTGTCTTTACTCGTGGGGAGTATTATATCCATGGTGGCCTACATATATAGCTATGAGCTCTGGCTAGCTGTTCACACGACGGGAGCTATTCGAACTGGTTGATAACTATAGAAGACCGGGATGCAAACAATATATATGCATGCATACCAAACGGGAGCTAAGAAATAATAAAGGAAAAACTCAAAACGGTGCCCGGGCTCATCTGCTCCCTCTCAGCAAAAAATTCAAAACAAATACTAAAAAATTCAAAAAATTCCAAATTTTGTTGTGATGGTAGATAATTTGACGCGTGAGGTGCGCCCCAAAATTCAACTCATTTGGACATCTGAGCGGCTCTCGGCAAAAAAGACAAATCAGGTCAAAACAGTGCGTGAACAGTATACATTTTTACAGACCCTGATTTTGTCTTTTTTGCCGAGAGCTGCTCAGATGCTCAAATGAGTTGAATTTTGGGGCGCACCTCATGCGTCAAATTATCTACCACCACAAAAAAATTTGGAATTTTTTGAATTTTTCTAGTATTTTTTTTGAAATTTTTTTTAAGCATGGGTGCAGATGAGCCCGGGTGCAGATTAGCCGCACTCATAATAAAGGTGATAATAACTCATCGGTAAGGTAGGTGCAATGTACCATAGAACTTGAGTCATGACTTTGCTATACTTTTTTTCCTTCTTTTTTTCTTTTCTCAAATATGCACCAAAGTACACATTATTTTGTATTTAGAAGGGAGAGGCAAAAGCACAACTAGGCACAAATAGAAACCCCCCGGGGGGGGGGGGGGGGGGGGGCGGACAAAACCTAGCACATCAGTAAGCGCTATACACGGACAGGTTCTGGTCTGGCAGTTGAGTGTGTGTTACGCTACCCACGGTGGCGCCTTGGCACTAACAAGTACTCCCTCTGTAAACTAATATAAGAATGTTTAGATTACTAGAGTAGTAATCTAAACATTTTTATATTAGTTTATGGAGGGAGCAGATGTTATGCTAGCCACTATGGCGCCTTCGCCAAGTAGGGATGTTGGAGGACGGCGTCCACGTAGCCGGAAACACACTAAAAACTTTGTTATTTTAATATAATCACGCTAGGCCTAATTTTCATTAGACGGACGTTCGCAGACTCACGGACGTAGTCCGCCTGCATACCTACGAACAAACCAACACTCCCAGTCCTACGAGGCTCCTTAAAAGAGGCAAGTGATGCTCACTTTCTGGAGTTCCCATATGTGGGTATGGACAAAAGCAATTGTTTCCAATTCCTAATTGATCCCAATATTATAAAAAATAGTGGATGAGAAGAAAAATTGTTAGCCGCTGGAGGAAAGGAAATTCTACTCAAATCTATTGTACAAGCATATACATTGCTTCAATTTGGCTTTGCTAGCCAAGCAAGCGTGGTGTTTGCTGAATAATCCGGAATCATTATGTGCTACAATCTTGAGAGCTAACTATTTCCCGAATGGTGATTTAATGAATGCAAATCTAAAGAAGGGTTCCTTTTTTACCTGGCAAATCATTATGGCGATGGTTAATTCTCTAAGAATGGTTATATTTGGTGAGTCGGAAATGGACACAATATTGATACTTGAGAAGATGCATGGATCCCGAATTGTGCAAATAGAAAAATCATTACTCCTAGAAGGGGGCAACTTTTGTCAAAGGTCTCTAATCTTATTACACTAGTGTAGAACCGGGCAATAGCACCGGTTCATATGGCTCTTTTGTGCCGGTTCCATAACCGGCAATAAAGTGTGGGCACTAAAGCCCCTCCCCCCCTTTAGTACCGGTTCAGCACGAACCGGTGCTAAAGGGCAACCACGTGGCACGAGCCAGCTCCGGGAGCCTGGAGCCCTTTAGTACCGTTTGGGGGTTTTAGTTTTATGATTTTTTTCATTTAATTTTGTGTTTCTATTTTAATTCTTTTTCGTTTGCTGGTATTTTACGATACTACACATTGTACACGTTATGTATATATATATATATATATATATATATATATATATGTATGTATATATATATATACATATATATATATATATATATATACATATATATATATATATATATATATATAGAGAGAGAGAGAGAGAGAGAGAGAGAGAATTTCTAGTAGAACCAATCATGCATATAGATATCATCAATGTCTCACAAACCACCATATTAATTAATTCACACATACACACATGTATATCTATATACAATTTCTCCTACATATGCATGTTGCCTTTGGAGCCAGTGGCATTAGCCTAATTGGTGCCTTCGGAGCACGATGACAATTGGAAGTGGTTTTCATGGGGGCGGTAGCGGGTAATAGTATTCTCCCTTCGGATTTTTGACCTGGTCGAGCAAAAATCCCGCTATTTCCTCTTGAAGTGCTTCTACGCGCTCTGTTTCTAGGAGCTTCTCCCGCACCTCTCTGAACTGTTAAGAAGGAGATCAATATGCATGTTTATTAGTTGTGTGACTAGATATCGATAATGGTGTAAAAATTGTGAATAGGGATCTGACAAGCGTACCCATTCCTGTCTTTGAGACCTACTCCTTTCGGATGCCATCATGCGAATGTTTTCGCAAACGCAGAATGCACACAGATCAGTCCCCTGCGCCTGCTTCAGGGCCTTTACGAGAATGGAATTTGATCAGATAATAATTAATCAAGCATTTAAGCTTTTTTTCCATTCGCCTTCCGTGACGCTGATGAACCTTGCCCAAGCCCTGCCCGTCGACAAAGAAAATGAATAAAGGGGTTATTAAATAGTTCATATCATGAAATGACGAACTAAATAGGCCGAGATATATAGTTAATAATGATTGAAATTACCTGTTGACTATCCCAAACAAGATGTTATAGTCAGTATTTTCTTTGAGTAGTGAGTCCAGTATTTCAACTGTTCCGGTGTCAACTTTAATGATACACAAGATCCAGTGAAATCTGCATGCACACACGATTGCATGTCTTAATTAAGCGGGCATATGTAAGCAAAAACATGTAGCTAGCTAGTAGGCAAAAACAGAGAATTTGTAGTAGAAGACAGTGTGACTCACTATAAGTTGTAAGTAAGTAGTATATCTTCATTGTATTTCAGGCGCTTCAAGAACTCTAGCATGTTGTCCTCTACGGCCTTTTGATGATGTCGATTTATTAGCCATGTGTATTCATTAACGGTGTTTGGGTCAATGAACCCAATGCCAAAGCGTCCACCTTTTCTCATTTCATACATCTTCATCCTGCATAATACCACAGAAAAGAATATAGTGAGGATAATTACAGGTAATGATTGATCAAAAGGATCACTACAGCTAGCTTGAGACTTAAATTACAGAAAGAAATCACTTACAGACAATAGCAACTGACGATAGATTTGTCGAATGCGTCTTGATTGTATAACTGAAACAGTTCAGAATACTCAACGGACAGAGCTTTCTCATGGAAGTAATGCTCCTCCCTGACATTCACCATGAGGGACAATCGATCGGAAATCTTGGTAATGTTCATGTACCATTGATGCAATTCATACATTCTCGTTGGGAGGTTCTTGACCTTGTCTGGCTCGACCAAAGGTTGGCTCCGAACATATCTCCGTTTTATTTCATCCTCTGTAAGCACAGGCATGGGCTCGATCTCGAGGAGTTGTCCAACAGTGATGTTGAGAACTTCATCCTGCATTATATGGTCCTTGGTTATTACCACATTGCCCACCTCGGGAACGTAAACTGTTTGCCCACAATAATATTGGGCGCGCGTACTGTCACGTATTGTTGGCACAACAAGTGAGGGGATTGATTGCGCCGCCTGTTCTTCTAGCTGGGGAATGGTTTTCCCGCATTTTTTGACAGTTGCTTGTTGTTTGCTCGATCCCGAGCTCGCCTCCTTACGTAGACGTGCTCGATTTAACTTCCTAATGTGGCGCTCATAGTCTGTGTCAACAGGCTTGGGAGCTGGTGGTTGAGCCATACGAATGAAGTGGTCAATCATTTCCTCAGGCACTTTCTCCCTTGGCAGCGGTGGCGGTTTCGGTGCAAAATGAGCTTCCACCTCGGCCTTCGATATGGCTGCGTTTTCCTCCTCGGACTTGTCATAAGGCCTCTGCGGAAGAGGCTTGAGGCCTGGACCATATTTATATCGCTTGCCTTCGCCTGTACTTCCTGTACTACCTCCACTCATACCACTACGCACCATAGCTGTGGGGTGTCTCTTCTGCGATTGCTGAGGTGGCGGAGACGGCTGACGGGGCTGAGTTGGACGAGGAGGAGTGGCCTGAAGCTGTGCCGGACTTGGAGAAGGAGTGGCCTGAGGTTGTGCCGTACTTGGAGGAGGAGTGGACGTCTGACGCTGTGGCGGACTTGGAGGAGGAGGAGTGACCTGACACTTTGCCGGACTTGGAGGAGGAGTGGCCTGACACTTTGCCGGACTTGGTGGACCTGCAGGAGCGGGAGTCTGCTGACTCGGTGGCGGACTTCGACGAGGAGTCGGCTGACGCGGTGTCGGTGGCCTTCGAAAGATGATGCAATCCTTTTTCCATAGGATGATACGATGGTTGGTCTCTCCGAGAAAGTGCTCGTCGTCACCTCCAGGAATGTCAAGCTCTAGCTCCGAATATGGGTCCACCATCTCATCAACCAAGACACGAGCATAGCCCGCTGGAATCGGGTTGCAATGGAAGGTTGCCTCGGGGGGATTTGTAAAAGCAACGGCGTCCGCCACCTTCATGGATATGTTCTTCATTTTGACGCGTAGCTCGCAGTTAGTGTTCTCCGTGATGTCATCCACGGGGTATCTACCCAGCATTGCATCGTCCGGGGCAGAACCCACGCTGCTTCTCGGCATGGATGGGGCGGTGCTATTCAATGTTGGATCATTCGCTAGCTGCTGCAGCTGCTGAGACCCCCTTTGCTGGGTAAGTGAGTCGATCTGCTCCTGCTGCCGCTGGAATTTGACTGCCAATTCCGCTTGACTTGCTTCTAGGCCTTGAAGGCATTCATAGTCTCGCTTCCTCTGCTCCTCCTCCATCTTCCTCTTCTTCTCCTCCGCAATCTTCTTTCTCGCACGGGTTCTGTAGTCGGTGTTCCAGTCTTAAAACCCCTCATACCACGGAATAGAGCCCTTGCCTCGTGTTCTTCCTGGGTGTTCAGGATTTCCCAGGGCACGCGTAAGCTCGTCGTTCTCTCTGTTGGGCTGGAACACCCCCGATCGTGCCTCTTCTATTGCAACAAGTATCGCATCGTCGGCTCCCTTCAGACTTGCCCTCGTCGAAACATTGCCTGTCTTCGGGTCCAACCCCCCCCCCCATGCACATAGAACCAAGTCCTGCACCTGGGGGCCAGCTCTTAGTAATCGGAGTGACACCTGCATCCTCCATCTCTTTCTCAGACTTATCCCACTTAGGCATAGCCACCTGGCCCCAGCTTATGGAACTTATTCTTTTTTTCGGCATTCTTCTTGTTTATTCTCGACCGTTCCTTAGCTAATTCCGAATCCTTGAATTTCACGAAATCGTCCCAATGAGCATGTTGGTTCTCTAGTGTTCCCTCGAATACTAGAATCTTCCTTCCACCCTTGACGTACTTGTCCCATTCACGATTCTTGTGGTTCTTGAATGCAACCGCCATCTTCCTAAGAGCAGCGTCCTTGACTTTCTGCACATCTGCTTCTGTGAAATGATCTGGTAGGGTGAAATGTTCCATGAGAGTATCCCAAAGCAGATCTTTTTGTCTTTTGTCGACAAAAGTAACATCTGGACGTGGAGCAGCGTCCTTTTTGTCTTTTTGTCTTTTGTCTTTTGCTGGCTCTCTCCATTCTTGAAGGGAGATCAGGAGTTGGTCCTTCACAACAACTCCGCACTGACGAACGACTTTGTCCGCAATCTTCTTAGGCGCTAATGGTTCGCCGTTAGGTCTGATTGCCTCGATATTGTACTTTACGCCATCCTTTAACTTTTTGTTCGGCCCTTGTTTCGTCCTTTTGCATGAAGATTTGCTCGATCCGGATGGCTGAAAGAACAAAGATCGATTCGTTAATATATCTTCAAGTCATTTAAAACATGTGATGATCACCAGATGCCTGCTTATATAAATATATATACCTCGCCGGTCTTTGTTGTTTCAAGATCAACATTTTCTTCGTCATCATCATAATCATAGTTCATGACTTCATCAATTCGGTCGTCGCGATCGAATATCATATCACCCTCTCCGGTGTTGTTTAGAAATTCGGAGCCGTCATAATCTTCTTCATTCTGATCATCATCTGGCCCGCGAGGATGGCGTATCATATCGAACATGGCCTGTTCTCCCTCTCTGCCGGTATTGTCCGTCATAGCTTTTATTTAACTAATCCAAAAGAAATATAAAACAATTTAGTATTCAAATTACATCGTCTCGAATAATAGATATAATCTCAAATACATCGTCACGAATAATAGATATAATCTCGAAAACATCGTCTCGAATAATAGATATAATCTCGAATACATCGTCTCGAATAATAGATATAATCTCGAATACATCGTCTCGAATAATAGATATAATATCTAATACATCACTGGCTAGGTAGCTAATAAAGATCGAATACTACAGAAGAATCTAGGACACTCGCGGTTCCTGCGGCGCAGGCGGTGGACACCCAAAGAGAAGGAACCCTCACAGGATCATAGCTGAAGTGAGATCCCTGAAGAAACTGCCAGGTATTGGAGAACCTGCCGCCTCTAACGCAACCATGTAGTGATGGACGTGCTCGTCCTCCTCCCTGACATGGCGACGTACCACCTCCGGCTGGGCCGGCTCCCTCCGCGCCAAAACTGGCCCACGCAAACGCCACCAAACGAGATCAGGGTCGACGACGGGACCCGGGGCCGGGTTCCTCATCAAGCGGCGCGCCCCTCCAGGCAGCACCTCCCAGTGCCAGCCCGGTGGAGCCCAGTCCCGGACATGGGTCAACCGGACATCGTCGCGGACGTGTCGACGGCGAGGATGCGGGTCGGGCATCTCAAGAACAAATACTAGCTATATGCCCGCAAAAAGTAACATATTTTTAATGATTGGATTTTGATAACTAAAATTTCTAAAATTTCTATATAACTAACATTTCTAACAATGCTATATATAACTAACATTTCTATAACATTTTTAATATTTCTATAACTAAAAAAAAGAAAAGATTTATAACATTTCTATATATATATATATATATATATATATATATATATAACTAACATTTTTATAACTATTTCTATAACTAAAAAATAGAAAAATTTCTAACAATTCTAACATTTCTAACTATTCTAAAAATTCTAACATTTCTAACTATTCTAACAATTCTAACATTTCTAACTATTTTAACAATTCTAACATTTCTAACTATCTCTGAAAAACAGAAAAATTTCTAACAATTTCTAAAAAACAGAAAAATTTCTAACTATTTGTATAATTAAAAATAAAAAATGTATGTGTGTGTGTGTGCGCTCACCGGCGAGGCGAGGGACGACGGGGGGCGGCGACGGGGGCCGGGCACGCGGCGACGGGGACGGCGACGGGCGCGACGACGACGAGGATGACGACGACGGGGACAGGGACGGGGCGGCGACGACGGGGACGGGGACGGACGGGCCGGGGCGGCGACGACGACGGGGACGTACAGGGCGGCGCCGACGACGGGGACGGGGACGACGCGGGACGGGCCGGGACGGGGCGGCGGTGACGACGGGGACGACTGGGACGGGGACGACGGGGCGGCGACGACGGGGACGAGGCGGCGACGGGGGCGGCGACGAGGGATGGAGACGTACGGGGGCGGCAGGCGACGGTGCAGAGGAGAAGAAGCCAGATGAGAAACTGAAATTTTTGTAAGTGTTGTTTATATAGGAGGGGCCTTTAGTACCGGTTTGTGCCACCAACCGGTACTAAAGGCCAGTTTTGGCAGCCCAAGCGGCGGGAAGCGACCCCCTTTAGTACCGGGTGGTGGCACAAACCGGTACTAAAGGCTCCCCCTTTAGTACCGGTTTGTGCCACGACCCGGTACTAAAGGGGTTGCGCTGGCGCAGGTGCGGTGCGGCAAGTTTAGTCCCACCTCGCTAGCCGAGGGGCGACCGCACTGGTTTATAAACCCCCGTGCGGTCGCTCTCTCGAGCTCCTCTCCAAAGCAGGCCTACTGGGCCTACGTGTTCTTTGCTGCCCTGTGGGCCCACTTGGCCTTTGCGGGCCTGCATCCTGGCCCAACAATAGGTTGGGTTTCTAGTCGTATGCAGGCCGCTCTGGTCTAGTAGGCGGGTTTTTTTTGCTTTATTTATTTTTGTGTTTTTTTGTGTATTTAGAGTTTCTTTGTGAATATTTTTGCTTTAGGTACAAAAAATTACAAACTTTCTGTTAGTGCCCGTAGTTTTCAAATTTGAATAGTTCAAATTTTGAATTATTTGAAATTAGTGTGAATCACTAGTTTGTGAATAACTTAACTTTAAAAATCAGTAAAGGCATGAAAGAATTTGTTTGCACATAAAATTTCTTCGCGTTTCAAATGCCAAAACACATAACTACCCTAACTATTACAGAGATTCCCTTCTGGGTGTGAAACTTTTTCTTCACGATGATAGTAAAGGCATGAAAGTGATGATAGTAAAGCCGATCACATCCCAGATCTTTGGATGTGAAACTTTTTCTTCACGTGTGTCCCTTTGCGCTGTAACCATGGAAAATCTTCATCATTTAACGGGTTGCTCGGGTCAATATTCACTATGAATGGAGCAATTTCATCAAACTTTTCATAATCTTCTGACTTGTCTGTCTTGTCATCCACTCCCACGATGTTTCTCTTCCCAGAAAAAACTATGTGCCGCTTTGGCTCATCGTACGATGCATTCGCTTTCTTATCTTTTCTTTTTCTTGGCTTGGTAGACATGTCCTTCACATAGAAAACCTGTGCCACATCACTGGTCAGGACGAATGGTTCGTCTGCATACGCAAGATTGTTGAGATCCACTGTTGTCATTCCGTACTGCGGGTCTTCCGTTACCCCGCCTCGTGTCATATTGACCCATTTGCACTGAAACAAATGGACCTTTAAACCACGTCGATAGTCAAGTTCCCATATGTTCTGTATATAACCATAATATGTTTTCTTTCCCGTCTTGGTTTCTGCATCAAAGCGGACACCACTGTTTTGGTTGGTGCTCTTCTTATCTTGGGCGATCGTGTAAAATGTATTACCATTTATCTCGTACCCTTTGAAAGTCATTATATTCGAAGATGGTAACTGGGACAGCAAGTACAGGTCATCTTCAATAGAGGTGTCATGCATGGTACATGTCTGCAACCAGCTGGCGAAACTACTGGTTTGTTCACGTGTAATCCAGTCATCAGACCGCTCCGGGTGTTTGGAGCGTAGCAAATTCTTGTGTTCATCCATATACGGAGCCACCAAGGCGGAATTCTGTAGAACTGTGTAGTGTGCTTCAGTGAGAGAATGTCCGTCCATACATATTATTTGTTCCCCTCCTAGCGTGCCTTTTCCCTCCAGTCTGCCCTTTTGCCGCGATTCAGGAACACCAATCGGCTTAAGGTCAGGAATAAAGTCAATACAAAACTCAATGACCTCCTCATTTTGACGGCCCTTGGAGATGCTTCCTTCTGGCCTAGCACGGTTATGAACATATTACTTTAAGACTCCCATGAACCTCTCAAAGGAGAACATATTGTGTAGAAATACACGACCCAAAACGTTTATCTCTTCGTATAGGTGAACTAGGATGTGCGTCATGATGTTGAAGAAGGATGGTGGGAACACCAACTCAAAACTGACAAGACATTGCACCAAATCATTCTGTAACCTTGGTATGATTTCTGGATCGATTACCTTCTGAGAGATTGCATTGAGAAATGCACATAGCTTCACAATGGCTAATCGAACGTTTTCCGGTAGAAGCCCCCTCAATGCAACCGGAAGCAATTGCGTCATAATCACGTGGCAGTCATGAGACTTTAGGTTTTGGAACTTTTTCTCTGCCATGTTTATTATTCCCTTTATATTCGACGAGAAGCCAGACGGTACCTTAATATTGAACAGGCATTCAAAGAAGATTTCCTTCTCTTCTTTGGTAAGAGCGTAGCTTGCATGACCCTGATGTATGTCGTCTTCTCCGTGCATACGTTGCTGGTCCTCCCGTGCCTCAGGTGTATCTTTTGTCTTCCCATACATGCCCAAGAAGCCAAGCAGGGTCACGCAAAGATTCTTCGTCACGTGCATCACGTCGATTGCGGAGCGGACCTCTAGGTCTTTCCAATATGGCAGGTCCCAAAATATAGATTTCTTCTTCCACATGGGTGCGCGTCCGTCAGCGTCCTTCGGAACAGGTTGTCCGCCAGGACCCTTTCCAAATATCACCTTCAAATCCTTGACCATATCATGTACATCAGCACCAGTACGGTGGCGAGGCTTCGTCCGGTGATCCGCCTCACCTTTGAAATGCTTGCCTTTCTTTCTTACGGGATGCCTGCTCGGAAGAAATCGACGATGTCCCAGGTACACATTCTTCTTACAACTATTCAAATATATACTGTCGGTATCATCCAAACAGTGCGTGCATCCGCGGTATCCCTTGTTTGTCTGTCCTGAAAGGTTACTGAGAGCAGGCCAATCATTGATGGTCATGAACAGCAACGCCTTTAGGTCAAATTCTTCCCCCATGTGCTCATCCCACGCACGTACACCTGTTCCATTTCACAGTTGTAAGAGTTCTTCAACTAATGGCCTTAGGCACACATCAATGTCGTTGTCGGGTTGCTTAGGGCCTTGGATGAGCACTGGCATCATAATGATCTTCCGCTTCATGCACAACCAAGGAGGAAGGTTATACAAATATAGAGTCACAGGCCAGGTGCTATGGTTGCTGCTCTGCTCCCCAAAAGGATTAATGCCATCTGCGCTTAGACCAAACCATACGCTCATTGCGTCATCTGCAAACTCCTTCCCGTACTTTCTTTCCATTTTTCTCCACTGCGACCCGTCAGTGGGTACTCTCAACTTTCCGTCTTTCTTACGGTCTTCTCTGTTCCATCGCATCGCCTTGGCATGCTCTTTGTTTTGGAACAAATGTTTCAACCGTGGTATTATAGGAGAATACCACATCACCTTGGCAGGAATCTTCTTCCTGGGGAGCTCGCCCTCGACATCATCAGGGTCATCGCGGCTGATCTTATAGCGCAATGCACCACATACCGGGTAAGCGTTCAAATCCTCGTACTCACCGCGGTAGAGGATGCAATCATTAGGGCATGCATGTATCTTCTGCACCTCTAACCCTAGAGGGCAGACAGCCTTCTTTGCTTCGTACGTACTCTCGGGCAATTCGTTGTCCTTTGGAAGCATATCCTTTATCATTACCAGCAACTTTCCAAATCCCTTGTCAGATACACCATTCTCTACCTTCCATTGCAGCAATTCCAATGTGGTGCCCAGCTTTTTCTTGTCACCTACGCAATTCGGGTACAACAATTTTTTGTGATCCTCTAACATGCACTGCAACTTCTTCTTCTTCAAATCACTTGCGCAGTTTCTCTTTGCATCGGCAATGGCCCGACCTAGATCATCAACGGGCTCATCTGATGCCTCTTCTTCAGCTTCTTCCCGCAATGCCGGCTCAGCTTCTTCCCGCATTACCGGCTCAGCTTCTTCCCCCATTGTTGTATCATCGTATTCAGGGAAGCCATGGCCAGGATAGCTGTCGTCGTCCTCTTCTTCTTCATTGTCTTCCATCATAACCCCTCTTACTCCGTGCTTGGTCCAAACATTATAGTGGGGCATGAAACCGGACTCAAACAGGTGTACGTGAATGGTTCTTAACATAGAGTAATTGTGACCATTCTTACAGCCAGCACATGGACAAGGCATAAAACCATCCGCCCGCTTGTTTGCCTCAGCCGCAAGCAGAAAAGTATGCACGCCCTCAACGAACTGGGGAGAGCATCGGTCATCGTACATCCATTGCCGGCTCATCTTCATTACACAACACCGAATAGACCAAATTAATACAAGTTCATACATAATTTCATACAACACTTAAATGCAACAAACAAATAACTCTCTAGCTAAAGCATTTAAATGCAACAACAAATGCGATCAAGATCGCAACTAAGGTAACAATTGATCCAATAGCATAATGATACCAAGCCTCACTATCGATGGCATATTTTCTAATCTATCTAATCTTCAAGCGCATTTTCTCCATCTTGATCTTGTGATCATCGACGACATTGGCAACATGCAACTCCAATTCCATCTTCTCCCCCTCAATTCTTTTCAATTTTTCTTTCAAGTACTCGTTTTCTCTTTCAACTAAATTTAACCTCTCGACAATAGGGTCGGTTGGAATTTCCGGTTCACATATCTCCTAGATAAAAATATCTATGTCAACTTGATGGGCATAATTTGTCATAAACACGAAATGCAACAAATAGTTTTAAAAGAGAATATACCACATCCGAATCATAACAAGGACGAGGGCCGACGGGGACGGATATCAAAACCATGGCACTATGTATAACAAACAACGTACGGGTAAGATAATTATACGAGTAACTATATATCCAAATCACACAAACATCAATTTTTTATATAAAATTTCATGAACAAGAGGCTCACCACAAGGTGGTGCCGGCGACGGGACGGTGCGGGCGATCGACGATGGTTACGACGAAGATTTAGAAGGCACTAAGTAAAACACACCTACATATGCAAACTAAGTGTTATTTTGACCTCAAATTGCATATAAATCAAATACTACCACATATAATTCCTCCCAAATTACTAAAACCCACAATTAATCACTATATAAACCAATGCAAGAGCTAATCTAGCAATGAGAGATGAAAGGACAAAGTTGCTAACCTTGGTGATCATTTGAATGGATGGGGGCCTGCAAATCTTGACAAATTTGGGGCAAATTCTGTGATGAACTCGAGAGGAAGAAGGGAAGAACAGAGGAGAGGGAGAGGGGAAAGGGGGAAGAACATAGTGCGGGTGGACGAAGGGTTTATATAGGACAACCTTTAGTACCAGTTCGTGCCACGAACCGGTACTAAAGGTGCTGGAAGGGCCCCACTCTGACAACATCCTGCCACCACTTTCTTTAGAACCGGTTCGTGGCACGAACCGCTGCTAAAGGTTCGCCACAAACCGGTACTAAAGAGCTCCTCCCGCCTAGCCGTTGGAACCGGCACTAATGGACACATTAGTGCCGGTTCTGTTACAAACCGGGACTAATGTGTCTCACATTTGACCCTTTTTCTACTAGTGTTAATCCAATCATGAATTATTGGGATGAAGACATGGTGAGACAAACGTTGTGGCCAATTGATGCCCAAAGGGTGCTTGCGATTCCCCTTCCGATGCACGATATGTCGGACTTCATTGCTTGGAGTTACACAAAAAGTGATTTGTTCATTGTTAGATCGGCTTATTTAGAGGAATGGAACGAACAACATGGGAGGAAATTGCAACATACAAATAGTATAGGTAGAACCAATGTTAATCCGATTTGGGGCAAGATCTGGAAACTACCTTGTCCAGCAAAGGTTAAAAAATTCATTTGGCGTACATTGCATGGCACCCTCCCATGCTGCATTACGCTCGCTAATAGACATATGAAAGTTTCACCCATCTGTCCATCATGCTCAAATGGGCCAGAAGACACAAACACATCTTGTTTTTTTGTCAGAAGCGAAATAGCTCTAGGATAAGTTAGGATTGTATGAGGTGATCAATAGAGCTTGTGTTATCGACCGGGCGGGAGAGGTAGTTCTTGAATTTTTACTATTTATGCCAGATCAAGAATTAGCTGTATTGGGCCTCCAGAGCGCACGTGAATTGATCATTATAACTTGGTATTTATGGTTGGATAGACGTAAAGTGGTTCATGAAGAAAAGTCTCAAGATGCATATCACACTTCGATGGGGGCTCATGCTATAACGGCAAGCTATGTTAAAGCACACTCCCCTAAGGCAACCAGTAAAACAAGGGATGGCTTAGACCTCCTAAGGTTTTTTGTGAAATTAAATGTTGATGCTTCTTTTGATCATGATCTGCTTAGGGGCACGGCAGGGGATGTCCTCATAGATGGCGAAGGAAGGTTCATTGTTGGTAGAAGTTGGAGGATTGATCAGTGTGCTGATGTTTTAACAGCAAAGCACTGACACTGAGGTTGGCTTTACCCTTGCACAGAAAGTGGGGTGCAACCTCCTTATTGTCAACTCTTATAATATGGAAATGATTGACACAATGAAAAATGAGGGACAATCGGCGGGAGCGGCGGCGGCAGTGTTCGACAATTGCTATTTTATGGCATGTGATTTTCCTGTTACTAGGTTCGAACATTGTAATAGGGAAGCAAATAAGGTTGCTCATGAACTTGCTAGGCTAGCAAAAAATTTTGAGACTAGGGATTGGTTTGAGGAGCCTATGGATGATATTGTATCTCTTCTTATTTACGATTAACTGTTATATCTAATTAATAAAGCATGATTTCTATTTTAAAATAAACTGAAGTTATATATCCACTCTCTCACTAAAATAATTTGATATACTTGGCTGGATATATATATATATATATATATATATATATATATATATATATATATAAAAAAGATAAAGTATACATGGTACTGATTCCATTTTGCCTAAGGAGGTTGTCTCGAGATTATTCTGAAGGCAATATATAATTTCACATGTACAGATTGTAATCCCACAACCGACCGCGCACCCCACAAACACATTTAGGACTAAATTAAAAGAATTATTGTTAAAGATAATTTAAGAAGCAAAAAAATAATCTAGCAATCAGTCGTGAAAGAAACAAAAGAACTCTCTAAAGCACTTTATTTTTTCAATAATAGTATCACTTATAATTTAGCTGTTACTCCCTCGATCCCAAAATAAGTGAGTTAGTACAAAGTTGAGTCCCTTATTATGGGACGGAAAGAGTACATGCCAATTCATAGTAGGGAGATTGGCATGATTATGATGAACACAGAGAAAGAACATACAAGTCAGTCATACTCTTTTCAAGTGAGCCAAATGAATAGGTTGAAACGGCCGAAGGAGAAATAGAAACTGGCGGCTAATAAAGAGTCCAGCAGATCCATGGCTGAAACATGTTTAGGCACATTGTTCACAATCTACTAGTCATGCTTCTTTGACAAGGTTCATCCAAATTAACTAAGTACATGTTTTGTCTTTTTAATAAAGTTTTAGTTGACTTAATATTTTCTGGTTAAACCTTACAAAGATAAGGTCGTATTGTTCTCTCTTCAAACATGGTGTTTGTGCCCATTACGGTTCTCACAGTCCGGTCTCCAGAGTCATGTGAGAAAGCATATATAAGCTGGTTGCCCTATACAATAACTATATTAAACTTCTTATTGGGATCTTGCTATCAAAATAGAGACCATTTTTAAAGAACTGTATGGAACACCCTCGTTGAGTCGCGCAAAGTTTGAAGTTCTAGTCTCTGTAGAACAGGGGACTTGGGTTCTATAACATTCTGTGCTCACTTATGTTGATGTGCATAAGGTACAATAGAGTAGTGATGCAAAGTAATTGCACCGCCAGGACTTTGATTGTGACAACTGATCTTTCCTAATGCCCCCCAAATCTACGTGTTTTTCAGCGGAAGAATTTCTACATTCAGGGATAATTGTTTCTGCACTGCCCTTTTGCTCAACTATGCTAGACTTATATCTGCCCTAATTGGAGCCCAACTTACTAAGGTATTCAGGAGGATATTGCTCATATGAAGCAACTCCCCAATATGCATTTTGCCCTGGAGATTATTATGTTGGTCTCATGGGCTATTTGGATCACATGAAATGATTTTTTATCCTCAAGAGCATAGCCCCAAGCCTTTACAAATGCAGGAAGAAATTTAACGAGGAGCTCAAATGGATCATTTACAGGCTAACATGAAGGATTATAGTGGCTTTGCAGATTGGAGCAAGGTTGTTGGAGTTAACCAGATTAGGTGGCCGTATGCGGTACGTATACGAGCAGTCACCGGATAAGATTTGTAGTAGGACTTGGGACTAGTTTAGCTAATCGTATCAAGATCGAAATCAATAAAGTTCAAAGGCTCGTGTACACGAGCGTTTTGCCATAACTCGGTGTGTTGTCGTGTATGTGTATTCTGGTGAGTTAGGATCAGCGTATTTGCTCGCGTCTCCGCGCAGAGGGTATTGAGAGTGTGTGTGTCCTCCTAATCGTCAATGGTGAGATTTGATGTCAGGTGCTTCAAATCTATTCAAGGGTTCAAGGACAACTCCGGCTCCAGGGCGCTGTTCCTTAGGGGCACGTACACGAAGAATTCTCGGTTGTCATCGACAAGGTCAAGCAGACTCCGGTAAGGGAGCGGTGGCAGCGGTGCGTCCGCGCGAGATCCGCCATAGCAGCGTTCAGAGCCACAACAGAGGAAAGCCATGCCATGCCATCATCCCCCGCTCGGGCTTTGCCCGCAGTCCGACGGCGTCTTGGAGACCGAAGGCGCGACCGGTCGAACTCTAGATGAACTAGGGGATCACTGTCGCAACCAGCGTAGAACCGCCTTGCCACCCCCATCCCTAGTGGATTCACGGCTTAGCCGCCGGTAGCCTCTGGAGGCGGTGAGGAGGGGCGAGAAGGGCGTGGGAGGAGGGATCCAGTGGTGTGATTAGTCTAGGCGGCGGCGGCGCTAGATCACGAGGGTCGCGGGCGTTTCGCGAGCAGTGGTTAACTAGTTGGTACCTGTTTTGTACTTCCATCCACATCAACATCGGTAAGCAAAAATTTTTGCATCAAATCTATCAGGCCTTCTTTTATTTGAAAATTAATAAAAATACGCAGCAGAGTCCTGCTGTTTCCCTCAAAAAAAAAATCTATCAGGCCCATAGCCTCTCTAGACATGAACGATTCTCACACATCTTATCCAACCTATTCTCGCGGCCGAGGGTTGCGACATCATAGAGTAATGATCCAGAATAGATGCATGGCAAGACCATCAGCACACACTAGCTGGTCCATTCCTAATACCACCCAAATCTAACATCTTTGTAATAGTGTGTAGTACAACTTTAGTAGCATAAAATTAGGCAAATTGGCTTGAACCTGAAGGAGTATTATACCGAGCTTCACTTCATGTGTACTAATTGCTGGCTAACTCACTTAAAACAAATGGTCTGCAAACCATGCTGGATGGGAGCTATTCTAGCTAGTTGATAACTATATAAGCCACCGTGGATCGAAGCTATTATATTTGTGCACATACATACGGTGGATGGGGGCTAGGAAAAAAAGAGAGAATAATATAACTCACAGTTAGTTGACATCGACGTAATTACCCTTTTGGAATCAGTACGCATCAACAAAGTCAAAATTAGGAGAGCTCTCAAACGTGTTTTACAAGAAAAATAAGTAGAGGCAGACACCTGAATGTTTAAATTAGGAAACAATCTGTGCTCCAGCTATTGAAATCCAAGCAAGAATCTATCTCCTCCAAGGATCAACAGCAGCTGCAAGCGTTGTACAAAAAACAGAAGATAAGTGAAGAATCAGAACACCACAATGGTAGAGCAGGGGCAAAAAAAAAAGTTGACGGAAAAAATCACGTATTGATTGCACTGCTCTACGCCTCCCACACCAGCCGGCTTCACTTCCTTGCCGTGGCAGTTCTGCAGTATTCAACTCTTGCCGCTGCTGCTCTTCAGTGTGTGGTGCAAGGGCCTCGCCGATCACTGCCTCGCGAGTACGTATAGGATAGAAGAAATCCATTTGAAAACAAAGAACTAAAGGCTAGAAGGAAGAAGTCTGTGCAATGGAAATATCCATTGATTGACGGATTTGGGTCATCTAATGGAGCAATGGGAGAGGATTGGTGAAGAGGAGCAGACGACGTCATGCGGAGATCGAGATCGGGATGAGCTTTTTTTTAAATAAAATTAGCAACAGAGCAGCGCTTGCTTGCCTGAGTTGCCTACTAGTGGGCTTCTGTTATATAGTACTCCCTCCGTCCCATAATGTAAGATGTTTTTTAACACTAGTATAGTGTCAAAAAACGTCTTACATTATGGGACGGGGGGAGTATTATATAGATCGGCCTCTAAGGTTTCCTTCACTTTTTCCTTGATTCTGCATAAATATTGCCTTTATACTATGCTCATGTATATATGCATTGGGTACAGGGTGTTGAAATATCTCGTGTAGGCCTATGTGCCGGCGCATATACTTAGCACATGGTTAGTTAGTTAAAGATATACTTGTATAAGTTAAACCTCTTTCTATCTCTATCTATTATTCCCTTGTACTCCAAGTCTTGTATGCGATCATAGGATAAGCCCCATCATTATCAATAAATACTCGCGGCCCTCCCTCAAGAGGGTTGAACGCTTCCACCATAATTTCTACATGGTAATCAGAGCATCCTCTTCCTCCACGTTCTGAACCCTAGAAAAAGCCCCATCTACACCAAAACCCAATGGCGTCCTCATCGTCAAACCCAGCTCCCTCAGGCCTCGGTTCTCAGGTGGAGGGCACAGATCCTCCCTCACTTCCTCGGCGCAGGGCTCTATGGCTACCTCGACGGCTCCATCACCGCGCCACAGAAGCTCGTCGTCGTCAAGGACAAGGACGGCAAGGATCAGACGATCCAAAACCCAGCATACGATGCATGGGTCAGGCAGGACCAGCAGGTCCTCGGGCACATCTTGAACAATCTGTCAAGGGATGTGCTTGTCTCTGTCGTCTCCATCCGGACTGCTCATGCACTCTGGACAAGCCTCGGTAACATGTTTGCTTCAAAGTCTCGTTCACGCATCAATAACCTTCGCATCCCCCCTCGAAAATGCCCAAAAAGGTACCCAATCTGCTGCGACATACATCTCTCGGATGTGGGGCTTCGTGGATGAACTTGCTGCGGCCGGGAAGCCACTGGAGGAAGATGAACTCATCTCCTTCATTGTCGCGGGGCTGGACCTCGACTACAACTCTGTGGTCTCAGCCCTGGACGCCCGCACTGAACCAATCACCGTCGACCTCCTCTACTCCCAGATCTGCAACTTTGATCAGCGAGTGGAGCTCTTCACGGGTGGCGCCGGTGGCGGAGGATTCCAAGTCCTCTGCCAACACCGCCGCACGTCGTGGTGGTCCGCCGCCTTCCCGCGGCAAGCAGCAGCAGAAGCCAAACGGCAGCGGGTACGGTGGCGGCTACGGTGGCTACAATAAGAAGCACGGCAGCGGTGGGCGTCCTTTCTACAACAACAATAAGTGCGCTCGATCAGGTGGAGCACCAGGCGGCCCCGGAGGCCCAGGAGGCTCTGGTGGCTCCGCACCCAGCAACAACAACACAAGGGGGAATGACCCCATCCAGTGCCAGATTTGTGGTAAGTTTGGCCATAGTGCCAAAGACTGTTGGTACAGATTTGATGATGATGCACTGGAAGAGAAAGTTGCTGCCGCTGCTCAATACGGGGTGGATACAAACTGGTACGTCGACAATGGGGCCACCGACCACCTCACAGGAGAGCTAGAGAAGCTAACCGTCCGTGACAAGTATCGCGGGCAAGATCAGATCCATGGCGCAAATGGAACAAGTATGAGAATCGATCATGTTGGTCAGTCAGTATTACCTACCTCTAGTCGACCCATTCATCTTAAAAAAATTCTTTATTCACCTCATGCTAGAACAAATCTCCTCTCTGTTCATCGTATTGCTTTGGACAACCATGTCTTTCTTGAATTTCATCCTTTTTTTCTTCTTGATTAAGGATCAGGCAACGAGGAGAATCCTCTACAGAGGTAGATGCGTCGGTGGGCTATATCCGTTGATTCCCCGTTTTAGGAGTTCCAATAAACAAGGTCTTGGTGTCACCACACTATCTTCGGCAAGGTGGCACGATCGTCTAGGGCATCCTTCTTTTACTATTGTTCATCGTGTGCTTAGTCAAAATAAGATCCCTTTTGTTGGTGAGCCTAGCAATGAAACAGTTTGTGATTCATGTGAGAAAGGAAAAAGTCATCAGCTTCCTTACCCCATGTCAACTAGTGTTTCTTCCAAACCATTAGAACTCATTTTTTTATGTATGGGGGCAAGCACCTTTTTCTGTTGGCAGATACAAGTACTATGTAAGCTTTATTGATGATTATAGCAAGTATACATGGATCTATCTTATCAAAAACAAATCTGATGTGTTTCAAGTGTTCCAAAATTTCCAAGCACTAGTTGAACGAAAATTCAATAGTAAAATTATCTCAGTTCAGTCAGACTAGGGTGGTGAGTATGAAAAATTGAACCCTTTCTTACAAAGATTAGGGATTTCTCACCATGTTTCCTGCCCTCATGCGCATCAACAGAACGGCTCGGCAGAACGTGAGCATAGGCATATCGTTGAGATTGGCTTGTCTCTACTTGCAAATGCATCTATGCCTCTTAAATTTTGGGATGAAGCCTTTCTCACTGCAACACATCTCATAAATATTCTGCCTAGTAGAGTTATCAACTTTGAAACACCCACTGAACGACTCCTACACCCTACACCAAACTATGCCTCTCTCCGTGTCTTTGGTTGTGCGTGTTGGCCAAAATTACGGCCATATAACTCGCGAAAACTCTCGTTTCGATCCAAACAATGTGTGTTCATCGGGTATAGCCCGCAACATAAAGGTGTCAAGTGCCTAGATGTTTCCACTGGTCGGGTGTATATCTCCCATGATGTTGTTTTCGACGAGACAGTTTTCCCCTTCAAAAATCTCCATCCAAACGTCGGCGCCCTCTTGCAAAAGAGATCCTTCTTCTTCCTGCTCATCTTTCCGGCTTAGACCAATGGGGAAATAATACTACTGATCACATGAATAATTCTCATGACCATGCTACTAAGCCTGTTGATGATGCAGAAAATACAGGAAACAATTCTGCAGAAAATGGTGCTGAAAACACTGCTTATCAGCCCATATTTCATGCTCCAGAAGAAGACAGATGCACGCGACACGAGGGTGATTCGCCTGTGCATGCAGCGTCGGGATCCGCGGGCGAGCGATCCCGTGCAGATACACCGCCGTCGCGGCAGGACTCCGCCTCGGGACGCCCAGGCGGCAACGGCCCACGCGGTGTCGAGCTGGGCCACTCTCCATCCGCCACGCGGGCAGCGGGTTCGCGCCTGTCTCCCACTCGCGCGCCCATGGCGGGCCCCACTATGCATGCAGACGAGGGCGCGTCGGGTGGCGACGCGGTCGCTGACTCGACAGGAGGCGACGCAGACGCTGGCGACGCGGGCGCTGGTTCGCCCGTCCAGTCCGGTCGGCAATCCCCCTCGGGCTCTGCTTCCTCGGACGGATCACCATCGGTATCGCCACCAGGCAGGCCTGCACGATCGGGTGTGGGATCTTCTGCGCCCGGGCCAGTGGGCGCTACACGCACCACCACCGCGAGACTCCAAACAGGGAAAATTCAACCTGTTAATTACAAAAATATTTTGAAATTTGGTTTAACCTGTACAACAGGAGAGCCACGTTCTGTTGATGAAGCTTTGACAGATCCTAGATGGAAGAAAGCCATGGAAGAAGAATATATGACTTTGAGGAAAAATGAGACGTGGCACTTGGTTCCACGTGGTCAAGGTAAAAATCTGATAGACTGTAAGTGGGTTTACAAAATTAAAAAGAAAGCAGATGGTACGGTTGATAGATACAAGGCCAGGCTAGTGGCAAAAGGTTTTAAACATAGATATGGAATAGACTATGAGGATACTTTTAGTCCGGTTGTTAAAGCTGCTACTATCAGATTGGTTTTGTCTGTTGATGTGTCTAGGGGATGGAGCCTACGACTGTTGGACGTGCAGAACGCGTTTTTGCATGGTGTTCTGGAAGAGGAGGTTTACATGAAACAACCACCTGGGTTTGAAAACAAGAATGCACCCTTTCATGTGTGCAAACTTGACAAGGCCCTCTACGGTCTGAAGCAGGCCCCGAGAGCATGGTATCATCGCTTGAGTATGAAGTTACAAGCCATTGGTTTTGTTCCTTCCAATTATGATATTTCATTATTTATTTTCAACAAGTCCAAAATAACAATGTACATGCTCATATATGTTGATGATATCATCATTGCAAGCTCATCTGATGAGGCAGTAACAACACTCCTGAAAGACCTAGGCTCTGAGTTTGCTTTAAAGGACTTGGGAGGTTTGAATTTCTTTCTCGGCATTGAAGTCAAGAGAAACAAAGATGGTACTGTTTTATCTCAGGAAAAATATGCTAATGATCTCTTGAAAAGAGTTGGAATGCAGGATTGCAAGCCTTCACCAACTCCACTGTCTAGTTCAGAGAAACTATCTTTGCATGAAGGAGAGCTTCTAAGTCAGCAAGATAATACTTAGTAAGAAGTATGATTGGTGCACTTCAATACTTAACTCTTACTAGACCAGATTTATCCTTTGCTGTAAACAAGGTATGCCAGTTTCTCCATGCACCTACCACCTTGCACTGGACTGCAGCTAAACGTATTCTGAGATATGTGAAGTATACAGTAAATGTTGGACTAATATTCAGTAAGTCTCAATCCACACTTGTCAGCGCTTTTTCTGATACTGACTGGGCTGGAAGTATTGATGACAGACGGTCCACAGGTGGTTTTGCAGTATTTCTTGGTCCAAATTTGATATCATGGTGTGCAAAGAAACAGGCCACTGTCTCCAGGTCTAGTACAAAAGCTGAGTATAAGGCATTGGCTAATGCTACTACATAAATTATCTGGCTTCAGTCTTTGTTGAAGGAACTTGGAGTGACACAAATGCAGGCTCCTTGTTTATGGTGTGATAATCTTGGAGCTACCTACCTTTCTGCTAATCCAGTGTTTCATGCCAGAACAAAACATATTGAGATAGATTTTCACTTTGTCAGAGAACGTGTTGCCAACAAGGAGTTGGACATTCGGTTTATTCACTCTGGAGATCAGATTGCAGATGGTTTCACCAAGGCATTACCTACAAGGAGCTTTGAGAAATTTAGACGTAATCTCAACTTGATCAAGTTGAGATTAAGGGGGTGTGTTGAAATATCTCCTGTAGGCCTATGTGCCGGCGCATATACTTAGCACAGGGTTAGTTAGTTAGAGATATACTTGTATTAGTTAAACCTCTTTCTATCTCTATCTATTATTCCCTTGTACTCCAAGTCTTGTATGCGATCATAGGATAAGCCCCATCATTATCAATAAATACCCGCGGCCCTCTCTCGAGAGGGTTGAACGCTTCCACCATAATTTCTACACAGGGGAACCAATTAGGCTGGGCACCTCGATTTCCTAATACGTGTTATAAAGTAAAAAATTAAGACATGCTGTAATTATGAAAAGGAGGGAGTACCAATAACATTTGATAACGCGCTGACAATCGCACTTTCCTCGTTGGCCTGCATTAAATTCAATTCAGTCATAAAAAGGGAACAAAAGTTGGCCATATATCATATACTGCACAGAAAATCAAAGATTTAACATCATAAATGCCTTAGACAAGCAATACTACCTTATACTGGAAAGTTCTCAGGACCAATATGATTAGATCACGTAGCCTGCAGAAGTATCACTTAATCAGATCTATGAATTTTCACCCTTTGTGAACAAAATAAAATACATTAAACAAAAGGTTTAGTAAGTGAGCTGGCACCTAAAGTCGTTATCCACGTCATTGTGCCCTGTTATTCCTCGTGTCTCGAATGTATGAGTTACACCCCCAGAAGTTAATAAAACAAACTCAGTAGTTCGTCCACTGGGAACTTGTATCTGCAAAGAAATAATAGAATAGAAAATTCAAATAATATCTGTCAGCACAATCATAAATCCTGAGCAAATAAATGTGCATGTTGGAGAATATACATGTAGATTTGGTGAATATTTGTGGTCAATTACAGCTTCATTCTTATGGCTGAAGTTAATTTGATATCCGGTTTGTGTAAGCACCAATGTCGCCTTTTTCCATTCATCAGGAGAATATCCCTGCTGTGCAAAAGAAGGCTAACCGTCTTAGTATGCTAGAAGCATGGGTAAGAGCTAATAAGCCTAGCGATTTTGAGCTCAATGCTGTCAGTTTTGAACAGACCCCATTAATAATTTGTTTGCCAATTCCAATTGTGATCCTTCTATTATATGGAATACTTTTTAAGTCTGAGCTTCTAATTAAAATTAAGCTAGAAAGATGGGAATAGTTTCTTCAGTTTTAAGTACTATAATTCTGTAGATTATCAGACACAAAATGCAACAGTAGAATATTATAAGCATATGGAGGGTCACAGATTTAAGTTACATTAATAACAATTAACAATTTATAAGTTATATAATATGGTAGATGGCATTATCAAGAAGCCTTCCAAGTGAACATTCTGTTAACTTCATGGGGCAGGGAATTTTATTTATATTTCAGACATATTGATGAGTAATAAATACCTCGAGATGTACCAAAACAAAAACATCAAAGTCAGCTCTTCCCATCGAAATACAAATAGTGATGTAATTCTGTATGTCTTCATCTGCATAATGTATAATGGAACTTGCATAATTCTAAAAAAACATGGAGTGTAAATTAAATGCAGAGCTATGCTAAGTGCTAACAGTAGTGCGCCAAATTGAGGATTACTTAGAAAATGCATGTACGCTGTACCTCAACATTTCATGGGCACAAAGGGTCAGTCATGGTGGAAAATAGTGCTTAGTACAAATGATTATTTTCTAGAGAACTAAACCCTATCATCATGTGAAAAGGTATGGACGTAAGTTCACTAACTTTGGTGTTCATCAAGTCTCTGCCTTTTTTTAGACCATGGTGTACTGTTTGTATAAACAAGCATTGCCATCCTCTTCAAGTTCTTTCTGATGTTCTTCTACAAGACTCACACTTCAAAAGTGCAACACAAATATCCCTGTTTCCTATCTATCAGGTGATTGTAGGCCTGTAACTCATCTTTTAACAACATGTTCTTTTCTCACAAGCATATAGCATTACTGCGACCATTAAGGGGGGTTTTCAACTAAAAATATGCATAGAAATACCAAGTACTCCCTCCGTTCTAAAATATTTGTCGTGGTTTTAGTTCAAATTTGAATTAAAACCACAGGTAAAGATATTCAGTAAATACAAAATATGGAAGTGGGAATACATCAACTACCAATGTTGATCCAATAATATTGGAGCAGAGTGGGACAATATAACAATGCTATCAGGGATCCAAAAGAGGCAACATCAGAAACTTACCAGAAGTTATCTTGTACTCACTATTAGCAAACGCCCTCACCAAATCACCCTACAATCAAGAGGAGCAACTCATCAAACTGAACATCTCAGAGAAGAGCATCGTAGGTAAAATTAATTCAGAACTATCGGCATATAAAATTCATGTGTCAGTGGCATTTGGAAAAAATTGCAATTGCATTTCTATCAGGTAGATAATAAATATGATTGCCTGCAAGCTCACAAATGGTGAAACAAAAACAATAAAACGAGATCAGCCTATCAGGACACCAAGAATGTAAAAATACCCTAAGTAGTTTATCTTTATCACAATGGAAGGGAGAGATTTAGCAAGCATATACAAGTCACAAGATAAGCCACACGATACTTCTAGACTAGAGGCTGGCAAATCAGGTTCAAATCAAAATAGTGGTAAAAAATGTCAATATTTCGAGTTTAAAGGCCAGCTTTCAGTAATTAAAAAGGAGGATAACTGACCCGCCATAGTTAGCTTGATAAAACTTTCGAGTTGCAAAAAAAAAACAGTTCAGCAAATAGTTTTCTAAGGAACTGGAGAAAATCCCACTTCCATTAATCAGCTTCCATTATTTTCAACCAAACGATGGAAATGGGTCTCAACTGGAGCTGGGAGAAAGAGTGTCTTCCTAGGTGGGTCCTTGGACGAACTTTTTGTGTCAAAAGTTGGGTTTGCTTCCTCCATTTGCAAACAAATGTTATACTATATTGTGTTTGGTATTTTGGAGACTTGAGTACTACACAAAACTTTGCTTATATATTGATCAGATGAGCTTGGAGTCTGAGACACAAAATTGCCCCTAAAGTATACTTGCTAGCAACCTGTCGACCATTATCATCCATAGGAATGCATTCTGCAGCAAGATGAGCGCCAAGATCATCAGCCGTAACCAAGTACTCATACATCGTAGCACCTGAATTGCAGAACATACAGGACTAGTCAGTATAATTACTTTTTATATAAATATTACTTCCTCCATTTTTATATACAAGGCCACAAACTAAGATTACAAGTACCAAGGTAAAACTTAATGCAAGCTTGCTTTTCTTTTCGTTTATTGGGCTAATTAATATGCTACATGCATGCAAGAAAATTGAGTGGAGGAAGTAGGTAGTGTCATTATGACTGCAAGCATGCAAGTAGTAAACAGGTTGCTAGTACGAGGAAATCTCATTAATTCTTTCCTCGATTACTGTTGGTGGCCTTGTATAGATGCAAAACGTATACTCCATAGTGGCCTTGTATAAGTAAATGGAGGGAGTATCATATTTGTTGTAGAAAAAAAATCCCTTCTTTACCTTCAATAGGCTGCCTTGTGCCATCTTCAAAATAGCGAACCCACTGAAAACAACATTCCCAGGTGAAAGGTTCATTGCAGGATTTGCAAATTCACAGAAAAGAATCACAATCCAGAGTCAGAACAGAAGATACCTGGAAAATAACCAGTGTAGCACCTTTTGTAGGGAAACAACATGCTGTTAAAGTAAACCTTGGTCTAGGATTGCCGTCAATTTGAAATCCCTCCACACCAGGTAATGGATAATCTAGGTTAAAAGTATGTATATATATATATATATATATATCAATAGATATGATCTGGAATCTTTTTTAATTATCAGCTGAGTACTCTTGATTATCATTCCAATAGAATTGTGAGTCATCACCTAATCTTACTTCACTAGGACCAGAATTTCCTTCAAAACAATTAGAGTACGTAGTAGCTACTGTATCCCTGTAAGGTTGTGTCAGGCAAGAAAAGGAGGTTAAAAAAATTCCATGTCAATAACATATTAGACCAGATGGCCCATAACCATAACTAACAGATAACATGTCAATAACATGTCAATAACATGGCAAGAAAAGGAGGTTAACAAATTCCATGTCAATAACATGGCAAGAAAAGGAGGTTAACAAATTCCATGTCAATAACATAGTAAACCCTGGTCTAGGATTGCCGTCAATTTGAAATCCCTCCACACCAGGTAATGGATAATCTAGGTTAAAAGTATGTATATATATATATCAATAGATATGATCTGGAATCTTTTTTAATTATCAGGTGAGTACTCTTGATTATCATTCCAATAGAATTGTGAGTCATCACCTAATCTTACTTCACTAGGACCAGCATTTCCTTCAAAACAATTAGAGTACATAGTAGCTACTGTATCCCAGTAAGGTTGTGTCAGGCAAGAAAAGGAGGTTAAAAAAATTCCATGTCAATAACATATTAGACCAGATGGCCCATAACCATAACTAACAGAATTTCAAATGTAAAATGAGCATACTGATTAAAAGTGGGTCCATGGTATATTTGCTCAGTGTGTCGATCATTTGGATCTTGAGCATAGTCAGGGGAAGTGTTCCTATTCGCCTCCTGTAAATAGAAACAATCATACAAAGAGCTACAATGTTAAAGAAGCAAATTACGGGACCATGTTATAGTACTATATTGAAAGATGAGCAAGGTTCATTTCTTGATATATATATATATATATATATATATATATATATATATATATCCCGATTGAGTTATACTGCAGTAACTCTCATGGATTAGTATAATGAATCACCTGGGTGTCCTAAAAAACACAATATTTTTATAGATACTAATATAACTAGTTTTTTAAACTAGTAAGAGGCTTGAAAAAAGTAAGATTGTTGATCAAATATTTTTGCATTCTAATCCTATATATAACTAAATAGGTGATCCCCACTAACCCATTTCACTCAACATGCAGACATGTTCAACATGGAACCATGCATGGGAAAAGGTCCACCTAAAAATGCAACCATGCAAGTCTTACAGCTCACAAAACGGAGCAGAATAAAGTATCAAAAAAAGGAAAAATACATGTGAACCATGTCAACCGGCACAATGAAGATAAAAAGGATAAGCTCTCTAAACTCCTATCCTGTTATGTGAGCGCCATCCGAACCGGTTGAAGATAACCCGAGCTACCATCTCCCATTGGTTGCACAGCTACCATCTCCCATTGGTTGCACCCAGTAACCAAAGGCTCCCTGGAGTCCATAGGAGATAGCCGCATGCATCATCATGATGCAGAGGCCGGGGGCATGCCTCCATTTCCAAAAAAAAATGCTTTCCATTATATTATTCAACTTATATTCCATAAATATTATACAATAAATCATGTGTTTTTTTCAGTTAGCATACTTCAATAAGCATTTGTTCAGATGAAAGTTGTGCACCCTTGATTAAAGACAAAATTTTGATGTAACTACAAACATGTGAATTTCTTGCAATCTTGGTGCAAGAATGCCCACACATGTCTCGGAGCTGCAATGCCCACCCACACACGTGAAATCTATATGTGCCAAACTGCCAACTAACAGCAGAGCCAAGAAAAGGAAGCTTCAAATGATCAAAATATTACTGGTGCACTGGATTGGATTTAAGATGGCAATGGGTTAGGTATAGGGTGGGCATAACAACCCCATACACATGCCCGACGTGCTAACAAAAGAACAAATTGAATAGCTCAAACAAAGGACTTCATGCACAGGCGCACATCAAACAAATAAAGTTCAGAAACATGCAGAGCATCAGCTGTTCAACAGCAACACACGCAGCAGTTTGGCCCTACATGTCAGCTTGTCGGGGTGGATTCTGGCATGCTAGTGGGCACAGAGATGTACCCATGCCCTATCCATAGGAAAAAGAAGAAGAAGAAGAGTACAGTTTAAGACGAAGACACTGTGTTAATAGCGATCAGTACATACCTGAAAATTGAACAAGTCCATCCTTGCCGCAAAATACTTAGTTTCTGTCTCGTTCAGTCTATGGACAATATCATGTATAGCTGGCCTTTTGTGTCGATCCTCCTGCACACAACTTAACCCGATTTCAATGCATATCTTTACTTGCTCGGAATATGCGTTCCTCAGATTCGATGTTTCAACTAGCCTATTCGTCCAGTTTTTCTGCACCTACAGATTTGTAGCAAAAAGAATGGCAATATATTAGGATAACCAAAGTATTACTTATGAAATGCATACACGTGCACATCTCTTGATAAGAAAACATATTCTGTTACAAAAAAACATATTCTCTTACAAGATTAATGAATTCTTGAGAAGACATGTCAGCACTATTGAAGTAGCCCGCACGTCCTGCCATTATCTTTATGATTACAACACCTAAGCTGAATATATCGAACTTATTTGAGATCAAATTTTTTTAATGTATTCCGGCGGTAAGTACCCACTGCATCACACAACATATATAAATGTTACTTATACTATACATTTGATCCAAACAAAGTTACCTTAATTTTCAGTTCACACGAAGAATTCTTACATTGTTCCTAAAGTACTTTTTGTAGCTCGTGTCTGTTCATCTTTGAAGAGCCTTGATATCCCAAAATCTGCAATTCTGGGAACCATGTTCTCATCCAGCAATATATTGGCTGGCTTTAAATCAAAATGATACATAGGAGGTTTTAATTCATTGGGTAGGTAATTTAAACCCTGGCAAATCCCCTTAATTATTTGATAGCCTTTCTGCCAATCATATCTATCACATTCATCTGCGGCACCAAATAAGGAGAATTCTCAGGATGTAAATTTTAAGAACGATACCTTAACATGCTAACTGGAAAAAAAGGAGAACATCAACATTACCAGAAAGATACTTTTCAAGGCTTCCATTAGACATATACTCCAAGCAGAGCGCCCTATGTGTCTTTTCAGCAAGAACCAATTTCCCTTCATGCATTACTTGTACTTCCTGAATATCATGGCAATAGCCTACTAAGCGCACAATGTTTGGGTGCTGGAGCCTTGTAAGATTTTTAAACTCGTTCTGAAAGTGTTTATCGTCAACTCCAGGCATATCATAGAGCACCTTCACAGCAATCTTTTCCCCGTTTTGATGCACTCCCTACTCAACATTTCACATCGTTTAATTTTCAGTTCATATAGTAAAACAGAAAATGCTGTGGTCAAATGCGGTGATGCAGAACATTTACTGCTACATGACAATATGTGAGTTAATCAATTAACAAGATCAGTAGAGAAACAGATATAGCTTTCTTCATTGGTGCAGGAACTGCTCATCTGAAGAAGCACTGGGACATCATGCTGACGGGGATGGTTCTTTTTTGGGAGAGAAGGAGGGTCACCAATCTTTTACAATGACAAAATCACCATATTCCTTTTCGTCTAAATGATGGTAGTGTATAGTTGTATGATACTATCGATGTCAGGAAGCCATATACACAATTAAGCTTACCAAGTACACCTTTCCATATGAACCGCTACCAAGCTTCCGCTCCTCGGAGAAACCATCCGTAATCTCTCGTAATAAATCGAGTGGCATAACTGTTGGCTCCGAATTTGCATCCTCCATGCTGTTACAGAAGGAAATAAAACTTACAGTATATCTGTATATTTTACGGGTCGAATAAGCAACAGCACAGGCTTCTGAGCAGTTTAAACCATCTTCTCCTTATTGACCTCTACGAATAAGATCCAAAATACAATAGAGATAAGGATAATGGGATAGTTTGGCATGAACGTTTTTTTCGAGCTCATACAGCAAAGATCGACATGGTAATTTAGATTTGGGCACAGAGCAAAAGGTCGTCAAGTGCAGACAAGACAGTACGACAGAGCTGTTCCACAAAATCATCCGATGAAATCGAGGGAGTGGGGAAAGCGCTAACCTGGGAACGACCTGAGTCGAGAAGGATGCTGCTAGTCAACGGCAGTGGTTGGTGCAGTGGAATTATGGAGAGGCACCTCTGTTTTTCTCCCCGTAAAAGCAGCTTGACAAGTAGGGGCCGCAGGGGGTAAAGAGTAGCTCGGTGGAGGCGGCGGCGCCTGCTGCTGGCCGGCCGAAGATTGGAGTCCAGGGAAGGTCGGGGCCTGCTTCTAGCTGGCGGAGGTCGCGGTGGCCGGAGAGACTGGCGGCGGCGAGCCCGGAACAGTAGCCGAATGTCACACCCACGAAGGGATCGACCTGGATTACCTCCGATGTGTCCCTGTCGATGAGAAAAGAGAAACAGTGGCTGCTTTGCCTGTTAGGTCGAGAACAGAGTGGGATGTTGGCGGAGAACAACTCACTGGGAAGAATATTTGAAGGGAAATGATCACGCGGCCGATCCAGACCGGGGCTTCCACCGCCTCTAGCGCCTGACACGTGTTCCATGTAGACCCCGCACCGCTCCATCCTTCTTATCCGTGTTTGCGACCGACCTCTGTTGCAAAAGGGTTCTACAATATGCCTTGAAATAAAAAATATTTTTGCTGCAATAATGACGCATGTCCCGTGTGGATCCTGCACCACTCCATCCTTCTTATTCCCTTCTGCATCAGGATCTCTGTTGCAAAAGGATTACGTAAAATGCCGTCTGTTGTAAAAGAAAATGAAAAATATTTTTGCAACAAGACTCTTGCTGCAAAAGGCCAAGCGCAACGAAGCTGTTGTTTCAGAGATAGGAAGGAAAAAAAAAAGATCACAGCAAGGCTGTTGTTGTAGAGAGACGAGCACAACCTTAAGCTTGTTGCAAGATCTGACGGTTATCTCTGCCTCCATCTGAGGGTCTGGGAAGCGATGGATCTTTTCAAGGCATCAACCAGCAGACGCGTAGCATGGCCCATATTTGAACAAGAGAATGAGAGTTTACGAAAGGAGTTGTATTGAGATTAGACATGTGATGGTTATTTTCATAGTACAAATTATGTGTGGAACTTTCAGGAGCAATTTTATTCTTTTGTTTGGTTCCTGGGGGAGATGATGAAGACTATGTCTTCTTGAGAATGACTCGTAATTTTTTTCAAATTTGGCGAATATTACAGGTACAATGCTTTGGATCATAGACTCAAGAGACTACAAAGCAACTCCTATAACTAAGCTTTGCAAAAAGAGAACTCATATAACTAAGAATTACAAGGATATCTCAGAAACATCCTCTCCAAGGTATCTATCTTTATGACATGAAATATTCCCAAGGCTTCAGCAAATCAGGGATACTGCCGCTCCTATACTTGTCAAATGTACTTGAGCCGAGGATGACCAATGGAGGTATAAGGCATCGAACTACAAGATCTTCACCATAATAACAAGTGACTCCAAACTCACAATAGATCATATCAACAAAAGCAACCAAAAGTACTAACACCGACTCATCAAATCCAGATGAATGAATCTGCGAGGACATACGCCTAAAATCCACACTGACAGATACACCAAATCCTATAGAGACACAAACTCTCTGGTTCTATGGTGCCACCTGGAAAGACACCACCACAGTTGGAGAAGAACCAGAATACATTTATTCTCAATGGCATCGCCCCCCCCCCCCCCAAGATGTTGTTGATGAAGACCATATAAATCATGCTAATCTCACTTCTAAGTATGCCTATGAAGATCTAAGATCCCCCTCACCTCACAACACGGCGGTCAAAGACAAATGGAACATGCAAAGTCTCTGGTGAACCTCAACCCCTAGCTTCTTTCGTGAGTTAATGAGGGATTAGATAAGAGAAGATAATGTAAGTTATGATGAAGGATTGCTTTCCAACTCCCACCCTCTACCTTGTTAATAAACAGGAGTTAGAGTCTCAATTCCCATGCCTAGTCCCTTCCCAGTTCCCAATCCACCTAATGAGTCAATAAATTTAAAGTCTTCTACCCCTTCAATTACCATTCATTAGCTATAATTACACTAATATATAAAACATGATGTCATTGGCAGCATTCCCTTGTACACGCACTCACTCTAAAATATAAATGGTTATTCCTCAAGGGATCAAGCAGGAAGTGGGTATGAGCATGGCTGGATTTTTATGGAGTGGTGATAAGTTTAAGAGGAAGTACAATTTTCGTGGGTTGTTCTAAGATTTATCTCCCAAAAACTTATAGATAGTTGGGTATTCTGACTTAAACATTATGAACATATCACAGTGAGCAAAAATAGCTATGGAAGCTTTTCAATGAACCTGAATTCAGCCATGATTTCTCAGCCTCAGAAGTATCTTAGGAGTACTCTCAATGCTCATTTAATTTGTATGATTTTTGGAGGATTCTCGTTGGATTTTGAACCTCAAGAATTTTCCCTATGTATGGCATTCATTTAACAGGAATGGGGGTACTAGATTCCTTACGAGTGTATTCATATTGGCCTAATTCTTGAGGATTCTTAGAATTAAGGGGACCACATAGAAAATTCCTAGGGATTGGAGTGGAAAGGGCATATCAATCCTTTACTTTTCATGTTCCTTTCATTTGAAATTCTATAAACTGAATGAGCCGTCGCTCAAGTTAAAAAGCAAGTTGGAGGATTCTCATTTCTGGCAGGGGCTTAAACCACTCCATAAGATCAGCCATAAAATCATGGTACAAAATAGTGATAAGACTAGCTGGAATGACATTTAGATACATTGGGTAGCAGCTTGCAAAATCTACATTTTAGAGACTGGAACAATGGAACTAAGTGAAGAATCAATGTGGGAACGGATATTAAGTCTAATCCTGGCTAATTAATTTGGCCCTTCTCGCATAATTAATGGCCAATTTAGGATCAAATGCTTTTATCTAGAATAATTGGGAAGGAGCCCTACATGTTTTATGGAAGTGTGAGATTCCTCTTAAATTCATAACTTCTATTTGGCTTGTGATAACCCATGAGTGTGCGGGATCACAATAGTCCTCATCGAGAAGAAACACAACCCAAACTTATATTTGACACAAGGGGAACCAAAAAATATTTATAAGATTTAGCTATTGAGTTGTCATTTCGGTCCTAGAAAAAATGACTTGTTAGGGAGAATTTATTAGTAGCACGTGCAATGAAGTGATTGTTGTTTGATTGTAGAAAAAATAACTAAAGTAGCAATACCTGATTAGTGGATTTAATATAGTGTTTTAGATCCAATTTGTTACATATTTATGGTATAAAAATCCCTCATATCATGGTTCATATAGCCACTTGTGTGCCCATTTTGCATATCCACTAGTTTCGGTACCTTTCAATGCAAGAATTACATATTCCTTAGTTTTATTAGATGTTATTATCTTTCCCTTGTTATGTTGTGTGTGTCGGTGATTTGGAACACCCACATACTTTGCACGATGAAATGATCCAAGTTGAAATCAATCCAGAGAAGTTACATGTTTCAGATATAAGGCCCTTGGAGAGTTTGACAAGTTGAGCTTCCTAAATTAGCCCAAACTGAAGATCCAATACCATGAGATTGTCTTGCTCATTATGCAACATTATGTAAAGTCGTAGTTTTTGCATTGTGTGACACAAATGTGGTGGTTCTGTGTATTTTACTCAAGTTACAACTAAGCGAGCCTCCTTTTGATGCTCTATTAGTCATACTTCACTGACTATACAAGATCCACAAGTTAATTATATCTTTTATGGAACTTTTACCATACATTATCTTCTTTCCCGATCAGCCCTAAAACGATCAAGGATCTAGAGAACAACCTGATAAACTTACATACCATACCACCAGTTTACTCGATATTAGTGATTTAAAAGAGAAAAAGCAAGAGAATCAGATTTTTGAGAGAGCACACAAGTTAGTGATTAACAAGAAAAACCAGAAGGGTACTAAAACAAGTAGCTGTTTGAAATAGAATACCAGCTCTGGCCTTAATACAATCTACAGAGGAGAGATTTCAAATAATCTGACAAAAATGAACAACTTGTGTCGGATTTTTCTTTAGTTGGTCACCGACTGAGATTCCCAAGAAAATGGTTGAGCTTTACAACAAGGACATAGAAACGGACATAAAGGGGATCAAGACAGCCGGCGCATGGCAACATAGCCAAACGCAAAGGGAAGAATGCTAGGCAGCAGCATTATCCTGATGTTGGGGAGCAAGGTGAACGCGTCGGGCACGCACATACTCACGACATATCTGGACGAGTAGCCCTGTTCACGTGCTTCCAAACGTTCCAGTAGCAGAGAAGGTCAAATGTTTTGTGCTTTTCCGTCACAACAGTAAGCAAAATTCTACATCAATCTAGTCAGGGCAGCAACATCTCCAGACATGGGGACTTTGGCGCGCTTGATTGTAGACTATAATCTCTTGTCCACACGATTCTCTCGCTGAGCACTGTGGCACCAAATGAGGTTACACGCTCATCCATTCCTAATGCCCCCCATATCTATTACTTTTGTGATCGTCTATGACTTTAAACAGAATAAATTAGGCAAATTATTTTGTCTCTTGAGGAATACTACTAACTTATCTTTCTTTAGTCCACCTCTGGATAGCCAACCACAAACCATGGTGGATGAGAGATATCCTGCCTAGTTAGTTGATAACGATGAACCACTATGGATGAGAGCCATATATATGCACACATGCTGAATGACAGCTAGGATGGAATAAATACGATAATAACTCATTGACAAGGTGGTTGATTTGTACCACCAAAGATGGTTTATGACTTGCTATATATAATTTTCTTTCAGTTGCATCCACTCCTCTAATTAAGTGAGCTTGCTATACTGATACCAGTATAAAAGAATTCTCTAGAGTTACATCCACTCCTCCGACTAAGTGAGCTTGCTATACTTGACTGGATGAGAAGTATTACATGAACTAGTTCCATTTTGGCAAAGCAGGTTGTCTCAAGATTTTTCAAAAGACAATATATGAATTCACGTATACATAGTTCAACACCACCACCTGCCCCACAAATACACTTTGAAAAAACCAGAAAAAATGTTATTATAGAGAATTTAACATAAATATTCCATCTTGCTATCACTTATGAGTTATACAGTAAAGAAACGAAATCACTCAAATACCCATTTTTTCAATAATAGATCACCTACAATTTGGCTTTCACGTGGCAATTAACTTTCCAACGGAGACCTCCATGAATATGGTTAATAAGAAAAGTATACTACAAGGCAATCATACTCCTTTGAACTGAGCCACATGAATATGTTGAAACGGCAGATAATGAAACATGAGTTGATGGCTAATAAGGATCCAAAGTTTAGGCACATTGTTGGCCATCTATTAGTCATGCTTATGTAAGTGTATCTAGTGCCCCTTAGTGATTTTGGTGTATTGAAGACTTATAGGTTAAGGGACTAATATGTTTGTGAGTGTACACAGGCTCTATAAGTCGATGAGGAGTTCGATATTTAAGATGAAAGTTGACCCCTAAAAATATATGTCTTCAGCTGAAGAATTTGGTTCTCCTGAAGATTATGAAAGTGAAGAAATTGGTGTGACCTTGAAGACTTGGATATTCATGCGAGGATTATGAAGCGTGAAGACTTTTGTTTTCGCAGTTTCATTTTCTCTTTCTTGAGTCATAGGCATCGTACTGTTAAAGGGGGTCGAGTTAATACTAAGGAAACTGATTTCCATGTGATGCTCATCTTAAAATCCTACACCCCCAATCCTTTCGAGTCAGTCTCCCCTCATACCATCCAGGCGTGCCTTTTCTAGTCAGTCTCCCCTCATACCGCGATTCAGGGAGACCTATCTTCTTAAGGCCAGGAATGAAGTCAACACAAAATCCAATGACATCCTCTGTTTGATGGCCCATGGAGATGCTTCCTTCTGGCCTAGCGTGGTTACGGACATATTTCTTTAGGAATCCCATGAACCTCTCAAAGGGGTACATATTGTGTAGAAATACGGGGTCCAGAATGACAATCTCATCGACTAGATGAACTAGGACGTGCGTCATGATATTGAAGAAGGATGGTGGGAACACCAGCTCGAAACTGACAAGACATTGCACCACATCACTCCTTAGCCTTGGTATGATTTCTGGATCGATCACCTTCTGAGAGATTGCATTGAGGAATGCACATAGCTTCACAGTGGCTAATCGGACGTTTTCCGGTAGAAGCCCCCTCAATGCAACCGGAAGCAGTTGCGTCATAATCACGTGGCAGTCATGAGACTTTAGGTTCTGGAACTTTTTCTCTGGCATATTTATTATTCCCTTTATATTCGACGAGAAGCCAATCTGGACCTTCATACTAAGTAGGCATTCAAAGAAGATTTCCTTCTCTTCTTTGGTAAGAGCATAGCTGGCAGGACCTTCATACTGCTTTGGAGGCATGCCATCTTTTTCGTGCAAACATTGCAGGTCCTCCCGTGCCTCAGCTGTAACTTTTATCTTTCCATACACGCCCAAGAAGCCTAGCAGGTTCACGCAAAGGTTCTTCGTCACGTGCATCATGTCAATTGAAGAGCGGACCTCTAGGTCTTTCCAGTAGGGTAGGTCCCAAAATATAGATTTGTTCTTCCACATGGGTGTGTGTCCCTCAGCGTCATTCGGAACAGCTAGTGCACCGGGACCCTTTCCAAAGATTACGTGTAAATCATTGACCATAGCAAGTACGTGATCACCGGTACGCATGGCGGGCTTCTTCCGGTGATCTGCCTCGCCTTTGAAATGATTGCCTTTCTTTCGACATTGATGGTTGGTCGGAAGAAATTGATGATGGCCCAGGTACACATTCTTCCTGCAGCTTCCCAGGTATATACTATCGGTGTCAAGTAAACAGTGCATGCATCTGTGGTATCCCTTGTTTGTCTGTCCTGAAAGGTTACTGAGAGCGGGCCAATCATTGATGCTCATGAACAGCAACGCCTTTAGGTCAAATTCATCCTATTTGTGCTCATCCCACGTATGTACACCGTTTCCATTCCACAGCTATAAAAGTTCTTCAACTAATGGCCTTAGGTATACATCAATGTCGTTGCCGGGTTGCCTAGGGCCTTGGATGAGAACTGACATCATAATGAACTTCTTCTTCATGCACATCCAAGGAGGAAGGTTATACATACATAGAGTCACGGGCCAGGTGTTGTGATTGCTGCTCTGTCCCCGAAAGGATTAATGCCATCCATGCTTAAAGCAAACCATACGTTTCTTGGGTCACTTGCAAACTCATCCCAGTACTTTCTCTCGATTTTTCTCCACTGCGACCCGTCAGTGGGTGCTCTCAACTTCTCGTCTTTCTTACGGTCCTCACTGTTCCATCGCATCAACTTGGCATGCTCTCCGTTTCTGAACAGACGTTTCAACCGTGGTATTATAGGAGCATACCACATCACCTTCGCAGGAACCCTCTTCCTGGGGGGCTCGCCGGCAACATCACCAGGGTCATCTCGTCTGATCTTATACCGTAATGCACCGCATACCGGGCATGCGTCCAGATCTTTGTACGCACCGCGGTAGAGGATGCAGTCATTAGGGCATGCATGAATCTTCTGCACCTCCAATCCTAGAGGGCATACGACCTTCTTTGTTGCGTATGTACTGTCAGGCAGTTCGTTATCCTTTGGAAGCTTCTTCTTCAATATTTTCAGTAGCTTCTCAAATCCTTTGTCAGACACAACATTCTCTGCCTTCCACTGCAGCAATTCCAGTACGGTACCGAGCTTTGTTTTGCCATCTTTGCAATTGGGGTACAACCCTTTTTTGTGATCCTCTAACATGCGATCGAACTTCAGCTTCTCCTTTTGACTTTCGCATTGCGTCCTTGCATCGACAATGACCCGGTGGAGATCATCATCATCGGGCACATCGTCTGGTTCCTCTTGATCTTCAGCAGCTTCGCCCGTTCAAGCATCATCGTGCACATCGTCTGGTTCCTCTTGATGTTTAGTAGCATCACCGTATTCAGGGGGCACATAGTTGTCATCGTACTCTTCTTCTTCGCCGTCTTCCATCATAACCCCTATTTTTCCGTGCCTCGTCCAAACATTATAGTGTGGCATGAAACCCTTGTAAAGCAGGTGGGTGTGAAGGATTTTCCGGTCAGAGTAAGACTTCGTATTCCCACATATAGGGCATGGACAACACATAAAACCATTCTGCTTGTTTGCCTCAGCCACTTTGTGAAAATCATGTACGCCCTTAATGTACTCGGAGGTGTGTCTGTTACCGTACATCCATTTCCGGTTCACCTGCGTGCATTATATATAATTAAGTGTGTCAAAAATCATTACAGAACATCATGAATAGATAATTAAGTGACCAAATTAATAGAAGTTCATCATCACATTAAAACCAAAATACATACATAGTTCTCATCTTCAAGCAAAAATCATTACAGAACAACATAAAGCTCTTCAGAGCATCTAAATTAATTAAACCATATATTGAAACTATGTAAAACATTTCAATGCAAAAACAAATGCGATCATAATCGCAACCAAGGTAACAACTGATCCAACGGCATAATGATATCAAGCCTCGGTATGAATGGAATATTTTCTAATCTTTCTAATCTTCAAGCGCATTGCATCCATCTTGATCTTGTGATCATCGACGACATCCGCAACATGCAACTCCAATATCATCTTCTCCTCCTCAATTTTTCATATTTTTTCCTTCAAGAAATTGTTTTCTTCTTCAACTAAATTTAACCTCTCGGCAATAGGGTCGGTTGGAATTTCCGGTTCAACAACCTCCTAGATAAATAAAATCTATGTCACGTTGGTCAGCATAATTTTCATAAACAATAAATGAACCGATAGTTATGAAAAGATAATATATACCACATCCGAATCATAGACAGGACGAGGGCTGACAGGGGCGAATACCAAAGCCATCGCACTATATAAGATGCAATAATAAAAGTAAGAAAATAATACAAGTATCTATCTAAACATACAAGTAAGAATATTTTTCCTTTCAGAAAGAAGATAAGAACAAGAGGCTCACCACGGTGGTGCCAGCGATGAGATCGGCGCGGGTGATCGACGACGGTGATGACGGGGACGGGGCGTGACGGACTGCTAAACCTAGACAAATATTAAGGAAAATGGAGCTTGGAGGTCGAGCTTGGAGAGGAGAAAGCTTAAGTAGTGTGGCTCGGGCATTCCATCGAACACTTTGTGTGCATAGGAGGTGAGCTAGAGCACCACCAAGCCCTCTCCCCCTCGGCTGCCAGAAAAAACAGAGCAGTGTGCTCTGCTCTTACGCGAGGGCGTATATATAGGCACCTCATTGGTCCCGGTTGGTGGCTTGAACCGGGACCAAAGGCAGCCCTTTGGTTCCGGTTCAAGCCATCAACCGGGACCAATGGTGGTGGGCCAGGAGCGAGGCCCATTAGTCCCCGTTCGTCCCACCAACCGGGACCAAAATGTCTAGACAAACCGGGACCAATGGCCCACATGGCCCGGCCGGCCCCCGGGGCTCACGAACCGGGTCCAATGCCACCATTCATCCCGGGTCTGGACTGAACCGGGACTAATGGGCTGACCGGGCCTGGACCATTGCTCCCTTTTCTACTAGTGTATGTGTGTTTTTCCTAGATGGGTGCCCCCCGTCAGTTTTTATCCTGGGTCCGCCCATGCAAGATATTGTCAATGCCATGGTACTTGTTAGTATGGTGAATACTAGGATGCAACATATGAGGTCTCATGGTTGGGAAAAATTTCTTGCAAAGGTGACATTATTATGCCAAAAAATACGACATTGAAATTCCCTTGTGGGGGATACTTATGTGCCTCATGGAAGTCACGTCGGTATTACGAAGTACAAACAAATGATGATCGTATCTCGAAGGAATTTTAGCCATCCGCTGAGCCTACTTTTATTAACTACAACGAATCAACATAGCTTTGAAGGAAAATATAAGAAGCACGGATCGATGCCTTTCCACCTCCAAAAAATGTATTGTTTCTGCGGTGCCAGGCTCACCACCAAAGGAAGCTTTGTCCCGTTAAAGACATACTCATTAAGTTAATTTCAAATCGTTCACAGTAAGGGACACACACTCCCACTCGGATATGTGCCTTCAATTTCGGGAGAACCCAATTCCCCAACAAACCAGTTCCAAACATATTTGTAATGCTAGTGGGGGACGGGTGGGCGTATTAAAAGCTACGTATATCATAGGCCAAATAAGAGCATGAAACTGGCATGAAAGGAAAATAAACCATTTCCTCCTTGTCACAAAATAACATAGTTATTGCATCCCTGTCATTAGAGCTTTGCCAATTAACATTAGTCAACATCATCCAATAGTTAAGATACCACTTGAAACATTTATCTTTAAGGGCGACTTAATCGTCCATATATACTTCATGCGGAAAGCAACCACAGAGTGCATAAGTCAACATGTATGTATTGATGGAGAACACCAGAGGAGAGCAAATTCTAGAGGAATGCATCAAATTCATATTATAAGTTGATCGGCATCAACCACATAACCAGAAGTGGCCACGCAGTCCACTTATCCCCAATCAAAACCCGAAACAGACTTGCCCCTAATATCGAACTAAAACATCTTTACATTGCACAATATGCATAGGCTTTGGGTACTATAAGGCTAGAGGTGCTTCTCCAAGCATACCCTACAATTGACACGGCCACTAAATACATAATATATATATATATATATATATATATATATATATATATATATATATATATATATATATATATATATATATATTTGAACTGTTCATGTGCTCTTTACTCTTTAGCATACACATAAAGTTGATTCGAAGGGATGTGGCTAATAAACTAAGAGATGTAAAAAATGACTAATTTGATCATTTTTGCGTCTAATTACATGCGCTTGGATATGAATGCTCTTAGTAGTTTCTACTGGTATTCAGTTCCATGAGAATTGCATGTGTGTAGTTTCTCCAATGGTGCTTGTTGGACTGTTCTGGACGTACCGTTGAGCTATTGGCACATTCCCATTGTCCCGTGGTATGCTGCGGGTGGCGGCTCACGCTCCATCGAGGGGTTTGAGGTGCCATGGTGTCGCTCCACTCAGTCGGGTTTTTTGGCATCCTACTATGGTTGCAATAACCAGCACAAGACGAACATCATGAGGGGCAGTTGATTAAAAATGTTCAAGGGTTGGTGAAATGCAGTGATGTTGGCTGGCAGACGAGTTTGGAAGTGTACTGAACTGCTTAGACTAACATAGGCAACTATTCGCCAAAGAAAACATAGGCAACTAAAACTAGATAACCTTTTGCTATCCTTTGCTTAGCACCACGAGACAGAATAAAACACCAATATCTTTCACGGAGAATTATTCTTGAATGAAAAATCATCTAACAAACATAAAAAGAAGCTGACAAGTCGTGCCACTAGTTAACTCGATACTTTGATGAACTGGTTCGGCAGAGAACAATTAAGTTAAGAAGTTTTTCCAAAGACCACACACAGTTAGTGATTAGCATAGAAGGGGCAGAGTGGTCACAAATTTAATGAAGGAAACTAGAAGGTAGGGAACAGGGAGCAGTTCGAAGACGCTAGACCTTGGTCGTAATATAATCCACAAAGATTGCACGTTGTCAAAAGGATGAACGATGTGTTGTTTGCTTGGATTTCGAAGGACGGAGTAAGTATTTTTCTCTATCCACCTTGGCTGGAATGATCAGTGCGCTAGGGTGGTACTACTATGCTCTCAGTTCACAACGTAACTTTGATCAATTGTAGAATTGGATGTTCTGATAAAAAGTCGGGCAAACTATTCAAAACTTCTCACTAGGCTCATTCTATAAAAATTAGAGATCAAATTTTAAGAATTGAATGACATAAGTCGCATAACACCTGAGGTGAATACAGATAGTAATTGTAGCTTTGAAGACTCAAATTTGACAAAATGAACTTATGTAGCAGCTATTTTTTAAATGGTCACCGGGTAGATATTCCCCATCTAAATTTGCATTCGAAAAAGCCCAAAATGAATGAGCTTTACAGCAAAGACAAACAAAGCAGATAGAGAGAAGGATCAGGCAGCATACAGCATAGGGGATAGTGTGGCAACCTAGCTAAACGCAAATGGAAGAAAGCCAGGCAGCAGCGTGATCTTGGTGCTCAGGGGGAAGGCGAACGCACTAGGCACGTGCATCTTCCTGGCACATCTGGAGAAACAACAGCAGGTTAAGGCGTTGCTCACAAAACGCTACAAGTGCTTCCAAATGTTCTGGTTACAGTGAGGGAAAATAGTATGTGCTCTCCCTCGCATCAGTAAGCCAGGGTCTTGCGTCCATCAAGTCAGGCCAGTAGCATCTCTTAGACATGGCGACTTTGATACACTTGATTCTAGAATCTCTTGTCCACACCATTCTTGCTGAGCATTCACTAGTAGAAAAAGGATCAAATATGAGAAACATTAGTACCGGTTTGCATATGAGCCGGCACTAATGCGTCCATTAGTGTCGGTTCAAATGACTAGGCGGAAGGAGACCTTTAATATCGGTTCATTGCGAATCTTTAGTACCGGTTCGTACCACGAACTGGAACTACAGATGCTGGCCGGGCACCAGCATCTTTAGTACCGGTTCGTAGCACGAACCGGTACTAAAAAGGTTCTGGCAGGGGCTATTTTTAGTCCCACCTCGCTTCCCTAGCAAGAATTTGACCATCTTAAATATGTTACTTCTCAAACTATCACAAGCATTTGATCTTCATTGAACTCTATGTGTAGGATCTGTGGCTGCAATAGGAGTCTTCGCCGGTTCTTAAATCGGTGGTATATTCCTATTTACAATTTAGATTCTATACAAAAAAGATCATTGATGATCAATGTATTTTTTATATGTACTTCTCTGTAGCAGTAGTGCGTTTTGGCTGAAAGGCGGTACTGATCAATGTATTTTTTCTGCGTTCAGATGCACAATTTAAATATGTAATTTTTCAAACTATCACAAGCATTTGGTCTTCATTGAACTCTATGTGTATAATTTGTGGACTCAGTATGAGTCTTCACCGGTTTCTTACGAGAACTCATCAGTTACACACGCACTTCATTTTTTTTAACTTATTTGAACTCCAGACTTTTTTTGAGCCGGCATTATGCAGCATTCGAAGCGACGTCATCAATTTTCAACATGTTCTGACATCATTTGCTGTTATTCAGTCACCGATTTGTTTAGATCAGAGCTAAATGACCGTGAAAATGAAAATCACAGCAATTTGTTCAGAGAGCTAAATGACCGTGAAACAGTAAATCACAGCAAAACAAACTCTGAAAAGAAACTATATAAAGCAATAAATAGCAGAAAATAAATAATGCAGAAAAGAAAAAAACTATATAAAGCAAAAATATTCACAAAGAAACTAAATACAGCAAAAAACCTACTCAGAAAAAAATAGAAGAAAAAAATAAAGAAGAAAATAAAGAAGAAATGAAAAAACTATATAAAAAATTACACAAAAATAAATAGAAGAAAATAAATAATGCAAAAAAGGAAAAAGAATTATACAAAGCAAATATATTCACAAAGAAACTAAATACAGCAAAAAAACTACTCAGAAATAAATAGAAGAAAAAAATAAAGCAGAAAAAAAAACTATATAAAAAATTACTCAAAAATAAATAGAAGAAAAGAAATAATGCAGAAAAGAAAAAAATTCTATAAAAAATTGTTGGGGCGCTGCCCGGTGGGCTTGCCAGACCTAGGGTGTGCAAATTCAGGCACAGAAGGGCCAGCAGGCTCACAGGGCAGCGCGCCCTAGTTAGGCCCAGAAGCCTGCTATATAGAGGAGTTCGAATGGGCAGTCGCGGCTGAGTTTATAAACCAGTGCGGCTGCCCTTCGCTCGGCGAGGTGGAACTAAAAGTAGCGCCGGTGCGGGTGGGAGCGCACGACCATTTGTACCGGTTGGTGGCTCCAACCGGTACTAATGCGTTGCCCTTTAGTACCGGTTGGAGCCACCAACCGGTATTAAAGACCCTCATTTCCCGTTGCTTGGGCTGGCCAAAATTGGCCTTTAGTACCGGTTGGTGGCTCCAACTGGTACTAAAGGCCCCTACTATATATATGGCACTTACGAAAATTCAGTTATCGTCGACCACTTCTTTCCACTTCTCTCGCGCAACATCGATCTCCGACGCCGACGCCACCGCGCCGCCGTGCCGTCGGCCCCGCCGCACGTCGTCGCCATCCCAGCCGCCCTCGCCGCCCCCGCCGCCCGTCGTCGTCATCCCCGTCGTCGTCGCGTGCCCCCGCCGCCCGTACGTCGTCGTCGCCGCCCCCGCCGCCCGTCTCGTCGGCGTCCGCCGCCGCCCCCGCCGCCCGTACGCCCGCTCGATCGTAGTACCCACACATACACATACACACACACACATACACACACGCATACACATACACACACACACACTACACGTACAGACATACACACACACACACACTCACATATTTTTTTACTTATTTTCTGTTTTTTATTGTTTAGATGAATTAATTAATATAACTAGTTTATTTTTAGAATGTTAGAAATGTTAATGTTAGATGAATTAGAACTAATTTATTTTTAGTAAGAAATTTTGGTATATGAGATTATTTGAACTAGTTGAATTAATATAACTAGTTTATTTTTAGAAATGCTTAGTTGAACTAGTTGAATTAATAGAAATAATTTATTTTTAGTAAGAAAATTTATAGGTATATGAGATTATTTGAACTAATTAAAATTTAGGTATATGAGATTATTTGAATTAATATAACTAGTTTATTTTTGGTAAATGCTTAGTTGAACTAGTTGAATTAATATAACTAGTTTTTTTAGTAAATGCTTAGTTGAACTAGTTGAATTAATATAACTAGTTTATTTTTAGTAAATGCTTAGTTGAACTAGTTGAATTAATATAACTAGTTTATTTTTAGCAAGAAAATTTAGGTATATGAGATTATTTGAATTAATATAACTAGTTTATTTTTAGTAAATGCTTAGTTGAATTAATAGAAGTAGTTGAATTAATTGAATTAGTAAGTTTTTAATGTTTCGCCTATATGAACATAGGAAATGTTGTCTGACGATGGAAAAAATTTCATTATGTGCGAATATTGTGAAGACCAGCGCGGCCAGTGCGACAGAAATTTCCTTGTTGATGATAGGCGATTCAGCATCAAGCTGGATGAGACCTTCGAATTCGATACAGTAAGTCACAACGACAAGTCTGTTTTCGTAATTAAGCATGACTTATATATGGTTCATTTGACTGACTTATAATTTGTAATTTTCACTATTCTACTAGCGCATCCCCTGCCATGCAAGAATTTTTGTCCTGGATAAGATAGGTTTCAATGATATGGAAACTATGAAGGTAAAGAGAGTTTACCTGAAAACTGAGCATGGTTATACTTTCAATGTCAAAGTATACAATGCACACACGTACACCTATTTTGAATGCAAAACTTGACAAGCACTATGCAAGGCTTATGCACTTGAGCCTGGTATGGTTATCACCTTTGATATTCGTCCAGAAGATGATATTGAAGGTAATAGAGACATATGGGTGGATATGCAGACGCCTCCAGTTCTACCATTATGTGAGTTCTTCTCAACTATACTTTTGTCTTTGATATTGCTTATTCAAAAATAATTGACAACTAATTTCTATTGACAGCTTATTTCCATTGAAGCAAACATGTCTGGCACTTGGTAGACAGGACCTACTACTGTCCCGGAGCTGAACTAAACTGCGAGAAGATAAGTCATTATGTTTCATGGCTTGAGGATCTTCATACTGTCAAGACAAATTTTCTTCCTGCACTTAGAAATGTTAGTACTCAAAACGTGCGACCAATAGTGATGGTATTGAACTACAGTCACATCTATTTATGAATGATGGTAAGATTGTTACTATTTGTCCTCAATGCATCTTTTGCATACATAATTTTTTTGCTAAACTTTCATTACTAAGTATATTAATTAAGTACTATACGATGTTCTTCAACAGGGACTCCAGATGACAGTTGTGCCTCAGGGGATCGAGACTAAAGGTCGCATGTCAATTGTTAGCTTACGGCCAAGATATCCTGCATTGCACATGAATGCATTCAGGATTTCTAGAAGCGATGAATGCTTAATAGTGAAAGATAGGAGGAAAATTGTTAACGATCGCAGAGAAGTACTAGGGGGCAGCAATGAGAAGCGCAGCCCACGATTAGGAGACAGGTTCATCTGCATGCTCCAGTATGATAAATCAGGAGAGCTATACATGTTCTATGCTATTTTACCAAAGAGAGTAGCAGGAGTGATTTAGCTAGTTCATGCTGCTCTTAGTATTTGTCCTTTCATGTCCGTGCTCTTCGTTCTGAACTTAATCTCAAAGAGTGATTTGCTTTTGTGGTGATATATATGAATGCTTATAATATCATGACAATCATGTTGAACTCGATGATATTTTTGCTTACAAGTGAATGTTTCTTCTTTAGGAGCTACTGTTGGTGGTGATTAGATAGCGGTAATGACTATGATGATTAAATAGTGATAATGACGACTACGATGATTTTTAGCTAGCTAGCTAGAGTATATATATATACTCATGTTGATGATATGATGCAAGAGTTTTTATATTAATATGATGATGATGATGATGAGTTATTATATCATTTAATGAAAAAAAAACACAGATTAGTTTCAGCTGGATGAATCGTGTGTGTGTGTGTGTGTGTGTGTGTGTATATATATATATATATATATATATTACTTTATCACCTAATTAGGTGATCAAGTATAATATGGCATATACTTGATCACTTAGCTAGCTAGATCTGCATCCAGTCGAAACTAATCTGCGGTACTTTCACCTAATGATTTAACAACTCATTATAATGTAAAATAATCACTAAATTAAATTGAAAACACAAAACTAAAGGAAAAAAAACACAAACATTTAGTACCGGTTGGTGTTACCAACCAGTACTAAAGCCCTACGCGCACCCGGGCCTGGCTCGTGCCACATATTTGCACTTTAGCGCCGGTTCGTGACGAACCGATACTAAAGGGGGGGGGGGCTTTAGTCCTCACTCTTTAGTGCCGGTTGGCGAACCGGCACTAAAGGCCGTCACGAACCGACACTAAAGGCCGGTTCTGCACTAGTGATTGCGGACCCATATGTAGCCACAAGCTTAAATCTTCCTAATGCTTCCCATTTCTAATATATTTTGTGATGGTGTGTGATTTAATAGAATAAAACTAGGCAAATTGTGTTGACTACTGAGGAATGCTATATCTATAACAGCTTACTCAACTGAGATAAACAACCCATACATATAACTTCCTTTAGTCCGCCTCCTGACCACTACAATAAACAATGGTGCACGAGAGATATTCTGGTTAGCTAGTTGATAACTGGAAACCACTGTGGATGTGAGCTAGTAGTTTATATATACATTTACACCAGATAAGGGCTAGGAAGAAATAAAGACAATAATAACCCATCAACATGGTGGTTGATGTGTGCCATCAATTTGGAGTTAACCCTGACCAACCAGTTCCAAAACAAGTTTGTAATGCTAGTGCGTGGAGGAGGGGATGGGGCAAATTAAAAGTTATGTGTATTGTTACGCCAAATAAAAGTACTAAACTGACATGGAAGGAAAGAAAATGAATCATTTACTCAAGTCTTAGAAATAACATTTAGTTAGCATACCTGCCATTTTGCACTTTGCCGAATTATCATTTGTCAAGATCACCTCATGGTTAAGATAGTGTATGAAAACCTTTTATCTTCAAGAGTATGAAAATAAGATCGGCATGCATGGATTTTATGAAACACCACAATAGTGCAACTTCCAGAGGAATACATCAGATTCCTGCAAAAATCAGTTGATCGACATCGAACAATGTGCCGAATGTAGCCAAGCAGTCCACTTTTCCACAATCAGAGCATGACGAAACTGAATATTCGGCGGAATTGCCCCTGATATTAAAGTAGCTGACCTTGCCCGATTTTTATTTTTCACATAGAAGGCGGGATCACTGTGATTTCACTAAGAGAGGGAAAAATAGAAGTGTTACACAATATGTACAAGAAAAGGCAAAAGCCAAAACAATGAAAAGGACTATACGGGAGCGGCCATGGCCAACCTCATTTGATCAAGATCCTCCTTAACCAAGTAAGCAACCTCAAGCATGGACAAAGATGGTTGTTGAAAAATACGATGGTTCTGCTCCTTCCAAACATTCCAAAGAACATAGATGAGGACCTTGCTAAAAACCTTTCTCTTGTCACCTCCATGTGAGAAATATGCATGTTCCACCCATCTTCAAGGGGCGAAAATTCAGGAGCCGGTTTGGTAACAAGTGAGCACCATCCCACAACAATGCCCCAAACATCACCAAGAAAGAAACAACCCCATGCTAGACGCTCGTAGTCTCATGTTCAGTAAGGGCACATGCAAACCCCCTCATGAGGCCACCTGCGGATAGCAAGATGGTCAACAGTGAGAGCCTTTCGTTGCATTTTAGGCTCAACCGGAGCCTCCCATAATTTTTGAGCCATGACGGGAGAAGTTGCACCGTGAAAGTGCAACTTTTATTGCTGACTCAGCATAATAAGTTTCGCTAGTGGATACTGTCTAGGATATGGAATTTCAAGCCAAAGGGTGATGGTGAATTTGAAGCCGAAGGGTCATGGTGAATGTTCTTAGTAGATTATATGGTTTTTCAGTTCCATGAGATCATATTTATGGATGACCATATATACTGCCGAGGTGAATACAAATCGTAACTGTAGCATATACTTTGGTTTGCAGGTAAAAAGTAACTAGTCAATGCATTGGAGTAACAACCTGTGTAGAAAAAATAATTTAATGTTCACCCAGAAGAGATTCCCCACCTGAATTTATATTTAAAATAGCCAAAAATGGCGTAGTTTCACAACAGCAACAGCGACATAGGAGAGAGTGGCAACCTAAGATACACACAATGGAAGAAAGCCACGAAGCAGCCTCATCTTGGTGCTCAGGAGAAGTAGAACGCACTAGGCACACGCATCCTCCTGACATATCTGATTAGGGCGTTGCTTGTTTTTTTTTCGAAAAGGGGGGGCTCCCTAGCCTCTGCATCAGAGTGATGCATACGGCCATCTTATTAACCAAATAACAAAAAGTGCCAACAAGGTTCCAAAGTCTTCACCTGAAAAAAGAAAAAGACAGCTCACACAGAGCCTAAAAGGCTAGATACACAAACTAGCCAGGAAAAGACGCCACAACCGGCTGGCTAAAAAAAGATAGGTAAACTAATTGCCTATCCTATTACATGACCGCCATCCAAACCGGTTGAAGATATCCCGAGCTACCATCTCCCAACGGATAGATCCAGTAACCAAATGCTCCCTGGCCTCCATCGGAGTGAGTAGCGACCACGAACGGATGACTGCTGTAGCTCGGAAAATAACCTGCAAAAAATGAATCCGTGATGTTCTGTTAAAAACCAAATCATTTCTGCAATTCCAGATAGTCCACAACAAAGCGCAAACTCCAACCCGAATATGTCTTGCTAAGTCAGGCTCAACCCCATTAAGCCATGTCCCAAATAATGCATTGACCGAAGTCGGTGGAGTAATATTAAAAGCAATATGGACAGTCCGCCAAAGAACTTTGGCCAACGGGCAATCAAAGAATAAATGCTTAATCGTCTCATCCCGATCACAGAAACTACACCTAGTAGGTCCTGTCCAATTACGCTTTATCAAGTTGTCTTTGTTAAAATAACTTGTTTATGGACAAACCACATAAACACTTTAATTTTTAAAGGAACTTTGACAGCCCAAACATACTTGGAAGTTGGAATGGAGTTCGAATTAATAACATCAATATACATTGATTTAACTGTAAATACTCCAGACCTAGTCAACTTCCAGCGTAATCCATCGGGTTGGTGAGAAATTTGAACCTCCATCAGTCTCCTAACTAGATGGAGCCATTCTTCCCAACGATTGCCTGCTAGCGACCGTCTAAACTGAATATTAAGGGGGATAGATTGAAATACCGTTGCCACAAATACCTCACGTCGTTGAGCAATCCGATATAAAGACGGATATTGAATGGCTAAAGGTGAGTCGCCAAGCCAAGTATCCTCCCAGAAACGTGTACTTGCACCGTTTCCAATAACAAATCTCGTCCTATTGAACATTGATTGTTTGACTTTCATTAGTCCTTTCCAGAAAGGCGAATCAGTCGGTCTGACTGCGACCTGGGAAAATGTTTTAGTCTGGAGGTACTTGCTGCGGAGGATCTGCGCCCACATGGCCTCAGTCCCGGAAGAAAGCTTCCACAACCACTTACTAAGAAGGCATCTGTTCTTGACTTCAAGATTTTCAATACCAAGACCCCCTTGGTCTTTCGATCGACAGATGATGTCCCATTTAGCAAGCCGGTATTTTCTTTTAAGATCATCACCCTGCCAGAAGAACGCGACCGATAGAAGTCCAGTCTTTTCCTAACACCAACTGGGACCTCAAAGAACGATAAGAGGAACATAGGCATACTCGTGAGCACCGAATTAATCAAGATCAAACGGCCTCCGTATGACATGAGCTTACCCTTCCAGCAGCTCAGTTTTTCTCAAATCGATCCTCGATGCACTTCCATTCTCTGTTTGTCAGCCTACGATGGTGTATCGGAATACCAAGGTATGAGAAAGGTAAACTCCCCAACTCGCACCCAAACAATTGCCTATAAGACTCCTGGTCATCTTTGGCTCTACCAAAGCAGAACAACTCGCTCTTATGAAAGTTAATCTTTAACCCGGTCAATTGTTCAAAAAGGCATAACACCAGCTTCATATTTCTCGCCTTGGCCAAATCATGCTCCATAAAGATGATTGTATCATCTGCGTATTGAAGGATGGATACACCTCCATCAACAAGATGAGGTACCAAACCACCCACTTGACCATTCTCCTTAGCCCTCCTATCAAAATTGCTAACATATCCACCACAATGTTAAACAGGATAGGGGACATCGGATCTCCTTGTCTGAGGCCTTTATGTGTCTGGAAGTAATGACCTATATCGTCATTCACTTTAATTCCCACACTCCCTTTTTGCGTAAAGGATTCGACCTGTCGGCGCCAGGCTTCATCAAAACCCTTCATACGCAATGCCTGTTGGAGGAATGGCCATTTGACCTTATCGTACGCTTTTTCAAAATCCACCTTAAAAATTACTCCATCTAATTTTTTGGAATGGATTTCATGGAGCGTTTCATGAAGAACAACCACCCCTTCAAGGATGTTCCTGTCCGGCATGAAAGCAGTTTGGGATTGTTGCACCACAGAATGCGCAATCTGTGTGAGCCTATTGGTCCCGACCTTGGTGAAGATTTTGAAACTAACATTGAGGAGGCAGATCGGTCTGAACTGCTCAATTCTTACAACATCCGTTTTCTTAGGGAGCAATGTGATAGTTCCAAAATTCAAGTGAAATAATTGAAGTTCTCTAGAGAATAGATCATGAAACATAGGTAGTAAATCCCCCTTAATAATGTGCCAGCACTTTTTATAGAACTCGACCGAGAACCCATCCGGTCCGGGAGCCTTATTGTTTTTCATTAGTGCAATAGCATCAAACACCTTCTTGTCTGAGAATGGGGCAACCAGGATATCATTATCAGCATCAGACAATTGAGGCACATCCCCAGTCCTGGACTCATCGAGGGACACACAATTATCCTCCGGAGGTCCAAATAACTGTCTATAATAATCGGTAATATAGGTTTTGAGATTATCCTAACCTAAAATAGTACCCTCATCCTGTTCAAGTTGAAAGATCCGCTTCTTTCTGTGCTTACCATTAGCAATGAGGTGAAAGAATTGAGTATTCGCGTCCCCTTGGACCACTTTGCAGACCTTAGCTCGCAAAGCCCACTTCAATTCTTCTTCGCGGAGAAGTTCTTTCAACCTCTTCTCCGCCTCATTTTTAACCTGGAGCTCAGGAGGCAGCAAAATTGTGGATTCGTCTTTTATGTCCAGGGCCTATACAAGAGAAAGGAGCCTATCCTTCTCGATCTTATACACCCCACTGAGGTGCTTAGCCCAACCCCGTAAGAAACTTCTCAAATGCCTAATTTTATTCTGCCAACGCTCGACCGCCGTCCTACCTCCTACACCCTTAGCCCATTCCCTGGCTATGAGGTCCAAGAACGCCTCGCGTTCGAACCAAGCCATCTCGAATGAGAAGGTGTTTTTGTTTCCCATATGGTTCGGCTCCCCTGAGTCAACGAACAATGGTGTGTGATCGGAAACTCCCCGCGTGAGATCTTGTACTGTAACAAGAGGGAACTTCTGTTCCCACTTCACGCACGCGAGAACTCGATCAAGCTTTTCATATGTCGGATTTGGCAGAGCATTGGCCCAGGTAAACTTTCTACCAGAAAGCTCTATCTCCCTCAGATCCAAGCTTTCAATAATGGTATTGAACATAAACGACCACCTGCTGTCAAAGTTATCATTATTTTTCTCCTCTCTCCTCCTAATGATATTGAAATCACCCCCGACCAAAATTGGAAGCTACAAGGACCCACAGATTCGAACAAGGTCCGCCAGAAACTCCAGTTTAAGCTCGGGCTGTGCGGCACCATAAACCGCCACCAAAGCCCAGTTGATCCCATCAACTTTAGACCTAATTCGAAACTTTACCGCAAAGTCGCCCATTACTACACTCCGGACTTCAAGGGAATCGCATCTCACACCCAGTAAGATACCTCCCGATCTTCCTCGTGGAGGGAGGCAATGCCAATCGAAATCAATACCACCCGCAAGAGAGGATAGAAACTGCGGCGCAAAATTATCTCTACCGGTTTCCGATAGAGCAATAAAATCTAACCGATGTTCCAGAGAAGCCTCAGCAAGAAACCTTCTTTTAGCCAAGTCTTTCAGACCTTTGCTATTCCAAAAGATTCCTTTCATATTTCGTCATGGAATTTTTTAGTAGTCCGAATCCTAGCTCTCCTACGAACTGCAGAATCGGGATAAATCTTCTGTTTCCACTTACGCTTTGGCTTAGTGGGCTCTGTCACTCGGTCCTCATAACTGGGCTCAACGGAACTAACAACTGCAACATCTAGGGGCACATCATCGTCCTCAGACTCATGATTAGAAGGTGCTAGATCCGCACACAGATTATCTAGCACTCTAACCCCTAACGCATCAATCTCCTCATCGTTCATGGGTTTAACCACTGCAAGATTACGAATAGTCTCTAAGGCACGCTCCGCCTCCAAATCTAACATATCATTCACCAAATTGGAGATCTCACTATCAGTAACACCTAGTGTAACTCCTAATTGGTTTGCATTATTAATAATCTGCTCATGAGAAAAATGCAATAAAGAATTAGATATGTTGATGGACATACCAGAAGATATCGCAGCATCGTGAAGCTTGGCTGCCCTCATAGCGCACCGCTGCTGCATATCATCCACCTCCGGAAGCTCCTGAACGCGGGCACTCATCCGTCTCCCTGTCGAGACCGGGTCTGGGATCCCGCCAAAGGCCACAACCTCCTCTCTAGTAAACAGAGGAGGCGGCTGCGGGCTCCCAAGCCCCTCAGACAAGTGCCCCACGGGTAGGACAAGAGACGGGACAGCTGGGGCCACCTGCCCGCTCCCTCCTCCTGTCCCATCCCACGGCGCCGAGTGGCGCACCAGCGTCGTCGGCGAGACGGTCCTCCTGACCGCTGCAGAAGAAGGAGGATTCAGGGCCACCTGCCCCGAACCCTTCCCCCCAGCGCCACAGAGGTCGCGGGCGCTGTTGCCGCCACCGGGGACGAAATAGCCGAGGCCACCTGCCTCGGACCACCTGTCGCAGCACCCGCCGACGCCACCAAGACCTGGATCACTGGCGACGGTAGAGAGATGGGAGTTGTCGAGGCCACCTGCCCCGACTCCCCTCCCCCAAGCCCGAACTTGGGCGTAGACATCATCTCCGGAACCACGACCATAGGTGAAACAGGGGAAGGAGAAGCAACCACGGGCTCAACGTCCCAAGCTCGAAGCAAAGTTCTCGGCGAAGTCGCTGTCACCAAAGGTTACCAAAGGTCCAGGCAAAGACCCGCCAGCTCCCTCGAACTCCAACAGAGGGAGCGTATGCTCGAAGACATCATCAGAATCCACCCTGTCGCTCCAAAGTCTGGGAGGGGCAGAGGCTGGCTCGAAGGACCCAAACCTCAGCGAAGTCATAGGGCGTTGCTCGTGGAACACAAGCCATGTGCTTCCCCTCACATCAGCAAGCCTAGATTCGTCATCAATTCTAGTCAGGCCCGTATGATCTCTTAGACAACGACAAAAGGCCACGATTGATTCTACAACCTATTGTCCACACTATTCTCGCTGAGCATTGCAGCACCAAACATAGCCACAAGCTTATATATTCCCAATGCTTCCCATATCTAATACATTTTGTGATGGTGTGCCACTTTAAATAGAATAAAATTAGGCAACTTGTCTTGACTACTGAGGAATACTATATCCATACCGGCTAACTCAGTTGAGATGTAAATAGCCCATATATATAACTTCCTTTGGTCCGCCTCCTGACCACTACAATAAACCATGGTGGATGAGAGATATTCTGTCCAGCTAGTTGATAACTATAAACCATTGTGGATGAGAGTTAGGAAGAAATAAAGACGATAATAACTCATCGTCAGGGTGGTTGACTTGCTATATATATTTTTCCGTTTCAAATAGTAAGCATTTAGGGATTAAGCTGGAGGCATACATCCATTCCTCTAACCAAGTGAGCTTGCCATACTTGGCTGCATATCAACATAGAAGAGTTCTCTGGAGTTACATCCACTCTGGCTGTGTGATCAGCTTGCTATATACTTAGCTGGATATTAATATATTCCCTATGTTCCTAAATATATGACATTTTGGCAGTTAAACGTCATAATTTTAGGAATGGAGGGAAGATTAAAGTAGTACTCCAGTAGTGCGCGGCTCCTTTTCATGCAGCTCCGCTGGGCCTTTCCAAGTTTTCCAGCTGATTTCACGCATGCACTAGCTTCAAGCACACGCACAGCCGCAAACATAAAATCTAACAGCGATTACTTTTCAGAACGTTCGCTCCCTAGAATTGTGGTAAAAGTATAAATGAAACTGATTCCATTTTGCCAAAGCATGGTGTCTCAAGATCTTTCAAAAGTCAATATGTAAGTTCACATATACACAATTCAACCTCACCACCAGCTAGCCACATGAACACACTAGAGAAACATCAGACTTTTTTAATTAGAGATTTTTTATGAATATTTTGTATGTTGCTATTAGTTATGAGTTATACAGGAAAGAAACGAAAGCACTGTCCAAAACCCATATTTTCATCAAATAACAGGTATCATCAAGAATTTGGTTGTCACGCAGGCAGACCGCCATGACTATGGTGAATAAAAATGACACTTCATGGCAGTCATATTCTTATGAAGAGAGCCACATGAATATAAGTTGACGGCTAAGCTTACTTAACTTTTTTTTTCTGGTTATATATATATCACCGATAGAAACTCGTCTAACAGAAAAAGGTAAGTTTACAGACTGAAACAACATTTGACTCGATATACTAGTTAGACAATGTAATTCAGCAGGGAACAGGTAAGTGAATAAGGTTTTCAGAGAGAGCACACCAGTTAGTGATTAAAAGGCAGAATGGCCACAAGTTTAACAAGAACCATAAGGGTACTGAACAAGTAACAGTTTGAAAATTACAGCATTCAATGTCTGACAGAGCAACATGGTACCTGCGGTCTTCAGTTCTCTTTCGTACCCAAATATTACAGGAACTCCTAGCTGGGGAAGTGACGGAGTCCTAAAGCTCCCCGAGATAAATCTGCTTGTCACTGCCGCAAGATCCGATGATGGGCTAGGTGAGGTGGAAAGCGGTCACACTGACGGAACCGTTGTGTCCAGGAAGCTTGTACAGGATCCGCCTCGATGTTGTCTCCCGATGTAGACTATACGATCAGCACTCCCAGGTCTCAGCAGTGAGCCAGTGACCTTGCGATTGTCGGGTGACCAGCTGCACTTCACCAGGGTCTTTTCAAAGTTGTGAAATGCAGTGATGTCGGCGGGCAGACGAGTTTGGTAGTGTACTGGACTGCTTGAGACTAACATAGGCGCCTATTCGCCAATGAAAAGTTGAAAACATAGGGAACTAAAACTAGACATCATTTTGCTATCCTTTGCTTAGCACCATGAGACAGAATAAAACACGAATATCTTTTGCGGAGAACTTCTCTTGAAAGAAGAATCATCTAAAAAACATAAAAAGTAGCTGACAACTCGTGCCACAAGTTGACACGATAGTTTGATTAACTGATTCAGCAGAGAACAAGCAAGCTAAGAAGTTTTTCCAAAGACCACACACAGTTAGTGATTAATATGGAAGGGACAGAATGTTGACATATTTAATGGAGGAAAAACTAGAAGGTAGGGAACAAGGAGCAGCTCGAAGATGCTAGACCTTGGTCATAATATAATCCACAAAGGTTGCGCATTATAAAAAGGATGGACATTGTGTTGTTTGCTTGGACATCAAAGGACGGAGTCGGGTTTTTTCTCCATACACCATGGCTGGAACAATCAGTCCGCTAGGGTGCTATGCTCCCAATTCACAAGGTAACTTTGATCGATTGAAGAATTGGATGTTTCAACAAAAAGTCAGGAAAGAGAACTATTCAAAACGTCTCGCTAGTCTCATGCTATAAAATTAGAGACAACTTTTAAGAATTGAGTGACATAAGTCGCATAACACCTGAGGGGAATAGAGATCATAATTCTAACTTTGAAGACTCAAACTTGACAAAAATGAACTTCTGTAGCAACTATTTCTTAAATGGTCACCGGGGAGAGATTCTCCATCTAAATTTACATTCAAAAAAAGCCCAAAATGGATGAGCTTTACGACAGCGACAGACAAGCAGATGGAGAGAGGGATCACAACATCAGCCATAATAGGGGAGTGTGTGGCAACCTAGCTAAACGGTAAACGCCAAGCGAAGAAAGCCAAGCAGCAACATGATCTTGGTGCTCAGGGGGAAGGCGAATGCGCCAGGTACAGGCATCCTCTGACACATCTGGAGAAACAACTGTAGGTTAGGGCGTTGCTCGCAGAACGCTACCGGTGCTTCCAAATGTTTTGGTAGGAGAGAAGCGCAAATAGTTTGTGATCTACCTCACATCAGTAAGCTAGACTCTTGCATCGATCTAGTCAGGCCCGTAGCATCTCTTGGACAAGGGGACTTTGACATGCTTGGTTGAATATCTTGCCAAGACTATTCTAGTTGAGCATTGCAGCAGCATTCGTAACCACAGGCTTGAATATTCCTAATGCTTCCTATATCTAATATAATTTATGATGGTGTTTGACTTTAATAGAATAAAATTAGGCAAATTGTCTTGACTACTGAGGAATACTATATATCTGTAGCGGTTTATACTAAATGGAGATAAACATCCCATACATATAACTTCCTTTTGGTCCGCCTCTTGACCACTACAATAAACTGGTGGATGAGAGATGTTCTAGGTAGCTAGATGGTAACCGTAAACCACTGCCGATGAGAGCTAGTGGTATATATATGCATGCACACTAGACGACGGCTAGGAAAAAATAAAGACGATAATAACTCATCAACATGGTGGTTGATGTGTACCACCGAAGATGAGTTATGACTCTTGCTAGTGTTTTTTTTTCTTTCAAATTAAGCCTTAAGGGATTTAGCTAGAGGTATAAACCCACTCCACAAACTAAGTGAGCTTGCTCTACTTGGCTGGGTATCAATATAAAAGATTTCTCTACAGTTACATCCACTCCTCCGACTAATCAAGGTTGACGTACTTGGCTGGAAACTAATGTAGAAGATAAGTAGGACTCCAGTACGGTGCGGCACCTGTTTCACGCAACTTCACTGGGCTTTTCCATGTTGCCGGCTGATTTCACGCATATTATTGGTGACGTGACCCTGTACACTTGGCACGCCAGTATATTTGTTATTGGTGGCGTGAGGGCCCACATGCCACCACTATATTTTATCAATGAGACCATATTGATGGTGTGGGACCACCACGCCGCCACTAGCGTTTTCTGCACTATTGACCGTCAGCAAAAGATAATATCCCACGTAAGCCTTCCAACCAAGCCTCGGCCTCACCCATCTGACTTGAAATGGTTGATGGTGTGCCATGCCAACCAGAGGACCGACGCCTTCTCACCTCGCAACACTGCTCCCCAAGCTCCTTTGTTCGTATCTTAAATGAAGCTCGCATCCTCCTTCAGTTTTAGCCATCCTTTTGGAGTTCCCATCCAACATGCAAGGTTGACCCCCAGTTTGGGTGAACACTCCTTTCTAATAAGGACCACATGGTGTTTCACTTTTTTTATCTAACTTTGTTGAGCCTACTTGTATCGATTGCAGGAAAGTAACATAGCATGGATCAATGCATTTCTTCTTCCAAACGTAATATTGTTTCTGAGGTGCCCGGCTCGCCACCAATAAAAAGTAATATTATTAGAGTCACACACCATCAAAAAAATTATTAGATGTTGATAAAACACTAGGAATATTTAGTTCTGACATTATCATTATGATAACTAGACGAAATGGAAAGCATTATGGTGTTTCGGGATCAATGTGATTTCACTAGGAGAGTGAAAAATAGAAGTGTTACAGGATGTGTACAAGAAAAGGCAAAAGCCAAAACAATGAAAAGGACTATATAGGAGCGGCCATGGCCAACCTCATTTGATCAAGATCCTCCTTAACAGTAAGCAACCTCAAGCATGGATAGAGATGCTTGTTGAATAATACGATGGTTCCGCTCCTTCCAAGCATTCCAAATGACATAGATGAAGACCTTGCTATAAACCTTTCACCTCGTCACCTCCATGTGAGAAATATTCCTATTCCACCAATCTTCAAGGGGCGAGAATTCTGGAGCCAGGTTGGTATCAAGCGAGCAGCATCCTGCAACAATGTCCCAAACACCATGAAGAAAGAAACTACCCCATGCTAGATGCTCTCATGTAAAGCCCCACATGAAGCCACCTACAGATAGCAAGACGGTCAACTGTGAGAGCCTTGTGTTCTAGAAGCCAAGTAAAGAGCTTGCATTTAGGCTCAACCAGGGCTCCCATAATTTATGAGCCATGAAGGGAGAAGTTGCACCGTGAAATTGCAACTTGTATTGCTGACTCAGCATAATAACTTTCACTAGTGGAGACTGTCCAGGATATGGAATTCGAAGCGGAAGGATCATGGTGAACCTCTTGCATGGCAGTCCAAATGAAGACATACTCTCTCATGTGAAGGTACAAAGGGATTATATATGCTTGACACTATAGGGCGAGAGGTGCGTCTCCACGCCAAAGATCAAAATGCTTGACACAACCACTAAATACATAAGATGTGGCTAAATAAACTAAGAGGTATAAAAGGCAAGATATAGCTAATTTGTTCATTTTTGCCTAATTGTACATGCTTGGATATGCATGTTCTTAGTAGATTATATGGTTTTTCAGTTCCATGAGAACTGCACGTGTGTAGCTCCATTGGTGCTTGTTGGATTGTTCGGCGTACCGTCAAGGTATTGGCACATTTTCGTTGTCCCGTGGCCGGGGCTAGTGGCGTCTCACGCTCCATTGAGGGGCTTGAGGTGCCATGACGTCGCTCCACACTGGTTGATTTTTTGGCGTTCTACTACAGTTGCAGGAATCGGCACGAGAAGAACATCATGAGGAGCACCTTATTAGAAACCTTCAAGGTTTGGTGAAATGCAGTGACATCGGCAATCGAGTACGGCGATGTACTGGACTGCTTGAGACTAACATAGGCAATTAAAATTAGGCATCCTTTGGTATCCTTGGCTTAGCACCACAAGACAAAAATGAAACACCTATAACTTTCACAAACAAGTTATTCTAAAAGAAAAAAAAGACTAACAAACATGCAAAGAAGCTGACAACTCATGCCACCAATTGACTCGATATTTTGCTGAACTGATTCAAGTTAAGAAGTTTCCCGAACGATTTCACACAATTAGTGATTAACACGGAAGTCCTGGAATGGTCACAAATTTAACAAAGGGAACCAGAAGGTAGGGAACAAGGACCAGCTCGAAGATGCTAGACCTTGGCCATAAAATAATCCAGAAAGGGTGCTCATAATAAAAGGATGGATAATGTGGTTTGTGCGCTAGGGTGGTGCTAGTATGCTCTCAGTTCACAAGGTAACTTGGATCAGTTGCAGAACTGGGTGCTTTGATACAAGTTTGGCAAGGGAACTATTTGAAACTACTCACTAGGCTCATGCTATGAAAAATCAGATATCGTCTTTTAAGAATTGAATGTCATAAGCCGCATAACTGCTTAGGTGACTAGAGATCGTAATTGTAGCATATGCTTGGTTTGCAGGTGAAAAGTAACCGCTCAATGCATTGGAGATCAAAACTTGACTAAGAACTTGTGTAGCAAAAATAATTTAATGGTCACCAGGAAGAGATTCCCCACCTGAATTTCGTGTAGTTTTACAACAGCGACATACAAACAAAAAGCAAAAGGGGGGTCAAGACAGCCAGCATAGGGGAGAGCGTGGCAACCTAAGCTAAACGTCAACGGAAGAAACACCAATGCTCAGGAGAAGCCGAACGCACCAGTCACACGCGTCCTTCTGACATATCTGATTAGGGTGTTGTCTTGGAACACAAGCCATGTGCTACCCCTCACATCAGTAAGCCGTGATTCTTCATCGATCTAGTCAGTCCCAAATTACCACTCGGTTCTCACTGAGCATGGCAGCACAGCCACAGGCTTATAGATTCCTAATCCTTCCCATGTCTAATATATTTTGTGATGGTGTGCCACTTTAAATAGGATACAATGAGGCAATTTGTCTTGACTACTGAGGAATACTATATCCATACCGGCTAACTCGGTTGAGATATAAATAGCACATATATATAACTATCTTTGGTCCGCCTCCTGGCCACTACAATAAACCATGGTGGATGAGAGATATTTAGGCAGCTAGTTGATAACTATAAACCATTGTGGATGAGATCTATATATATGCATGCGCACCAGATGACAGCTAGTAAGAAATAAAGACGATAATAACTCATCAACAAGGTGGTTGACGTGCTATATTTTTTTACCCTTTCAAATAGTAAGTATTGAGGGATTTTTAGCTGGAGGTATACGCACACTCCTCTAACAAAGTGAGCTTGCTATACTTGGCTGCATATCAACGTAGAAGATTTCTCTGGAGTTGCATGAACTCCGGCTAAGTGATCAGCTTGATATACTTAGCTGGATATTTATATTAATATAGAAGATAAAAGTAGGACTCCAGTAGTGCGCGGCGTCTATTTCACGCGTCTCCGCTGGGCCTTTCCATGTTACCGGCTGATTTCACGTATGCACTAGGTTCAAGCACATGCACAACCACAAACATAACATCCAACAGCAATTATTTTGTCATAATGTTTATACCCTAGCTAGAATTGTCTTGAAAGTATACAGGAAACTGATTCCATTTTGCCAAAACATGGTGTCTCAAGATCTTTCAGAAGTCACTATCTTCACATATACACAATTCAACCCCACCATCAGCCAAATAAACACACTTAAAAAAATCAGAATTTTTTATATTAAAGAGAATCTTTACAATTATTTTTTATCTTGCTATTAGTTATGAGTTGTACACAGGAAAGAAATGAAACCGCTGACGAAAACCGATTATTTTCATCAATAACAAGGAAGACCACCATGAGTATGGTGAATAAAAAAGACAGTGCACGATAGTCATACTTTTTTGAACAGGGCCACGTGAACATATGTTGAAACAGCAGATCACGAAATAGAAGTGACTGCTATGTTCAGACACATTGTTGACAATCTACGATTGGCTAAAAGAGGATCAACCAAATTTATTAATACATGGTGCCCTTCTGAGGCAATCTTTTAGGTGCCTTACGGTACTTGATCGGTCGGAGTTAGAAGAAGTTCGATTACATCAACCGCGTTGTCAAACGCTTCTGCTTACGGTCTACGAAGGTACGTAGACACACTCTCCCTCTCGTTGGTATGCATCTCTATGGATAGATCATTGCGTGTGCGTAGAATTTTTTTTTGTTTTCCATGCAACGTTTCCCAACATGTTGTCACGGTCGAGTCTCCAGGGTCGCGAACCGACACCACTCAAACCCCTACAGCAGATAACCACCGATCATCACCGACCGATGCCGAGTATCACGTCTCCATCAGACCATTGGGCCCCAGTCCGATTCACGTGTCTCTCGCTTTTTCGCGCTGAAATAGGCTTCAACTCTTCATGCATTTACGCGCAGCCCCTCCATCAGCCCATAGTGTAGTCACCCATCCTTCACCTTCAACATGACTCCACGTAGCTGGCTGTGCTACCCTGCGCCTTGTCTGCTACCCTGCGCCTTGTCGGCTTCAGGCTGTCATGTGCGCACCGTCTTGAATCAACCCCGCGCCATAGTAAATTGAAAATCGCACAACTTAGCTTGCGATCTGATTATGAACATAAAACGTTAGTAAATACAAATTGTAATTGTAGGCTGCGCCTTGATTTCTCTCATCATAAATCAACCGACTGTGCAGAACTTGAGAGAAAAAACATAAATATCTCACTTTCCTCATTAAACCCACTGGCTCAATCACTTGTGTTTCCACTCACATCACATGCAACAGTACACTCTTTAAAATCAGTGAGGAGTAGCATAAGCCGCTGAACGCAACAGGCTCCGGCCACGTGAACACTGACGGAAGTTGCCACGTGAACGCAAAAGGCTGGACCCATGTAGACTAGCCTGCAGTACCTAAACCGCCCTCGCGTTTCTGTGAATCTGGCATGTCCACTCCTGCTAATGACCCTGACACAGTGAGAGTGCTGGGCTCAGTTTGCTTCCAGCTGCACGGATCTCAACGGCAACAGACGACCGTGATACAAGGTGTCGTGGAGCTCGAGCTAGCATACAACTTTCCGTTCTCGTTGAGCACTACAGAACCATGGAGTGATGGTACGGAGTAGGTGCAAGTCAAGAATAAAAGGAACTTCGAGTTGATCTATTCCTAATGCCTCTCAAACCTAATGTGATATATTTCTGATTGTGTGTGCCTTTAACTACCGGAATAAAATAAGGCAAATCTTCATGAGTCTTGAGGAGTACTACATCGATGCATGGTGGCTAACCCGCTTGAAATAGATGGCCTACATGTACCTTTCTTTAGCCTCCTCTAGCGAGCAGATTATATAATAAACCGCAGTGGTAGGAGATACTCTAGCTAGTTGATAACTATATACCATCTTAGTTCGAAGCTATATATGTATATGCACACACGCCGGATGCGAGCTAGGAAGAAGTAAGGACAATAGTAATTCGTTATGAAGAAGGTAGGTGGTATATGTAGCAATGAAGATGAGTTATGACTTGATGTATTTTTCTCTTTCAAATAAGTCTTACAGGATTTCACTCAAATTACGCATTCCACTGTACGAAAGCGATCTTCCTAGCTATATTTAGCGGGATATATTAGTATAAAAGACAAAGTATACAAGAAACTTATCCCATTTGGCCAAGGCAGGTTGTATCAAGATCTTACAGAAATCAATATATCACTTCACATATATACAATAATGCAACCCCACCACTCACCCAGATATGCACTCGATGAACAATAAAAAATCTTTTTATTAAAAATAATTTTAGAAAATCAATCAAGCTATCAACTATGAGCTGTCCACGAAAGAAATGTACCATTGTCCAAAATAAATAGGCATCACTTGGTAATTCAGGTAGTAGACCGCTATGATTATGGTGAATACAAAGGAAAACAGTAGCTGCAAGTTGTATTCTTTTCCACTGGGCCACGTGAATAGGTTGGAATGGCCAGTCATGAAGGAACAAAATATTAGTTTGGGTCTATTAGTCATGCTTCATTGACTAAAAATGATCCACAAAATTAATTATCTTAGGGCATTTCTAACTGATCCCTTATAACCGGTTAGACGAGTAAAAATTCGGTTTTACTCCTCTAACCAGCACCTAGCCAACATATTCCATTCCACCCATAGTGCTAAGTCGATGTCTCGCGCTCATATATTGAGTGAAGTTCAAAATACTGAAGCGAGAAAAAGTATGATACAATTCCTTGATTTGAAATCGGGTGCTCATGTTATGTACTTATGTTATGTACTTATGTTAGGATACAATACTGAAGCGAGAAAAAGTATGATACAATGGCTTTCGGAAAATAATGAAGTTGTTAACAAGGTTGTTTTGAACAATGCTCCTGGAAATTGCATCTTGACTAATGACTAGTTCAAAGATGAAAAACAAATTATTGAATGTTGTGTGGTGGAAACAACTAAACAAACTATTGAAGATATTGGTGAGACCACTATGTAATCCTATCTAATGAGTCTAGTGATGCATCTCACGACTTTATCTTTACATATGTTATGTTGATAAAGCGGTAAGATGATGTGAGACGTTCCTTGGAACTGTTCATGTTGCCGACATAAATTAATTGTAAGTATGCAGTTGAAACTTTGCTTAAATATCATCATTCGACTCCTAGTCAAATTCGTGGGCAAGGATATGATGGGGCTAGAAACATGAAAGGGGAGATTAAATGGTTGAAAACATTGGTCATGAAAGAGTCGCCCTCTGCTGATTACGTCCATTGCTTTGCACGTCAACTTCAATCAGTTCGTATTGCTGTGAGAAAGGGAAATGAACCATGTGTGTGATTTTCTAATCATGTTTCTTACACGATCAACAGTATTGGAGTTTCTTGTAAGCGTCATGATATGCTTTGAGATGTTCAGGATCAAATGGTTTTGGAAGAACTCCAAATGGGTGAGATTGGAAGTGGAAGTGGGTTAAATCAAGAGACCGGACTATCTAGACCCATCAAAACTCAGTGGGGTTCTCACTTTAGAACCATTGTGCACATTGTTAGCATGTATCCTACAATCCTCTGAGTAGTTATTACTATTGGAAAAGATCCTTCAAAAAAGTGAGTGGACAAGAATACGCGGAGTGACTCTTGCCTTTGAATCATTTGACTTTGCTTTCAATCTTCACTTGATGCTAGTTATTCTTGGTTACACAAATGAGTTGTCTAAATCATTGCAAAACAGAGATCGAGATATCAAGGGAGGACACACGTTAGGACGAGTGGGAGCCCAGGACCCCACTCAATTTCTTCTCCTCCTTGTACGGCGTCCAATGATAGCCAGCAAGCCCCCAGTCGGGCTATAGCAGGTGCCCCCACTAACTTCATCCTTTTTAAAAGCACAACCAAAAATGTTAAGCAAATCGAGAAAAAAATAGGCTTGTGTGTTGCTGCAACACACAACGATGAACGTGAGGAGAAATAGGATGTCGCTTGCCACTTCGACTCCTGGAGCTCAATTCATAGGGAGAAAACAAAGAGATGAGCCACTGGTCGTTGCTTGCCTTGGCGATTGGTCGTACGCGGCTCGGCGGGTGCCCACTTCCAATCTCCCCTGGTGTCCATTTGCCAGCCGCCGGCAGCCACAACGCCACCGCCTGTCCATGTACGTCGGCTCTGCATGTCAACAATAGCAACCTATGTCTACAATAGCAACCTCATCGACTCATCCCAGGCCTCACCTCATCCCCAACTCCTAAACTCCCCTAGGTACTTATGGAGCCCTTATTCCTCATCTGATTGCCTGATTCCTTTGTTTGTTTCATGTCAGATCAAATGAAAATATGCAATTCGTACTAGTGCAATACTACAACTCGATCAGGCATGTACTGTTGGTTCTAACAAAAATTATAGCATTAGTGTGACACACTATTGGTAGGTCAGTTCATACCATTTTTGCATTTTCTATGCGATTCAGTCTGTCAAGCCATACTATTACTAGCACTTGTGTGTTGGCAGCTAGTCTGCTACTACTAGCATACTTTGGATCGGAACTTTTACAATTAGTACTTCAATTAATTTTTAACCTATGAAACTATTGGGATATAAGGTATTCTCTTTTGTAACTATGAAACTGTTGGGATATAAAGTACTCTTGTAAGGTTTGTTCAGTTTAGTGGTAAACTTGCGTGTTACTATTGGATGAAGTATCTTTCCCTAGCATTTATGTCAGAGACAAACATTCTTCTTTGCTACATATGAAATTTTGGGATACAAAGTCTTTTTGTATGGTTTGGTCAATTCAATGGAAAACTTGTCATGTTAATAATACTACATGAAGTATCTTTTGTTTAGAACATGGATGAGATATCTTATGATTATAAGAAAAGTGATACATGTTTTTATGGATGAAAAGTGCTACTCCCTCCTATCCGTATTACTATCCTGGGTCCACCCCTGCAAGTATTCTCAATGCAACGGTACTTTTTAGTATGGTGAAGACTAGATTGCAACATATGAGGTCTCATGGTTGGGGAAAATTTCTTGCAAAGGTGACATTATTTTGCAAAAAATATGACATTGACATCCCTTTGTGGGAGGATACTTATGTGCCTCATGGAGGATCACATTGGTATTACGAAGTACAAATGATGATCGTATCTCGATGGAATGTTAGCCATCCGTGAAGCCTACTTTTACCAAAGAATCATCATAGTTTTGAAGGAAAATATAAGAAGCATGGATCGATGCCTTTCCACCTCCAAAATAATATTTTTGTTTCTGAGTTGCTAGGCCCACGGCCAGAGGAAGCTTTGTTCCGTTAAAGACATTCCCATTAAGTTAATTTCAAATCATTCATGGTAAGGCACACACACTCCCACTCGGATATGTGCCTTCAATTTCGGGTGAACCAAAAGTCCCCAACCAACCAGTTCCCAAACATATTTGTAATGCTAGAGGGGAGGGGGTGGGCGGATTAAAAGCTATGTATATCATAGGCCAAAAAAGAGCATCAAAGGAAAATAAATAATTTCCTCCTTGTCAAAAAATAACATAGTTTTTGCATCCGTGTCGTTTGAGCTTTGCTAGATTAACATTTTGCAAGATCATCCAACAGTTAAGACACCACTTGAAACATTTATCTTTAAGAGTGATTTAATCTTCCATATATACTTCATATAGAAAGTAACTACAGAGTTCATAAGATCAACATGTATGTATTTGATGGAGAATACTAGAGGAGAGCAACTTCTAGAGGAATGCATCAAATTCCTGTGATAAGTTGATCGACATCAACCACAGAACCAGAAGTGCCACACAATCCACTTATCCCCAATGAAAGCCTGAAACAGACTTGACCCTAATATCGAACTGAAACATCTTTTGATTGCACAATATGCATAGGCTTTGGGTACTATAAGGCTAGAGGTGCTTCTCCAAGAATAGCCTACAATTGACATGGGCGCTAAATACATAATATATTTTTAAAATGTCCGTGTGCTCTTTACTCTATAGCATACACATATAGTTGATTCGAAGGGATGTGGCTAACACTAGTAGAAAACAGGGCTTTCGTTCGGGCCAGATAAGCCCATTAGTCCCGGTTTAGTCACGAACCGGGACTAATGTGAGCATCGGTCCCTGTTCGTGCTGCTAAAGGCATTAGTCCCGGTTCAAATGAGCCCTTTTGTCCAGGTTTGAGACACGAACCGGGACTAAAGGGTGCGATGCCCTTTAGTCCCAGTTCGTGTCTCAAACCGGGACAAAAGATTAAACCTTTAGTCCCGGTTTGAGGCACGAACCGGTACTAAAGGGTGCAATGCCCTTTAGTCCCGGTTCGTGTCTCAAACCGGGATTAAAGGTCCCATTTTCAAACTCTAACCCACCCCCCGACCCCCCTGTGGATTGCCTTTTCAGTTTTGTAAAAAGCAAAAGAAAATGAAATGATAAAAACTTCAAAAATTAAAACCCTTCGAGATGTAGTTATGTTACCACATCTATTAGTTAGGAAAATTTAAAAACTTAAATTCGGACATGTTTTACAAAACAATGTTATGAAAAAGTAAAACGGCCATATCTTTTGCATACGATGTCAAAAAAAACGCATAATATATCAAAAAGATATGCTCAAATTTCAGTATTTTTTGAATTTTGGTTAAATCTGGTCAAACTATGGTCAAAGTACTTATTCAAGAACCGAGACTAAAGGCCCTCGAGAACCGGGACAAATGTGCCTTTTTATACTAGTGTAAACAAACTAATAGATATAAAAAAACATGACTAATTTGTTCATTTTTGTGTCTAATTACATGTGCTTGGATATGAATGCTCTTAGTAGTTTTTACTGTTTTCAATTCCGTGAGAATTGCACGTGTGTAGTTTCTCCATTGGTGCTTGTTGGATCGTTCTGGATGTACCGTTGAGCTATTGACACATTTTTGTTGTCTCGTGGGATGGTGTGGGTGGCGGCTCACGCTCCATCGAGGGGTTTGAGATGCCATGGTGCCACTCCACTTTGGTCGGTTTTTTGGCATTCTACTACGGTTGCAAGAACCGGCACAAGAAGAACATCATGAGGGGAAGACGACTAAAAATCTTCAAGGGTTGGTAAAATGCAGTGATGTCGGCTGGCAGACGAGTTTGGTAGTGTACTGATTGCTTGAGACTAACATAGGCAACTAAAAGTAGACATCATTTTTTCTATTCTTTGCTTAGCTACACTGAGACAGAATAAAACACCAATATCTTTCACAAAGAATTTTTTTTGAAATAAAAATAATCTAACAAACAGAAAAAGAAGCTCACAAGCTCGATACTTTGATGAACTGATTCATCCGAGAACACGCAAGTTAAGAAGTTTTTCCAGCGACCACGCACAGTTAGTGGTTAATATGGAAGGGATGGAATGGTCACAAATTTAATGGAGGAAACCATAAGGTAGGGAACAAGGAACATTTCAAAGATGCTAGACCTTGGTCATAATATAATTCACAAATATTGTGCATTATCAAAAGAATGGACAATATGGTTTTGCTTGGACTTCAAAGGACGGAGTAAGTATTTTTCTTCTCTCAATCCACCATGGCTGGAATGATCAGTGCGCTAGGGTGGTCCTACTATGCTCTCAATTCACAAGGTAACTTGGGTTGATTGCTGAATTGCATGTTTCTATAAAAAGTGGGCAAGAGAACTATTCAAAACTTCTCACTAGGTTCATGCTATAAAAAATTAGAGATCCATTTTTAAGAATTGAATGACATAAGTCGTATAACGCCCGAGTTGAATAGAGATCGTAAATGTAGCTTTGAAAACTCAAACTTGACAAAAATGAACAACTTATGTAGCAACTATTTTTTAGATGGTCACTGGGGAGAGATTTCCCAACTGAATTTACACTGAAAAAAGCCCGAAGTTACTGAGCTTTACAACAGCGACAGACAAAGCAGATAGAGAAACGGATCAGTGCCGCACAAAGCATAGAGGAGGGCGTAGCAACCTAGCTAAACGCTAAGGGAAGAAAACCAGGCAGCAGCGTGATCTTGGTGCCCAGGGGGGAGGCGAACGCGCCAGGCACATGCATCCTGCCGACACATCTGGAGAAACAACTTCAGGTTAGGGAGTTGCTCGCGGAATACTACAGGTGCTTCCAAACGATCTGGTGGCAGAGAAGGAAAAATAGTATGTGCTCTCCCTCACATCAGTAAGCCAGAATGTTGCACCAGTCTGGTCAGGCCCGTAGCATCTCTTGGACAACTGGACTTAGACACCCTTGATTCTAGAATCTCTTGCCCACACCATTCTTGCTGAGCATTGCAGCCAATTATGTAACCACAAGCTTAAATATTCCTAATGCTTCCCATATCTAATATATTTTGTGATGGCGTGCAACTTGAATAGAATAAAATGAGGCAGATTGTCTTGACTACTGAGGAATACTATATCCATAGCGGCTTACTCAACTAAGACAAACAACCCATACATATAACTTCCTTTAGTCTGCCTCCCGACTACTACAATAAACAATGGTGCACGAGAGATATTCTGGTTAGCTAGTTGATTACTGTAAACCACTGTGGTTGAGAGCTAGTAAGAAATAAAGCCGATAATAACCCATCAACATGGTGGTTGATGTGTGCCATCAAGGCATCAATTAGGGGTGAACCCTGACCAACCAGTCCCAAAACAAATTTATAATGCTAGTGGGTGGGGAGGGGATGGGGCAAATTAAAAGTTATGTGTATTGTACGCAAAAAAAAGCAGTAAACCGACTGTCTTAGAAATATAATTTAGTTTGCATCCCTGGCATTTTGCGCTTTGCCAAATTATCCTTGCTCAAGATCACCCCACGGTTAAGATACTGTATGAAAACCTTTTATCTTCAAGGGTGATTTAATATTTCAAGAAACTTCATGCGGAAAGCAACCCTGAATTTGATAAGATCGGCGTGGATGGATTTGATTGAGAACACCACAATAGTGCAACTTCCAGAGGAATGCGTCAGATTCCTGCAAAATCAGTTGGTCGACATCGCACAATGTACCGAATGTTGCCAAGCAGTCCACTTATGCACAATCAGAGCCCGACGAAACTCAATATTCGGCAAACATGCCCCTGATATTAAAGTAACTAACCTTGCACGATTTTTATTTTTCACATAGAAGGCAGGATCACCGTAATTTCACTAAGAGAAGGGAAAATAGAAGTGTTACATAATATGTAGAAGAAAAGGCAAAAGCCAAAAAAAATGAAAAGGACTATACGGGAGCAGCCATGGCTAACCTCATTCGACCAAGATCCTCCTTAACCAAGTAAACAACCTCAAGCATGGACAAAGATGTCTGTTGAAAAATACGATTGTTCCGCTCCTTCCAAACATTCCAAATAACATAGATGAGGACCTTGCTAAAAAACCATTCTCTTTGTCACCTCCATGTGAGCGATATGCATGTTCCACCCATCTTCAAGGGGCGAGAATTCAGGAGGCAGGTGAAGGAAATATGCCCTAGAGGCAATAATAAAGTTATTATTTATTTCCTTATATCATGATAAATGTTTATTATTCATGCTAGAATTGTATTAACCAGAAACATAATACATGTGTGAATACATAGACAAACATAATGTCACTAGTATGCCTCTACTTGACTAGCTCGTTTATCAAAGATGGTTATGTTTCCTAACCATGGATAAAAGAGTTGTCATTTGATTAACCGGATCACATCATTAGGAGAATGATGTGATTGACTTGACCCATTCCGTTAGCTTAGCACTTGATCGTTTAGTATGTTGCTGTTGCTTTCTTCATGACCTATACATGTTCCTGTAACTATAAGATTATGCAACTCCCGTTTATCGGAGGAACACTTTGGGTGCTACCAAACGTCACAACGTAACTGGGTGATTATAAAGAAGTACTACAGGTGTCTCCAAAGGTACATGTTGGGTTGGCGTATTTCGAGATTAGGTTTTGCCACTCCGATTGTCGGAGAGGTATCTCTGGGCCCTCTCGATAATCCACATCACTATAAGCCTTGCAAGCAATGTAGCTAATGAGTTAGTTACGGAATGATGCATTACGTAACGAGTAAAGAGACTTGCCAGTAACGAGATTGAACTAGGTATTGGATACCGACGATCAAATCTCGGGCAAGTAACATACCGATGACAAAGGGAACAACGTATGTTGTTATGCGGTTTGACCGATAAAGATTTTCGCAGAATATGTAGGAGCCAATATGAGCATCCAGGTTCCGCTATTGGTTATTGACCGAGAATAGTTCTAGGTCATGTCTACATTGTTCTCGAACCCGTAGGGTCCGCACGCTTAAGGTTTCGATGACAGTTATATTATCAGTTTATGAGTTTTGATGTACCGAAGGAGTTCGGAGTCCCGGATGAGATCGGGGACATGACGAGGAGTCTCGAAATGGTCGAGACGTAAAGATCGATATATTGGACGACTATATTCGGACTTTGGAAAGGTTCCGAGTGATTCGGGTATTTTTCGGAGTACCGGAGAGTTACGGGAATTCACCGGGGAGTATATGGGCCTTATTGGGCCATACGGGAATAGACGAGAGAGGCCAAAAGGAAGGAAGCCTGCGCCCCCCCCTCTAGTCCGAATTGGACAAGGGGGGCAACCCCCTTTTCCTTCTCCCTCTCCTCCTCTTTTCTTCTCCAACAAGGAAAGGAGGAGTCCTACTCCCGGTGGGAGTAGGACTCCCCCCTTGGCACGCCTCCTCCATAGGCCGGCCGCCTTCCCCCTTGCTCCTATATATATGGGGGCAGGGGGGCACCCCAAGGACACAACAACAATTGATCCTTGAGATCTATTAGCCGTGTGCGGTGCCCTCCTCCACCATAGTCCTCCTCGATAATATTGTAGTGGTGCTTAGGCAAAGCCCTGCGACGATAGAACATCAAGATCGTCACCACGCCGTCGTGCTGACGGAACTCTCCCTCGACACTCGGCTGGATCGGAGTTCGAGGGACGTCATCGAGCTGAACGTGTGCTAGAACTCGGAGGTGCCGTAGTTTCGGTGCTTGATTGGTCGGGCCGTGAAGACATACGACTACATCAACCGCGTTGTCATAACGCTTCCGCTTTCGGTCTACAAGGGTATGTAGATTACACTCTCCCCTCTCGTTGCTATGCATCACCATGATCTTGCGTGTGCGTAGGAAATTTTGAAATTACTACGTTCCCCAACAGTGGCATCCGAGCCTAGGTTTTATGCGTTGATGTTATTTGCACGAGTAGAACACAAGTGAGTTGTGGGCGATACAAGTCATACTGCTTATCAGCATGTCATACTTTGATTCAGCGGTATTGTTGGATGAAGCGGCCCGGACTGACATTACGCGTACACTTACGCGAGACTGGTTTTACCGCCGTGCTTCGCACACAGGTGACTAGCGGGTGTCTGTTTCTCCAACTTTAGTTGAACCGAGTGTGGCTACGCCCGGTCCTTGAGAAGGTTAAAACAGCACTAACTTGACGAACTATCGTTGTGGTTTTGATGCATAGGTAAGAACGGTTCTTGCTCAGCCCGTAGCAGCCACGTAAAATTTGCAACAACAAAGTAGCGGACGTCTAACTTGTTTTTGCAGGCCATGTTGTGATGTGATATGGTCAAGACGTGATGAGATATAAGTTGTTGTATAAGATGATCATGTTTTACTGAAGTTATCGGCAACTGGCAGAAGCCCTATGGTTGTCTCTTTGTTGCATAAGATGCAAGTGCCAAATAATTGCTTTACTTTATCGCTATACGATAGCAATAGTTGCAAGAGCAATAGTTGGCGAGACGACCATGTGACGACACATTGATATAGATCAAGATGATGAAAATCATGGTGTCGTGCCGGTGACGATAGAGATCATGACAGTACTTTGGAGATGGAGATCAAAGGCGCAAGATGATCATGGCCATATCATGTCACATATATTGATTGCATGTGCTGTTTATCTTTTATACATCTTATTTTGCTTAGTTTGACGGTAGCATTTTAAGATGATCTCTCACTAAATTATCAAGAAGTGTTCTCCCTAAGTATGCACCGTTGCGAAAGTTCTTCGTGCTGAGACACCACGTGATGATTGGGTGTGATAGGCTCTACGTTTAAATACAACGGGTGCAAAACAGTTGCACACGCGGAATATTCAGGTTAAACTTGACGAGCCTAGCAAATAACAGATATGGCCTCGGAACACGGAGACCGAAAGGTCGAGCGTGAATCATATAGTAGATACGATCAACATATTGATGTTCACTTTTGAAACTAGTCCATCTCACGTGACGATCGGACATGGTGTAGTTGATATGGATCACGTAATCACTTAGAGGATTAGAGGGATGTCTATCTAAGTGGGAGTTCTTAAGTAATATGATTAATTGAACTTAAATTTATCATGAACTTAGTCCTGGTAGTATTTTGCAAATTATATTGTAGATCAATAGCTTGCATTGTTTCTTTCATATGTTTATTTTGATATGTTCCTAGAGAAAATTGTGTTGAAAGATGTTGGTAGCAATGATGCGGATTGGATCCATGATCTGAGGTTTATCCTCATTGCTGCACAGAAGAATTATGTCCTTAATATACCACTAGGTGACAGACCTATTGCAGGAGCAGATGCAGATGTTATGAATGTTTGGCTAGCTCAATATGATGACTACTTTATAGTTTAGTGCACCATGCTTAACAGCTTAGAATCGGGACTTCAAAGACGTTTTGAACGTCATGGACCATATGAGATGTTCCAAGAGTTGAAGTTAATATTTCAAGCAAATACCCGAGTTGAGAGATATGAAGTATCCAACAAGTTCTATGGCTAAAAGATGGAGGAGAATCGCTCAACTAGTGAGCATGTGCTCAGATTGTCTGGGTACTACAATCGCTTGAATCAAGTGGGAGTTAATCTTCTAGATAAGATAGTGATTGACAGAGTTCTCTAGTCACCATCACCAAGTTAGTAGAACTTTGTGATGAACTACAGTATGCAAGGGATGACGAAAATGATTCCCGAGCTCTTCGTGATGTTGAAATCGATGAAGGTAGAAATCAAGAAAGAGCATCAAGTGTTGATGGTTGACAAGATCACTAGTTTCAAGAAAAGGGCAAAGGGAAAGAAAGGGAAACTTCAAGTAGAATGACAAGCAAGTTGTCACTCCCGCGAAGAAGCCCAAAGCTGGACCAAAGCCTGAAACTGAATGATTATACTGCAAAGGAAATGGTCACTGGAAGTGGAAATGCCCTGAATATTTGGTGGATAAGAAGGATGGCAAAGTGAACAAGGGTATATTTGATATACAGGTTATTGATGTGTACCTTACTAGTGTTTATAGTAACCCCTGAGTATTTGATACTTGTTCGGTTGCTAAATATTAGTAACTCGAAACAGGAGTTACAGAATAAACAGAGACTAGTTGAGGGTGAAGTGTCGATGTGTGGTGGAAGTGGTTCCAAGATTGATATGATCATCATCGCACACTCCCTATACTTTCGGGATTAGTGTTAAACCTAAATAAATGTTATTTGGAGTTTGCGTTGAGCATGAATATGATTTGATCATGTTTATTGCAATACGGGTATTCATTTAAAGTCAAAGAATAATTGTTATTCTGTTTACATGAATAAAGCCTTCGATGGTCATACACCCAATGAAAATAGTTTGTTGGATCTCGATCATAGTGATACACATAATCATAATATTGATGCCAAAAGATGCAAAGTTGATAATGATAGTGCAACTTATTTGTGGCACTGCTGTTTGGGTCATATCGGTGTAAAGCGCATGAAGAAACTCCATAAAGATGGATTTTTGGAATCACTTGGTTATGAATCATTTGATGCTTGCGAACCGTGCCTTATGGGCAAGATGACTAAAACTCCGTTCTCCGGAACAATGGAACGAGCTAGTGAATTGATGGAAATAATACATACCGATGTATACGGTCCAATGAGTGTTGATGCTCGTGGCGGGTATCGTTATTTTCTGACCTTCACAAGATGAATTGAGCAGATATGAGTATATCTACTTAATGAAGCACAAGTCTGAAACATTTGGAAAGTTCAAAGAATTTCAGAGTGAAGTGGACAATGATCGTAACAAGAAAATAAAGTTTCTGCAATTTGATCGCGGAGACAAATATTTGAGTTATGAGTTTGGTCTTCAATTAAAACAGTGTGGAATAGTTTCACAAACTCATGCCACCTGGAACACCACAGCTTAATGGTGTGTCCGAACGTCATAACAGTACTTTATTGGATATAGTGCGATACCAATTTACCACTATCGTTTTGGGGTTATGCATTAGAGATAGTTGCATTCACTTTAAAACGGGGCACCATCAAAATCCGTTGAGACGACGCCTTATGAACTGTGGTTTGGCGAGAAACCAAAGTTGTGGTTTCTTAAAGTTTGGGGCTGCGATGCTTATGTGAAAAAGTTTTCACCTGATAAGCTCGAACCCAAATTGTAGAAGTGCGTCTTCATAGAATACCCAAAGGTGACTATTGGGTACACCTTCTATCATAGATCCGAAAGCAAGATTCATTGCTAAGATGGATCCTTTCTAGAGAAGGAGTTTCTCTCGAAAGAAGTGAGTGGGAGGAAAGTAGAACTTGATAAGGTAATTGTACCTTCTCCCAAATTGGAAAGTAGTTCATCACAGAAATCAGTTCCAGTGATGCCTACACCGATTAGTGAGGAAGTTAATGATGATGATCATGAAGCTTCAGATCAAGTTACTACCGAACCTCGTAGGTCTTCCAGAATAAGATCCGCACCAAAGTGGTACGGTAATCCCGTTCTAGAAGTCATGTTACTAGACCATGATGAACCTACGAACTATGAGGAAGCGATGATGAGCCCAGATTCCGCGAAATGGCTTGAGGCCATGAAATCTGAGATAGGATCCATGTATGAGAACAAAGTATGGACTTTGATTGACTTGCTCGATGATCAGCAAGCCATGTTAAATAAATGGATCTTCAAGAGGAAGACAGGACACTGATAGTAGTGTTACTATCTACAAAGCTCGACTTGTCACAAAAAGGTTTTCGACAAGTTCAAAGTGTTGACTACAATGAGATTTTCTCAACTGTAGCGATGCTTAAGTCTGTCCGAATCATGTTAGCAATTGTCACATGTTATGAAATCTGGCAAATGGATGTCAAAAACTACATTCTTTAATGGATTTATTAAAGAAGAGTTGTATATGATGCAACCAGAAGGTTTTGTTAATCCTAAAGGTACTAACAAAATGTGCAAGCTCCAACGATGCATCAATGGACTGGTGGAAGCATCTCGGAGTTGGAATATACGCTTTGATGAGTTGATCAAAGCATATGGTTTTATACAGACTTTTGGAAAGGCCTGTATTTACAAGAAAGTGAGTGGGAGCTCTGTAGCATTTCTGATATTATATGTGCAAGACATATTGTTGATTGGAAATGATATAGAATTTCTAGATAGCATAAAAGGATACTTGAATAAAAGGTTTTTCAATGAAAGACCACGGTGAAGCTGCTTACATATTGAGAATCAAGATCTATTGAGATAGATCAAGACGCTTCATAAATTTTTCAATAAGTACATACCTTGTCAAGTTTTTGAAATAGTCCAAAATGGAACAGTCAAAGAAAGAGTTCTTGCCTGTGTTGCAAAGGTGTGAAATTGAGTAAGACTCAAGACCCGACCACGGCAGAAAATAGAAAGAGAGTGAAAGTCATTCCCTATGCATCAGTCATAGGTTCTATAAAAGTATGTCATGTTATGGACCAGACCTATTGTATACTCTGCCTTGGTTTGGCAAGGGAGTACAATAGTGATCTAGGAGTAGATCACTGGACATTGGTCAAAATTATCCTTAGTAGAATAAGGATATGTTTCTCGATTATGGAGGTGATAAAAGAGTTCGTCGTAAAGAGTTACATCGATGCAAGCTTTTACACCGATCCAGATGACTCTAAGTCTCAATCTGGATACATATTGAAAGTGGGAGCAATTAGCTAGAGTAGCTCCGTGCAAAGCATTGTAGACATAGAATATTTGCAAAATACATACGACTCTGTAATATGACAGACCCGTTGACTAAACTTCTCTCACGAGCAAAACATTATCATACCTTAGTACTCTTTGGGTGTTAATCACGTAGCGATGTGAAGTAGATTATTGACTCTAGTAAACCCTTTGGGTGTTGATCACATGACGATGTGAACTATGGGTATTAATCACATACAGATGTGAATATTGGTGTTAAATCACATGATGATATGAACTAGATTATTGACTCCAGTGCAAGTGGGAGACTGAAGGAAATATGCCCTAGAGGCAATAATAAAGTTATTATTTATTTCCTTATATCATGATAAACGTTTATTATTCATGCTAGAATTGTATTAACCGGAAACATAATACATGTGTGAATACATAGACAAACATAGTGTCACTAGTATGCCTCTACTTGACTAGCTCGTTTATCAAAGATGGTTATGTTTCCTAACCATGGACAAAAGAGTTGTCATTTGATTAACTGGATCACATCATTAGGAGAATGATGTGATTGACTTGACCCATTCCGTTAGCTTAGCACTTGATCGTTTAGTATGTTGCTGTTGCTTTCTTCATTACCTATACATGTTCCTGTAACTATGAGATTATGCAACTCCCGTTTACCGGAGGAACACTTTGGGTGCTACCAAACGTCACAACGTAACTGGGTGATTATAAAGGAGTACTACAGGTGTCTCCAAAGGTACATGTTGGGTTGGCGTATTTCGAGATTAGGTTTTGTCACTCCGATTATCGGAGAGGTATCTCTGGGCCCTCTCGATAATGCACATCACTATAAGCCTTGCAAGCAATGTAGCTAATGAGTTAGTTACGGAATGATGCATTACGTAACGAGTAAAGAGACTTGCCAGTAACGAGATTGAACTAGGTATTGGATACCGACGATCAAATCTCGGGCAAGTAACATACCGATGACAAAGGGAACAATGTATGTTGTTATGCGGTTTGACCGATTAAGATCTTCGCAGAATATGTAGGAGCCAATATGAGAATCCAGGTTCCGCTATTGGTTATTGACCGAGAATAGTTCTAGGTCATGTCTACATTGTTCTCGAACCCGTTGGAGCAGCCGCCGCCCTGACCTCGTCCACGCCCCGGCCGACGCCCCTCCCCGCCCCGACCTCGTCCCCGCCTCGACCTCCTCTCCGTTAGGTCCGGCCCCCTTCCCTCCCAAGAACATTTTTTTTGTTTTTTCATGATTTTGCAGAGGATAAGAGGGCTAAATGTGATAGTTAGACACATAGCTGGTAGTAAGATAGATAACTTGTTCATACGGATTTTTTTTTAGATGATGATGATTGTTAGATGAGAAGTGATAGTGATGATTTTTTATGCTTCGATGATTTTGAGATGATGATGATGATGGATGATAGATGATTGGTAGATGATGATGTTTTTTTATGCTTTGATAATTTTTAGAGGATGATGATGTTTTTTTATGATTCAATGATTGTTAGACGATGATGATGATATTGTGATGTTCTATGAGTTGTGATGTTCTAAATTTTTTGTCGCGATGGAATTTGCAGGCTTTGTGGTGTTGCATTTCATCAAAGTGACCGTCGTCCGACGCGTTGGTCCCTGAGCATCCCTCTGTTGTTCGACTCCTTCCCCTACAGCCGAGGGTGAGCTACAAGTCCATCTCCTCCATTTTTTGATGTCAGTAGATTTCATTCTCAAGTCAACTGGCGTAACCTAGGCGCCTCCCGTCCGAAAGGGTTGCATCGATAAATATGCATTCAATTGCATATTTATCACCGCAGCTCTTTCGGATTGTCCAGCGTTTTCCACGGACAGCCCGAGGATGTGTAGATTGGGTATGTTCTCCATGTTCTACCCCGTTCCGAGACAGGATTTCGGCGGCGGTGCCCCATTGTTCTCCGGAGCACATTCTCTCGACTATTTGCTGAGACGTGTATCTGGAGAACAGCGGGGAGGTGCTGCCGAAATTTTGTCTCGGAACGGGGTAGAATGGAGTACATACTCAATCTACACATCCTCGGGTGGGATTAGGACCCATCTTTACCTATTAGAGATGTAGGTGGATTCAACGCGGTAGAAACTGAAAATTTGATGTGATTAATTTAAGTGAATCCTTAATTATGTTGTGTGGCTTGCAAAATAGTAGAGGATGGGAGATAATCAGTGGATGTACAGTGGTTTTATCCATCGAAATCAAGTAACATCAGAGTGGATCGCGAAAACCGATGTGTATTTGAAGGAGATATTTCATCGTCCAATGAGAATTATCCCACCATGCCCCTGTGCGAGATGTGCCAGACGTCACCGTAGAAATCAGAAGGACATGAGTGAGCACCTTCGCACGTACGGATATATGCCAAACTTTGACATGCCGCTGACAAACATAGCCGAGCAGGACCGTGGTAGAGAGGAGGTGATGCGACAATGCATCGATGGATATGAGGACGACGGGGTCAGGGACATGCTAGATGATGTCATTGTTGCAGAAGCGGCAAATGCGACACCTTCAGAGAATGAACCGGAGGAGCCGGAGGCAACCGCAAAGGCCTTCTTGGAGGTCCCGGCCTCGTCGAAGAAATCTCTTTATGCGGGTGCGAAAATATCTCAGCTGGATGCCATCTCGCAACTGATTACAGTCAAGGCTGAGTACGGCTGTAGCCAGAAATGCTTCGAAGCATTCTTGGGAGTATGGGCTAACAGCCTCCCTGAGGGTCATGAACTGCCGAAAAGCATGTATGATACAAAGAAAATCATGAAGGCACTCTCTATGGATTATGAGAAAATAGATGTTTGCCCGAAGAATTGCCTTTTGTTTAGGCACGAGTATGCAGATGACAAGTACTGTAGGCAGTGCGGTTCATCTCGGTACATTGAGGTGGTCGATGAGGATGGTGAGAAAAAGCAGCTAACCATCCCCGTTAAGGTTCTTCGATATCTTGATTTTATAAAAAGTCTGCAGCGCCTTTTCATCATGAAGGAGTCTGCCAAAATGATGAAGTGGCGCAAGGAAGGTATAAGGTACAATCCAAAAAAATCGTACATCCATCGGAAGGGGAAGCATGGAAGTCGTTCGATGAAGAATACCCCGAGGAAGCAGCCGAGGCTGGGAATGTCAGAATAGCCATATCAAGTGATGGGTTGAATCCATATGGTATGTCGTCCAATCCATACGGCTGCTGGCCCGTGTTTGTAATTCCTCTCAATCTTCCTCCCGGTGCCCTAATGCAACGCAAGACCATGTTCTTGTCGCTCATCATTCCAGGGCCTGATTATCCGAGGAAGCAATTGGGTGTGTTTATGCAGCCGCTGGTGGATGCTTTGCACCATTCTTGGTACTTTCCGATGTTGACATACGACCGGGATCTGCAGAGAAATTTCTTGATGAATGTTTGGTTGCACTATTGCATGCATGACTTTCCCGGCTATGCTCTATTCCGTGGATGGTGTACAAGTGGGAAGATGCCATGCCCAGTGTGCATGCAGGCTCTGCGAATGATTTGGCTGAGTAAGGGTGGCAAGTATGTAGCCTTTGACCTGCATCAACAGTTCCTCCCTCTAGACCATCCAGACAGGGAAGACAAGAAGAACTTTACGAAAGGCCGGGTTGTTCATGAAGTAACCGAGATTCCAACATTTTCGGGGGCAGATGTTCTTACTTAGCTAAAAGCTCTCCAGCCTAAAGTCAAAGGCAAAGGCAAAGCCAAAGCCAAAGGCTTCGAGGGATATGGTGAGACGCACAACTGGACTCACATAACCCCCTTCTCGCAGCTTCCCTATTTCAAGGACCTGAAACTTCCTTACAATATCGATGTGATGCACACCGAAAAGAATGTGGTAGAGTCCCTTTTCCACACGATCCGCAACATTCCTGATAAGACGAAGGATAACGTTAAAGCTAGAGCCGATCAACAGAGAATTTGTGATAGACCACGTCTGAACATGAAGCCTCCCACAGGCGGTCAAAAAACTGGTTCAAGCCAGATGCTGACTTTGTCCTTAAACCGCCAGAAAAAAAGGAAGTACTTATCTGGCCGAAACACATTTTGAAGTTCACCGATGGTTATGCATCGAATATAAGTAAGGGGGTCAATCTTTCAACGGGCAAAGTGAACGGCCTGAAGAGTCATGACTACTATGTATGGATTGAGCGGGTAATGCCGGTGATGGTTCGAGGCTATGTCCCCGAGCATGTCTGGCGAGTGCTTGCCGAGCTAAGCCATTACTTCCGCACGCTCTGTGCTAAAGAAGTAAGTAAAGACGTGATTGAGAAATTGCATAAGAAGGCACCGGAGTTGATAGTCAAGCTAGAGAAGATCTTTCCGCCAGGCTTCTTTACACCGATGACACATATCATTCTACACCTCGCGAACGAGTTATTGTTGGGCGGGCCTGTGCAGAATCGCTGGCAGTACGACCCTGAGAGACAAAACAAGCATCTCCGACAGAAATGTGGAAACAAAGCTAAGATTGAAGCTTCCATAGCTAAGGCAGTTATCCTAGAGGAGGTGTCAGACCTCAGGACATCATACTATCCAGACCACGTTCCCCATCTGCATAACAAGGTGCCTCGATACAATATAGAAGAGCCGAAGTATCAATCCAGGCTCCATCTATTCAACGCGCAAGGTGGGAGGGCTGGTGAGGGAGTCCTGGACTAGGGGGTGTCTGGATAGCCGAACTATCATCATCGACCGGACTCCAAGACTATGAAGATACAAGATTGAAGACTTCGTCCCGTGTCCGGATGGGACTTTCCTTGGCGTGGAAGGAAAGCTTGGCGATACGGATATGTAGATCTCCTACCATTGTAACCGACTCTGTGTAACCCTAGCCCTCTCCGGTGTCTATATAAACCAGAGGGTTTTAGTCCATAGGACGAACAACAATCATACCATAGGCTAGCTTCTAGGGTTTGGCCTCCTTGATCTCGTGGTAGATCTACTCTTGTACTACCCATATCATCAATATTAATCAAGAAGGACACAGGGTTTTACCTCCATCGAGAGGGCCCGAACCTGGGTAAAACATCGTGTCCCTTGTCTCCTGTTACCATCCGCCTAGACGCACAGTTCGGGACCCCCTACCCGAGATCCGCCGGTTTTGACACCAACATTGGTGCTTTCATTGAGAGTTCCTCTGTGTCATCGCTCATAGGCCTGATGGCTCCTTCGATCATCAACAACAACGCGGTGCAGGGTGAGACTTTTCTCCCCGGACAGATCTTTGTATTCGACGGCTTTGCACTGCGGGCCGATTCACTTGGCCATCTGGAGCAGATCAAAAGCTACGCCCCTGGCCATCAGGTCAGATTTGAAAGTTTGAACTACATAGCTGACATCCACGGAGACTGGATCTTCGACGGATTCGAGCCACAGCCAAGCGCGCCGTACTGTCACGATGGGCATGATCTAGCTCTGCCGCCGGATAGTGCCTTGGAGGCCGCACAAGTGTCCGCTCCGACCCTTAGCTCGGAGCCGACTGCGCCAATCAAGGACGGGTGGCTGGACACCACCTCGGGGGATGTTGCCTCTACGGCAATAGAGCCGAATACCAAACCTATCCTCCGTGAAGCTCGTGACTCCAAGGTGCCGGACTCCTCTCCGGACTTCGAACCTTCCGCGGCCCTGCCAATCGAATCCGATTGGGCGCCGATCATGGAGTTAACTGCCGCGGACATCTCTCAGCACTCGCCTTTTGGCGACATCCTGAATTCACTAAAGTTTGTCTCTTTATCAGGGGAGCCCTGGCCGGACTATGGTCAGGTAGGTTGGGATGCGGACGACAAAGAAATTCAACGCCCACCCACCACCCACTTTGTAGCCACTGTCGATGACTTAACCGATATGCTAGACTTCGACTCCGAAGACATCGATGGTATGGACGACGATGCCGGAGACGACCAAGAACCAGCGCCTACAGGGCACTGGAAGGCCACCTCAACTCACGACGTATATATGGTGGATACACCTAAAGGAAGCGATATCGAGGAACAACGGGACGCTGCGAAGGAAAATAACCCCGAAAAACAGCCGAAACGGCAACGCAAGCGCCGCCCAAAGTCCCGCCTCGACAGCGGCAGCACCCATGAAGACCCAGCCATAGAGCAGGGCGAACCAGTGGACGACGAACATGCCCCCAAGCAACCATCTGAACAGGATGAATTGGAGAGGCAACCCATCTCCGACGAAAACAACAGTCCGAATGATCTCACGCCGGACACATCGTTGGAGCAGAAGAACCTCCATAAAAGGTTCGTCGCCACTGCACGAAGCCTGAAGAAGCAGAAGCGGAAGCTCAAAACAGCGGAAGACGTACTCAGAATGAGATGGAGCAAAGTACTCAAGACCGCAGACAAATACGGTGATAGTCGCCAAGCAAAGAGCTACCCGAAGCGCAAACTGTTGCCCGAATTTGACGAGGAGGCCGTAGAGCCCCAAAAATCAAAAAACAAAAAGGCCGCCCGGTCGGATAAACGACCACATGACAAACAAAGAGCGGCAAGCGGCGCCGCACACAAATCGGCACGCGATCCACATAAGAATCCTCGCAAAAAAGATGGCCCGGTTAGATCCTTCTATGCGCCAAGAAAGCAAGCTCCAGAAGGTAACACAACACGTCGAGCATTTGAAAATCATGGCACACCCAAATACAGGGGCACCGCACACCCCCTATGTTTCACCAACGGGATTCAAGCCCGTAAATATAGAGGCGTACGACGGAACAACAGACCCCGGAGTCTGGATTGAGGATTACATCCTGCACATACATATGGCTAGAGGAGATGACCTCCATGCCATAAAATACTTACCCCTCAAACTCAAAGGGCCAGCCCGACACTGGCTCAAAAGCCTCCCAGAAAATACCATTGGAAGTTGGGAAGAGCTCGGGCAAATTTTCAGGGGACTTACATCCGCCCTCCGGATGCAGACGATTTAAGTCACATAACTCAACAGCCCGGAGAGTCAGCCCGCAAATTTTGGAACAGGTTCCTCACCAAAAAGAACCAGATACTCGACTGTCCGGATGCCGAAGCCTTGGCAGCTTTCAAGCACAACGTCAGAGACGAATGGCTCGCCAGACACCTCGGCCAGGAAAAGCCAAGAATAATGGCCGCACTAACAAGCCTCATGACCCGCTTTTGCGCAGGAGAGGATAGCTGGCTGGCAAGATGCAGCACCAGCGACCCAAGTACATCCGAGGTCAGAGATGGAAATGGGAAACCACGGCGCAACAAGGACCAGCGCCGGACTAAAGGAAATGGTCCAAAGAGTATGGCAGTCAACGCCGGATTCAAAAGCTCTCGTCAGAACAACAAAAAACTACCTCTCAAGGAGAACAGCGACACGCTATCCAACCTAAACAAAATCTTGGACAAGATATGCCAAATCCACAGTACCCCCGGGAGGCCTGCAAACCATACCCACAGAGATTGTTGGGTCTTCAAGCAGTTCGGCCGACTTAATGCCGAACACAAGAGGCTAGACACACCAAGTGAGGACGATGACGAACCTCACAAGCCGAGCACCGGAAAACAAAAGGATTTCCCACAAGAGGTCAAAACAGTAAATTCACTTCAAGTGACAACAGGAAAAACTAGAGCGGCGCCCATTAAAGTACGCACCGCACGGTCCACCCCAGCGGAGTCCCGACACTGGATGTCAAAACCAATCACTTTCGACCATCAGGATTACTCCGGGAATATCCGGAACGCAGGATGGACTGCTTTGATATTAAATCCTGTAATCAACGGACTATAATTTACACAGGTCCTAATGGACAGCGGTAGTGATCTAAACCTGCTATATCAAGATACAATCCGCAGAATGCGGATAGACGCAACCAAAATACGCCATAGCAACACTTCCTTTAAAGGAGTGATGCCCGGCCAATATGCCCATTGTACGGGCTCTCTACCACTAGAAGTTGTGTTCGGCTCATCTGACAACTTCCGTCGCGAAAAGTTAATCTTCCACATCGCCCCATTTAAAAGTAGCTATCAAGCACTATTGGGACGCGAAGCTTTCGCCCGCTTTAACGCAATACCGCATTACGCGTCTATTACACTCAAAATGCCTGGTCCATGCGGCATCATCTCATTAAAGGGTAACTTCGAGTGTTCCTCGACTACGGAAGAACGTGAGACTGCCTTGACAGCCACACACTAATCCGGCTTTGCTGATCAAAGCCCCTAAACAGGTCATTCAAGACCCCGGACACGGTTAGGCGAGTCCGATACAAATAAACAAGGGGCTTACTAGCCGCGTACCCCTTTACAAGGGGCTCCACGCATGCACAAAAAGAGACAATAAATCTCAATTTTATTCATTCTTTGAATCATACTCTGTTTATTTCAAAATACATCTTTCGCACAGACTCTTTTTCAACTAAGTTCTCCTCTTTTACAGATGAACACCGTGCGACACCCGTCCAGGATACGGCACAAGGGAGACACAGGCGCAGACGTGTAGTAGGGACCCGTTGCAAGGATTCTTTTCAGATTAAGACCCTGCGTAAACCTTTTTTACTGTCTCTTGTTGACACACATCCCCCGGTTTTTTTTGCTATAACCGAGGAGGAATCTGGCGTTTTGGCAGCGGCCGCTTCCGAAATTTTTGCGCGTACCTGGACACTAGGGGCTTAGGGCATTGTTCTGCCCATTTTCATAAAGACCGAATACCTTAGGGAGTATTCGGTGTCTCGAGTTAGGCCTTATATGCATCAGCTCCGAATCATGTCTTTGGTCAAATGTTGGGCTTGCCCGGCTCCTGTGTTTTGCTGCCTTATGTTCTGCTCTATCGGCTAATGCGGCACCAGGAGAACTACTGCGATTGTTCCCCGGTTTGTCCAGGTGAGCACCTCAGTAGAGAAAGCCGAAAACTGACTGTCATGATATAGCGAGAGACTGGTCAACCACTCGATCGACCACCAGAATGTTTAGAATTCCTCCGCTTTAACGAAGGACCGTTTCCCGATCAGGCACATACGCGCCCCGAAATTCGGAGAGCGCAGTGCACCTGGGGGCTATATAGTAGCCCCACCATCGAACTCCTATGGCTAAGTGAAAGTGATAAAGCATTATAGTCCGGTTGCATAGTTTGCTACGCTATCACCTCCTTCACAGGACCAAGACGTTGGATTAAGTGTGAAAATGTGCTTTTTTTGCAAACACCCCCGCACCATGTGCGTGGGGGCTGAAGCTGAAGACTGCCATCTTTCAGGTTATATACACATATACGTTAACGGCCGCACGGGAGGTATTTCCACACTTGAACGCCCAAGTATAAAAGGCCTTATATTATATTTGAAACATGGTTTCACAAATCATACATGTCATTTGAACATAACGTTTTTCGAGCACTCCGACTCTATTAAACGAGCACCCTGCAGGACTTCCTCAAAATAGTGCTCGGCTGGTAATCGGCTTTTGTCTGAGTCCTGGGATGCAACATCGGTGGCCTCCATCTCCGCCCAGTATGTTTTGACACGGGCGAGAGCCATCCGCGCACCCTCTATGCATGTCGACCGCTTCATCGCCTTGATATGCGGCACCGCATCAAGGAACTGCTGCACCAAGCCAAAATAAATCTTCAGCTCGGGCCTTTCCGGCCACAAATGAGCCACGACATCTTTCATGGCAAGTCCGGACAACCTATTCAACTCAGCCCACTCGGCTAACCGATCGGTTAACGGAAGTGGATGCTCCGGACCATGGAATTGCGACCAAAAAAGCTCTTCCATTCCATGATCCTTTTGGCCCCAAAAGTGTGCGACCGCGTCTGCGGCACTCGCTGCCAAATTCAGATAAGCATCCTCCGCACCCCACAACTGGCCCAACTGAGCATACTTCGGATCCATGAATTTCCTACGCAGCAGAAAAGGCTTTCCAGCCGCAATATCCCCAGCCTGACGTAGCTCCTCCTTTATAGCCCTCATCGCGGAGAGGACATCCTTGGCTTTGGCGGTGGCCTTCTTCAGGTCCTCTTGCTCCGCTCGGCGTTCTCTTTCAAGAAGCTCATAGCGGTCGATAGCATCCTTCAGCTTCACGGACATTTCGGCCATCTCCTCCCTGCCTCGGCAGTGAGCAGCCTTTTCGGCTTTTAGCTCTTCGGCCGCCTTCAAGGCAGCCGCATTACTTTTTCTGGCTTGCTCCTTGGCTCGGGCAAGCTCTGCCCGCAGGTCCTCCATAGGAGCGGCTCCATCTGCATTAAGCATACATGTTGTAAGGCACGAGCGTCAAGCTCCCTTACAAAGCGTCCGCGGAGAAGCCACATACCTTGTGACTCGTCAAGTCGCTTATTGACCAGCGCGATGTCCGCATCCGCAACATCAAGTTGCCGCTTCAGTTCAGCAAATCCATCAGTCCGGCTGGCCACCGAATGCTCCGCCACCTATATAGGAACGACGACATCTTACAACTGAGATTATGATCCTCGGCACGCTGTCACTTTCGACAACGTACCGAGTCTCAGGGGCTACTATCTATACAGGGCGCATTCTATGCGCAAAACTGTCAAAAGGTATATCATTTTTCGCGTACCTCAAACCCCGTCAGTAAACTTCTGACGGCCTCGTGCAACCCGCTCTCAGCGGATAAAATCCTTTCAATCACCGTACTCATCAACATACGGTGATCTTCTGAGATAGACGCCCGCCGAAGCAGATCCTTCAGCTCCTCCGGCCGTACACCAGTTGGTGCCGAACTCTCTGGCCCCGCCGGACTCGGGGAGACTCTCCATGACGATACCTCAGGATCGTCCGCCCCGCCTGATGGTGCGGCAGATGGAGGCGTTTCGCTCTCCATTATCTCCGGACGAAGATCCCCCGAAGATGAGCTCTGCTGAGAAGGGCTGAGATCCGAACTACAAGGTAAAACTTCGGTTATCTTCAGAAATAAAAACAGGGATGGCCCTTATTACAAAACTCCCCTTTCTACTTACGGCTCGCTGGAGGGCTGATTCCGTTGGGGAAACAATGCGGTCGGGGCTTCTCCTGGCGCAGGGCCCTCTGCTGAAGATTTCTTCCCCCGTTTTGAGGCCTTGGCCTTCGGATCTTCAGAAGCAGACCTCTTTTCCCCCTGGAAGGAGGGATTCTCGATCCCCCCTTTCTGAAGAGCCTCCCTAGCGGAGGCAGTAGTTTTCCTGTTTTCCCCCTCGCCCTCTTCCGAAGGAGCAACCTCCAGCATCTTGATTAACACCGGATCCGGCATGATCTCAGGGAGGGGGGCCGGACACCGTATCAGTTTTGCTTTTGCTATCCACTCCTGTTCAAGGGATATCTGGTTAAAGGGCAAGTTTATGATAAATGTATGGACAGCATGTCCGGGCACAGAACTACTTACTTGAGTATCCGGGCGATTGCAGCTCAGGCCTGCGTCCTCGGTTAGGTCCGGACACATCTCTTGTGATCCAAAGAACAGTTTATACATCTCCATGGGCGTTGCACCCGTGAAGTGTTGGAGAGCTCGCGGTCCCTCCGGATTGAATTCCCACAGGAGGAGGGGGCGGCGTTTGCAGGGCAGAAGACACCGAATCAGCATGATCTGCGCCACCACAACCAGATTGATCTCCCTCTCTTGGAGGTCTCGAATAGGGCCCTGCAATAATGGCACGTCCTTGGACGGCCCCCAGTCAAGCCCTTTGTTGACCCATGACGCCAGCCGTTGTGGAGGGCCCGAGCGAAAGGCAGGCGGCGCCACCCATCTGGTGCCCCTGGGAGCGGTGATGTAGAACCACTCCTGTTGCCACAAACCAAGCTCCTCTTGAAAAGAGCCCTCGGGCCATGGAGCATCGGCCCTCTTGCTTATGACAGCCCCTCAGCACTCTGCCTGTCGCCCCTCAATCATCTTCGGCTCCACGTTGAAGGTCTTAAGCCACAATCCAAAGTGAGGGGTAGTGCGGAGGAAGGCTTCGCAGACAACGATGAAAGATGAGATGTGGAGGATGGACTCCGGAGCCAAGTCATGGAACTGCAGCCCATAATAGAACATGAGCCCCCTCACGAAAGGGTCCATCGGGAAGACTAAACCCCGACGGAAGTGAGACATGAACACCACGCTCTCACCAGGCTCGGGGGTAGGAATAACTTGCCCTTGTACGGGCAGCCTATGCGAAATTTCGCCAGTTAGATACCTGGCGTCTCTTAGCTTCAGCACATCTTCTTCCGTGACGGAAGAGGGCATCCACCGGTCCTGTAGGTCGGAGCCATACATTGTCGAAGGTCCGAAGCACCCGAATCTGGAACCTTGGGTGTTGGAACTCGGGGCGAGGGGCGGATTCGATTGAAGATTGAAGAAAAGGAACATGCCTTGGTCTCATTATAAAGAGGTGGAATACCAAGAGCCGTCCCGTAACCATTCGGGACTCGCCTTCGATGGAGGGGGCGAGCCAGCGGGCACGGTTGGGTTACCCACGCCCGTACTGATGAGAATCCCGGAATAAGGGGACACGATCTCTGCTTCGACAAGACGTGCCAAGGAATCCGCTTCGCTAAACGCGCTGAGGTGGAACAATAAAAACAATTCGAGTAAAGGCTTGGCCGTGGCGTGATGTCATGCTACGAAATATGTCAGCAGATTGAAGTTGTGTAAATATTATTCTCTCTACGGTGGTATGTGGAATTTATTTTGCAGAGCCGGACACTATCCTGGTGTTCACAATCTTCTATGAAGAATTCGGAGGAGGAACCCGCCTTGCAATGCCGAAGACAATATGCGCGCCGGACTCATCGTCATTGAAGCCAGGTTCAGGGGCTACTGAGGGAGTCCTGGACTAGGGGGTGTCCGGATAGCCGAACTATCATCATCGACCGGATGCCAAGACTATGAAGATACAAGATTGAAGACTTCGTCCTGTGTCCGGATGGGACTTTCCTTGGCGTGGAAGGCAAGCTTGGCGATACGGATATGTAGATGTCCTACCATTGTAACCGACTCTGTGTAACCCTAGCCCTCTCCGGTGTCTATATAAACCGGAGGGTTTTAGTCCATAGGACGAACAACAATCATACCATAGGCTAGCTTCTAGGGTTTGGCCTCCTTGATCTCGTGGTAGATCTACTCTTGTACTACCCATATCATCAATATTAATCAAGCAGGATGTAGGTTTTTACCTCCATCGAGAGGGCCCGAACCTGGGTAAAACATCGTGTCCCTTGTCTCTTGTTACCATCTGCCTAGACGCACAGTTCGAGACCCCCTACCTAAGATCCGCCGGTTTTGACACCGACAGCTGGGGCCTCGAAACCTTATAACATGCCAGGACAAGAGTGGGAGGACCTCATGTTCTATATCTTGCACAACATCAAGGAAGTTGAGGAAGTGTGGATGAGGTAATACCACTACACCATTCCTTTATGCCTTCCACATCATCATGTTCTATGTTCACTTAGTCTCGGTGTCGGTGTCAAAACCGGCGGATCTCGGGTAGGGGGTCCCGAACTGTGCGTCTAGGCGGATGGTAACAGGAGACGAGGGACACGATGTTTTTACCCAGGTTCGGGCCCTCTTGATGGAGGTAAAACCCTATGTCCTGCTTGATTAATATTGATGATGTGGGTTACAAGAGTAGATCTACCACGAGATCAAGGAGGCTAAACCCTAGAAGCTAGCCTATGGTATGATTGTTGTTCGTCCTATGGACTACAGCCATCCGGTTTATATAGACATCGGAGAGGGCTAGGGTTACACAGAGTCGGTTACAAAGGTAGGAGATCTACATATCCGTATCGCCAAGCTTGCCTTCCACGCCAAGGAAAGTCCCACCCGGACACGGGACAAAGTCTTCAATCTTGTATCTTCATAGTCTTGGACTCCGGCCGATGATGATAGTTCGGCTATCCGGACACCCCCTAGTCCAGAACTCCCTCAGTAGCCCCTGAACCAGGCTTCAATGACGACGAGTCCGGCGCGCATATTGTCTTCGGCATTGCAAGGCGGGTTCCTCCTCCGAATAATTTATAGAAGATTGTGAACACCAGAATAGTGTCCAGCTCTGCAAAAATAAATTCCACATACCACCGTAGAGAGAATAATATTACACAAGATCAATCTGCTGACGTATTCTGTGGCGTGACGTCACACCACTTGCAAGCCTTTACTCGAATTGTTTTTATTGTTCCACCTCAGCGCATTTAGCGAGGCGGTTTCCTTGGCACGTCTTGTCGAAGCAGATATCGTGTTCCCCTTATTCCGGGATTCCCATCAATACGGATGTGGGTAACCCAACCGCGCCATTGAATGCAGTGAATCGAAAATGATAGACCAGCTCTGGCTGTAATACAATATACAAAGGTTGCACGTAACAAAAAGACCAATGTTGTGTTGTTCTTAGACTTCAAAGGACGGAATTGCTATTGTTTTCCCTATTCACGGTGATAGTACTGTCCAGCGGTGCCAGAGTGGTGCTACTGTATGCTCACTTCTTAATGTAACTTTGATATGTTGAGAATTTGATTATATTTTTATTTTGATAAAAGTAGAGCATGAGGACTATTTGAAGCTGCTCACTTGGCTCATGCTATGAAAACTACATATCATCTTTTGAGAACCAAGTGGCATAACCGTCGAGGTATTCAGATAATGCAGTTGTTGTGGGGCGTGCTTGTGTACGATCAAAGATTGCCTAGTCAATATGTTGGCAAGCTAATATCAAAACATCCTAGATATTAACATCTTATATGGAGATTAGCAAGAGAATTCAGCAGTTGATTAATTAGTACCTAATATTTTGTATTTCCCTCGACAGTAGGACAAAAATTTGTATCGCAGGAACCATGCATATGTCTTAGCCTCTCTAGACATGGGGAGCCCTAGTCATCGTTAATTCTAGAATGTCCTTCGTACACCAGTAAGCAACGTTGTACAGTAGAGTAATGTTGTAAAGAAGACGGATGGCTCAATTTTGCTCAGCTGAAAACTTATCTATTCCTAATGCCACCCAAATCTAACATATTTGTTGTAGGGCGCGACTTAGCAGAATAAAATTAGGCCAGTTGTCTTGACTCTTGAGGAGTACTATATTCATGCGTATATGTTTTTTTAGCCCGCCTATGGCTAGTTGCGCATATAATAAATCATAGTGGATGGGAGATATTCGAACCAGTTGGTTACCACAAACCATTGTGGATAGGAGCTATATATGCACCGACACCAGATAGGATGTTGGAGGAAATGAAGACGATGATAACTCATAGACATGGTAAATGCTATGTTCCATCAAAGATCAATCATTGTTTTAAATGAGCTTTTATATTAGTTTAGCAACATAGAGTCATTATATTCACGTTCAACCTGAAACAACACGCATGTTGGTACTGACTCAAACAAAACACAACAACTCGACCCTTTCTAGAAAACCTAGTCAAGCCATATGCAACACCATTGCCACATCTAGAGATTCTCGATAACCTGAAACCCGGCAGCTATCCCAACAAGTTCCTTGAATCCTTGGAAATACTACCGACAGATGAGGGCCTAGATGATGCTCACACAGTCATCAGAAAAAAAAGGGTACTATCCTACGCAAACCTCTCACACACGCCTCATCTTCACCCATCTCAGACTAACGGTGTGCCATACCAACCACAGGATCGCTGCATCCTCACCTTGCAACAACGCTCCCCAAGTTCCTTAGTTCGTATCTGGAATGCAGCCAGCATCCGAATTCACTTTGGAGGAACACTCCTCTCTGATAGCGACCACGTGGCATTTTCCTTCTACATCTAACTCCGTCGAGCCTACTTGTATCCAAGGTTTTGGATCCGAATGGGAAAAATTTCTCGTGGGCGGGCGATATTAAATACCGAACAAATTTCAGACGAAATCTATAATTGGATTTTGAATTCAAATTCGTTCACATTAGATATAAAAATACCTAGAACTAATATTATTCAGAAATAGGTAACAGCTCAGTGGAACGTCAAGTAGGTGTGCGCTATTGATGTTTGAGGTCCCGTGTTTGATTCTTCCGGCCCTCATTTTTTCTCGTTTTCTACTTATCTATATTCTGAAAAATAAACAAAAAAGTGAGGAACAAGGACTCGAACCGGACACCTCCAGTAGGAGTTAATAGATGTTTACAACTACGCCACATTAAGGTTCAGTATTTAAATGGGAGACTACATGTATTCAATATACTTTGAGCGTTTAAATTCAAAATATTCAAAAAACTCAGAATGTTTTGCTCTGGATAGGTATTTCTCGTGGGGCAGCGAGAAACGCGGATACCGCCCAGTATCCGAATTTCTCGGGCAGTACCCAAAACCTTGCTTGTATCAATTATAGCAATCAACATAACTTCGAGGGAAATTAGAGGAAGCATGGATCGATGCCTTTTCGCCTCCAAAACAATATTATTTCTGAGCTGACAGGCTTGCCATTGGCGGAATCTTTGCTCTGTTAAAGACATAATCATTATGAAAATTCCAAATTGGTCAAGTAAGAAACACACTCCCACTCGGATATGAGCGCTCAATTTGGGGTGAGCCCCAACCAACCAGTTCCCAAACAGATTCGTAATGCTAGCGGGGATGGAATGGGAAGATTGGAATCTACTTAGACCATGCGCCAAATAAGGCTAGAGGTGCGGCTCCATGCCGCACGGCAACTAAATATATAATAAATTTTGAACTGTTCATGTGCTCTCTACTCTTTAGCATACAAATAGTTCGTGACGTGGGCGAAGCATAAACTAAGAGATATAAAAGAAGTACATGACAATTTTTTTTTCATTTTAGCATCTAATTATAGGGGCTTAGATACGAATATTTTCCGTAGGTTCTATGGTTTTTCGGTTCCATAAGAATTGCCCCCTCCACTCTCCCCTCCCAACCTTCCATGGCTTCTGTACTCCTTTGTCACCACGCTCAGATCTGGTGGCCAGGTCCCTTCTCGTGATAGCCTTAGCGGCGGTCGCGAGAGTTCGACTTGATCTTGGAGCCCATCCATAGGGTCATTTGCATGTGAGGGTTGAGATGGAGGCTGATCCCTCTCGCGCAGGTGGCTGGCCGCGTCTGATTAATCTGGTAGCAGCTGGTCAGTACGGATTGTGATGGCCACTGGAAGGTCTTCGTGAGGGTTCCTCCTTTCGGATCCGGTGGTTGATTTTGACGGTGAGATGCAAACCATGGATGACGGCATGACACATAGGGATGGTAGTGCTGCGAGCGGGCGCACATCGCATGTAGATGCTAGGATCATGGAAATGTGATGGTGACAACACTTGCACGACATTGATGGTGGTTCTACTTGAGCACCGGTCTCAAGCTCCGGGTGAAAGCCTTGGTCTGGCCCGAGTTGGTTACACTTGGCAATGGCAATGTATTTATATTGTTACCTTCTTGAAGTCATTGCTCAAAGATGCTCGAACACATTATTCAGGGTGAAAACCTAGATTCTGACTTTGCACAGTTGGATCTAATTACGGAGGCGCTTGAGCGTGTCTCCCTTCCTGAAGGCATTGAAGAATCTCGTCGTTTGTGTGGTGTCATGAGATGATTGGTGTGGATACAATTATTGTTGTAGTTTGCCGATGTGGATTTGGTCACTTTTGTTTTTTTTCCTTGTCTACACATAACTTTGGTCTTATATGACTTTGCTATTTGTTAGCGTCTTTTTATGTGCGTGTGTTGATGTTGGTTGTATGGATGCTGGATGTGTGCTCCTTGTTTTGTATCCTCTTGATGCTCCATTTTAACCCAATAAATCCACATTTTGCCGGAATATGAGAACTGCGCGTGTGTGTAGTCTCCGTTAGTGCTTGTTCTAGATGTACCATTGAGGTATTGGCACAGTTACATGTCCAGTGGTCTGTGGGATCAGTGGCTCACGGTCCATCGAGGGTTATTGGCGAATAGTTGCCTATGTTAGTCTCAAGCAGTCCAGTACATTACCAAATTCCTCTGCCGGCCAGCACCCCTGCATTTCACCAACCCTCGAGTATTTTTAATCAACTGCTCCTCTTGATGTTTTTCTTGTGCCAATTCTTGCAACCGTAGTAGGATAGTAGGATGCCAAAAAGACAACCAAAGTGGAGCATTGCCATGTCACCTCAATCTTTTTGCTATCCTCTGCTTAGCACCACGAGACATGTTCGAAAGAATACCATCTACCAAACATAGAAATAAGTTGACAACTCGTGCCACTAGTTGACTCGATACTTTGCTGAACTGATCCAGCAGATGGCAAGCAAGTGACATTTTCCACGGGTCACACACAGTTAGTGATTATTGTGAAAGGGGTGGAATGGTCACAAATTTAATGAAGGAAGCAGAAGGTCGGTGAGGGAGTCCTGGATTAGGGGGTGTCCGGATAGCCGGACTACCATCATCAGCCGAACTATCATCGGCCGGACTATCATCATCGACCGGACTCCAAGACTATGAAGATACAAGATTGAAGACTTCGTCCCGTGTCCGGATGGGACTTTCTTTGGCGTGGAAGGCAAGCTTGGCGATACGGATACGTAGATCTCCTACCATTGTAACCGACTCTATGTAACCCTACCCCTCTCCGGCGTCTATATAAACCGGATGGCTCTAGTCCGTAGGACAACAACAACAACCATTACAATCATACCATAGGCTAGCTTCTAGGGTTTAGCCTCCTTGATCTCGTGGTAGATCCACTCTTGTAAACATCCACAATATCAATATCAATCAAGCAGGACGTAGGGTTTTACCTCCATCAAGAGGGCCCGAACCTGGGTAAAACATCGTGTCCCTTGTCTCCTGTTACCATCCGCCTAGACGCACAGTTCGGGACCCCCTACCCGAGATTCGCCGATTTTGACACCGACATTGGTGCTTTCATTGAGAGTTCCTCTGTGTCGTCACCGATAGGCTTGATGGCCTCCTCAATCAACAACGACGCAGTCCTGGGTGAGACTTTTTCCCCCGGACAGATCTTCGTATTCGGCGACTTCGCACTGCGGTCCAACTCACTTGGCCATCTGGAGCAAATCGAAAGCTACGCCCCTGGCCATCAGGTCAGGTTTGGAAGTCTAAACTTCACGGCCGATGTCCGTGGGGACTTGATTTTCGATGGATCTGAGCCACAGCCAAGCGTGCCGCGCTGCCACGACGGGCACGACCTAACTCTGCCGCCGGACAGCACCTTGGAGGCCGCACACGAATCCGCTCCGACCCATAGTCTGGAGCCGATCGCACGGATCGAGGACGGATTGCCGGACACCGCCTCGGGAGCTGCAACTTCCATGGAGATGGAGCCGAACACTTACCTTGTCCCGCATAAAGCCCATGACTCCGAGGTGCTGGACCCCCTGCCGGACTCCGAACCTCCTGCGCCCCTGCCAGTCGAATCCGATTGGGCGCCGATCATGGAATTCACCACTGCGGACACCTTTCAGCACTCACCCTTCGGCGACATCTTCAATTCGCTGAAGCATCTCTCACTATCCGGAGAGCCCTGGCCGAACTACGGCCAGGATGGTCGGGACCCGGACAATGAAGAAATTCAGAGCCCACCCACCACCCACTTAGTAGCCACCGTCGACGATCTAACCGACGTGCTAAACTACGACTCCGAAGACATCAACGATATGGACGACGATGCCGGAGACAATCAAGAACCAGCGCCTACAGGGCATTGGAAGGCCACCTCGTCACATGACATACATATGGTGGACACCCCAAAGGGAAGCGATAACGAGGAACAAAGGGACGCGACAGAGGATAATCCCGCCGATAAACAACCATAACGGCGACGTAGACGCCGCCCTAAGTCCCGCCTCGATCAAAGTAGCATTCCTAACAACCCAGCGATAGAGCAGGGCAAACCAGCGGACGACGAACATACAACCAAGCAACCATCCGAACAGGACGAACCGGATAATCAACCCCTTCACGGAGCAATCAACAGTCCGGACACAACACCGGAGCATAAGAACCTTCACAAAAGACTCGTTGCCACTGCAAGAAGTTTGAAGAAGGAAAAATGGAAGCTCAAAATAGCGGAAGACATACTCAGAATGAAGTGGAGCAAAGTACTCAAGACCACAGACAAATATGGCAATGGCCATCAAACAAAGAGCTAGCCGAACCGCAAGTTGCTGCCAAAATTTGACGAGGAAGCCATAGAGCCCTCACAGTCAGAAAATAAAGAGGCCGCCTAGCCGGATAGACGGCCAGATGACAGGCCAAAAGCGACAAGCGGCGCCGCACACAAGCCGACTTATGATCCTGGGAAAACGGACGACCCAACTAGGTCCATCTACGGGCCAAAAAAGAGGGCCCCAGGAAGTAACACAAGACGATAAGTGTTCGAAGACAGCGGCACACCCAAATACAGGGGCGCCGCACACCCGCTATGTTTTACACATGAGGTGCTGGATCATGAATTTCCAGTAGGGTTCAAACCCATAAACATAGAGGCATACGATGGCACAACAGACCCCGGAGTCTGGATAGAAGATTACATACTACACATACACATGGCTAGAGGAGATGATCTCCACGCCATAAAATACCTACCCCTCAAGCTCAAAGGGCCAGCTCGGCATTGGCTCAAAAGCCTCCCAGAAAACACTGTTGGAAGTTGGGAAGAGCTTGAGGACGCGTTTAGAGCAAATTTTCAAGGGACTTATGTCCGCCCTCCGGATGCAGACGACCTGAGTCATATAACCCAACAGCCCGGAGAGTCAGCGCGCAAATTCTGGAACAGGTTCCTTACCAAAAAGAACCAAATAGTCGACTGTCCGGACGCGAAAGCCTTAGCAGCTTTTAAACACAACGTCCAAGACGAATGGCTTGCCAGACACCCCGGCCAAGAGAAGACAAGAACAATGGCCGCGCTAACAAGCCTCATGACGCGCTTTTGTGCAGGAGAAGACAACTGGCTAGCAAGATGCAGCACCAGCGACCCGAGTACATCCGAGATCAGAGATGGAAACGGAAAATCACGGCGCAGGAAAGACCAGCGCCGGAATAAAGAAAAAAGCCCAAAGGGCACGACGGTCAACGCCGGATTCAAAAGCTAGCGGCCAAACAATAAAACACTGCCTCTTAAGGACAACAACGACGAACTATCAAATTTAAACAAAATTTTATATCGGATATGTCAAACCTACAGTACCTCCGGAAGGCCTGCAAACCATACCAACCAAAATTGTTGGGTTTTTAAACAGTCCGGCAGACTCAATGCCGGACACAAGGGGCTCGATGCGCCAAGCGAGGACGATGACGAACCCCACCAGCAGAGCACCGGAAGTCAAAAGACTTTCCCACAAGAAGTCAAAACAGTAAACTCGCTTCATGTGATAGTACGGAAAACCAACACGGCACTCGCTAGGACAAGTGTCGCACGGTCCACCCCAGCGGGACACCGAGATTGGATGTCAAAACCAATCACTTTCGACCATCTGGATTAGTCTAGAAGTATCCGGAACGCAGGATAGACTGCCCTGATATTGGATCCCATAATAGACGGACTGCAATTCACGCAGGTTTTGATGGACGGCGGCAGTGACTCAAACCTGCTATATCCGGACACAATCTGCAAGTTGGGATAGACCCTACTACAATTCGGCATAGCCGCACTTCCTTCAAAGGAGTGGCGCCAGGCCCTTACGCCAAGTTCACAGGTTCATTATTACTAGAAGTTGTATTCGGGTCACCTGACAACTTCCGACGAGAAAAGCTAACCTTTCATGTCGCCCCATTTAAAAGTAGCTATCAAGCATCACTGGGACGGGAAGCTTTCGTCCGCTTCAATGCAATACCACATTACGCGTCTCTCACGCTTAAAATGCCTGGTCCACGTGGCATCATTTCATTAAAAGGTCGCCTGAGACCCCGGACACGGCTGGACGAGTCCGGAATAAATAAGCTAGGGGCTACCTAGCCGCACACCCCTTCACAAGGGTTTGTACATATAAGCCATAATGAGCTAGCATAGGATCAACTTTATTAATCTATATTTCAATTTTTATGCACTTTCTCACATGATTTCTTTTCAAACTAAGTTCCTCTCCTTTTACAGATGAACAGCGTGCACACCCGTCCAGGATACGACACAACGGAGACACAGGCGCAGACGTGCAGTAGGGACCCGTTGCAAGGACTCTTTTCAGACTAAGACCCTACGTAAACCTTTCTTACTGTCTCTTATTGCTATAATCCCCTGGTTTCTCATTATAACCAGAGTGGAGACTGGCGTTTTGGCATCGGCCGCGCCAGAAGAACTTGCCCGTACCTGGACACAAGGGGCTTAGGGCATTGTTTTGCCCGCTATTGTAAAGACCGAACACCTTCGGGAGTGTTCGGCGTCTCGAGTTAGGCCTTATATGCATCAGCTCCGAATCATGTCTTTGGTCAAATGTTGGGTTTGCCCGGCTCCTGTGTTTTGCTGCCTTACGTTCCGTATCACCGGCTAACGCGGCACCAGGAGAACTACTGTGATTGTGCCCCAGTTCGGCTGGACGAGCACCTCAGTAGAGAAAGCCGAAAACTGACTGTCATGATACAGCGAGAGATTGGTCAACCACTCAATCGACCATGAGAATGTTTAGAATTCCTCCGCTTTGACGAAGGGCCGTTTCCCGGTCAGGCACATACACGCCCCAAATTCGGAGAGCGCGGTGCCCCCAGGGGCTATGTCGTAGCCCCACCCTCGAACTCCATGGCTAAGTGAAAGTGATCAAGCATTATAGTCCGGTTGCCTCGTTTGCTACGCTACCACCTCCTTTACAGGACCGAGACGTCGGATTAAGTGTGAAAACGCGCTATTTTTTGCAAACACCCTCGCACCTTGTGCGTGGGGGCTGAAGCCGACGATTGCCATCTTTCAGGCTATACACACATATATATGAACGGCCGCATAGGAGATATTCTATAACTTGAACCCACAAGTATAAAAGGCGCTTACATCATAAATATTGTTTTACATCATAAAAACGTTCATTCGAACGTAACGTTTTTTGAGCACTGCGACTCTATTACACGAGCACCACGCAGCACTTCGCCAAAATAGTGCTCGGCGGGTAACCGGTTATCGTCCGAACCCGGGGTCGCAACAGCGGTGGCATCCATCTCTGTCCAATGTGTCTTCACATGGGCGAGCGCCATCCGCGCACCCTCTATGCAGGCCGACCGCTTCATCGCCTTGATATGCGGCACCGCCCCAAGAAATTGCTGCAATAAGCCAAAGTAACTCTTCGGCTCGGGCCTATCCGGCGAGACATGGGTCACTATATCCGTCATAGCAAGCCCGGACAACCTATTTAGCTCAGCCCACTCGGCCAAACGGTCGATCAGTGGAAGTGAACACTCCGGACTAAGGAATTGAGACCAAAACAGCTCTTCCGTCTTGTGATCCTTCTGGCTTCGAAAATGCACAACGGCCATCCGCCGCACTCGCTGCTAAGTCCATATAAAGGTCCTCTGGACCCCACAGTTGGCCCAGCTGAGCATACTTTGGATCCGTAAACCTTCGGCGCAGCAGAAAAGGCTTGTCAGCTACAATATCTCCGGCCTGGCTTTGGCGGTGGCCTTCCCCAGGTCTTCTTGCCCTGCTAGGCGCTCCTTCCCAAGAGCCTCATTGCGGTCGGTAGCATCTTTTAACTTCACGGCCATTTCGGCCATCTCTTCCCTGCTCCGGCAGTGTGCGACCCTTTCGGCCGCTAACTCCTTGGCCGCCCTCGAGGCCGCCGCATTACTCCTTCTGGCCTGCTCCTTGGCTTGAGCTAGTTCGGTCCGAAGGCTCTCCACAGCAGTGGCACTATCTGCATTTCACACACATGTTGTAAGGAGCTGGCTTCGGCTCCCTTACCAAGTGACCGCACAGAAACACTTACCTTGCGACTCATCAAGTCGCCTATTGACAAGCGTGATGTCCGCATCCGCAACAGCGAGTTGCCGCTTTAGTTCAGCAACTCCATCAGTCCGGCTGGCCCCCAGACAACCCACCACCTGCATCGGCATGGCAGAAATTTAAACCTGCGATTTTGATCCTCGGCATGCTGTCGAGTTCGACAACCTACCGAGTCTCAGGGGCTACTATCTATACAGGGCGCATTCTACATGCAAAACTGTTAAAAGGTGTGTCATTTTTACGTACCTCTAACCCCGCCAGCAAACTCCTGACGGCATTATGCAACCCGCCTTTGGCGGACGAAATCCTTTCAATCACCATGCTCATCAATGCGTGGTGATCTTCTGAGATAGACACCTTCTCAAGCAGATCCTTCGGCCGTACACCAGTTGGCGCCGAACTATCTGACTTTGCCAAACCAGGGGGCTCCCTCCGTGACGACACTTCAGGCTCGTCCGCCCTATCCGACGGCGCCCCGGACGGAGGCATCTCGCTCTCCATCATCTCCGGACGGAGGTCCCCCGAAGACGAGCTCATTTGCGAAGGACGGAGATCCGAACTACAAGGTAAAAACTTTAGTTATCCTCAGAAGAACAAATAGGGATGTCCCTTATTATAAAACTCCTTTCTTTCTACTTACGGCTCGTTGGAGGGCTGATTCTTTAAGGGAGATTGTGCAGCCGGGGCCTCCTCGGATGCAGGACCCTCTAGCGAAGATTTCTTCCCCCGTTTAGGGGCTTTTGCCCCCGGGTCCTCGGAGGCAGTCCTCTTCTCCCCTTGGAGGGAGGGATTCTCCATCCCCCCTCTTTCAAGAGCCTCCTTAGGCGAGGCAGTAGCTTTCCTGCTTTCCCCTTCGCCTTCCTCTGGAGGCGCAACCTCAAGCATCCGGACCAGCACGGAACTCGGCGCCGTCTCGGGGAGGGGGGCCGGACACCATATCAATTTTGCTTCCGCTATCCACTCCTGTTTAGAAGGAAATTGGTCATAAGGCGAATCATCGAAAGGCAAACAAATGGTATGTCCGGACTTGGAACTACTTACTTGAGTATCCAGGCGATTGCAGCTTAGGCCAGCATCCTCGGTCAATTCCGAACGCGCCTCTTGTGATCCGAAGAATAATTTGTACATCGCCAGGGGTGTCATACCCATGAAGTTTTGAAGAATCCGTGGGCCCTCCGGATTGAACTCCCACAGCCGGAGAGGGCGGCGTTTGCAGGGCAGGAGACGCCTAGTCAGCATAACCTGCATTACCACCACCATATCAACCTCCCTCGTTTGGAGATCTCGAATCCGGCCTTGCAGTAGGGGCACGTCCTTTGACGGCCCCTAGTTGAGCCCTTGGTTGATCCACGACATCAACCGTCGTGGAGGTCCCGGGCGGAATAAGGGCGGCGGCTTTTGTCTGCGGCCCCTCGGAACGGTAATATAGAACCACTCTTGCTGCCACGGGCCGAGCTCCTCTTGGAAGGAGCCAGCGGGCCACGGGGCATCGGTCCTCCTACTTATGGCCGCCCCGCCGCACTCCGCTTGACGCCCCCCGATCATCTTCGGCGCCACATTGAAGGTCTTCAGCCATAGGCCGAAGTGAGGGGTGACACGGAGGAAGGCTTCGCAGACGACAATAAATGCGGAAATGTGGAGGATGGACTCCGGAGCCAAATCGTGGAATTCCAACCCATAGTAAAACATGAGCCCTCTCACAAAAGGATCCATCGGAAAGCCTAAACCCCGACGGAGGTGGGATACAAAAACGACATACTCGCCGGGCTCGGGGGTGGGGATGGCCTGCCCTTCGGCAGGCAACCTGTGCGAAATCTCATAAGCCAGGTACTTGGCCTCCCGCAGCTTTAGCACGTCCTCCTCCGTGACGAAGGAGGGCATCCACCGGCCCTGGAGGTCGGAATCGGACATTGTTGAAGGTCCGAAGCGCTCGAATCTGGAGCTCTAGGTGCTGGAACTTGGAGCGGGGAGAGGATTCGATGGAGGATTGAAGAAAAGAAACGAGCCTTGGTCCCGTTATAAAGAGGGAGAATACCGAGAGCCGTCTCCATGACCGTTTGGGACTCGCCTTCGATAGAGGGGGCGTGGCGACAGGCGCGGTTGTGTTACCCACGTCTATGTTGATGGGAATCCCGGATTAAGGGGGAACACGATCTGTGCTTAGACAAGACGTGCCAAGGAAACCGCTTCGCTAAATGCGCTGAGGTGGTAGAGTAAAAAACGATTCAAGTAATGGCTTGGTAGTGGCGTGACATCATGCCGCAAAAAACGTCAGCAGATTGAACTTGTGTATATATTATTCTCTCTACGGTGGAATGTGGAATTTATTTTGCAGAGCCGGACACTATCCTGGTGTTCACAATCTTCTATCATTCGGAGGAGGAACCCGCCTTGCAATGCCAAGCAATATACGCGCCGGACTTATCGTCATTGAAGCCTGGTTCAGGGGCTACTGAGGGAGTCCTAGATTAGGGGGTGTCCGGATAGCCGGACTACCATCACCAGCCGAACTATCATCGGCCGGACTATCATCATCGACCGGACTCCAAGACTATGAAGATACAAGATTGAAGACTTCGTCCCGTGTCCGGATGGGACTTTCCTTGGCGTGGAAGGCAAGCTTGGCGATACGGATACGTAGATCTCCTACCATTGTAACCAACTCTATGTAACCCTAGCCCTCTCCGGTGTCTATATAAACCGGATGGCTCTAGTCCGTAGGACAACAACAACAAACATTACAATCATACCATAGGCTAGCTTCTAGGGTTTAGCCTCCTTGGTCTCGTGGTAGATCCATTCTTGTAAACATCCACAATATCAATATCAATCAAGCAGAACTTAGGGTTTTACCTCCATCAAGAGGGCCCGAACCTGGGTAAAACATCGTGTCCCTTGTCTCCTGTTACCATCCGCCTAGACGCACAGTTCGGAACCCCCTATCCGAGATCCACCGGTTTTGACACCGACAGTCGGGAACAAGGAGCAGTTCGAAGATGCTAGACCCACTGTATTATAATCCACAAAGATTGTGCATGATAAAAGGGTGGATAATCTGGCGTGGTGTGTGCTTCAACTTCAAAATATAGAGTTGGTATTTTTTTTCTCTATCCACCACTGCCAGAGTGATCGGTGGCGCTTGATCGGTGCTACTATGTGGTATGCGCTCAGTTCACAAGGTAACTTTGATCGTTGTAGAATTGGATTATTATTATTTTTTATCACAAGACAGGCAAGAGAACTATTAAAATTAGATAGCATCTTTAAAGAATTGAATGTCATAAGCCGCATAATTTCTGAGGTGAATAGAGATGGTAATTGTAGCATATGCTTGGTTTGCAAGTAAAAAAGAACTAGTCAATGCGTTGAAGACCAAAACTTGAGAAAAAATGAACAACTTGCAGTAGCAAACGGTATTTTTTATGGTCACCGGGGAGAGATTCCCCACTTGAATTATTCAAAATAACCAAAAATGGCTGGGTTTACAGCAGCGCAACAGACAAGCAGAGGGAGAGAGTGATCAGGACAACCAACGTAGGGAAAGCGTGGAATCCTAACTAAACGCCGTCAAACACCAAGGCAAAGAAGTTGAGCAGCAGCGTAATCTTGGTGCTCGGGGGGCAGCAAGCCCAAGTTCTGCATCAATCTAGTCAAGTCTGAAGCATCTCTTATACATGGGACATTGGCGTGCTTGATTCTAAAATCTCTTGTCCACACCACTCTTGCTGAGCTTTACAGTGAAGTACGCAGGGACAAGCTTATATATTCCTAATGCCTCCCAGATCTAACACATTTTGTGACGCTGTGCAATTTTAACGGAATAAAATCACGCAATTTGTCTTGACTCCTGAGGAATACTATATTCATAGCAGCTAACTCAGTTGAGATAAATAGCACATATATATAACTTTCTTTAGTCTGCCTCCTGACCACTACAATAAACCATGGTAGATGATACAAAAAATATGGTGGATGAGAGATATTCTTGCTAGCTAGTTGATAACCATAAACCACACTGTGGATGAGAGCTATATATATATGCATGTACACCAGATGACAGCTAGGAAGAAATAAAGACAATAATAACTCATCCATAAGGTGGTTGACCTGTACCACCGAAGATGAGTTACGAGTTATGACCTGCTATATTATAAGTAAGCGTCGAGTGATTTAGCTATAGGTATACATCCATTCCTCAACTAAGTGAGCTTGCTATACATGGCTGGATATCAATATTAAAAAATTGTCTAGAGTTACTCCTCCGACTAAGTGAGCTTGCTATACTTGGCTAGAAATTAACGTAGAAGAGAAAATTAAGACTCCAGTATGGCGCGGCGCCTGTTTCGCGCAAAACGTTGCCGGCTGATTTCACTCATGCACTAGGTTCAAGCACACGCACAGCCGCAAACATAAAATCCAATGTCCATTACTTTGTCAGAACATTCCCTCCCTAGAATTTTCGTAAAAGCATACATGAAACTGATTCCATTTTGCCAAAGCATGGTGTCTCAAGATCTTTCAAAAGTCAATATGTACATCACATATACACAATTCAACCCCATCACCAGCTAGCCACACAAACACTTAAAAAAATCTAAAATGTTTTAATTAAAGAGAATATATCTTTACGAATATTTTTTATCTTGCTATTAGTTATGAGTTATATATGAAAGAAATGAAATCACTGTCCAAAACCCATTTTTTTTAAAATGGTGGGATTTTTGCATTCATTAAAAAGAAAAGAGTTTCTTATTTAATTAGGGAAAACCGAATTGAAACAAGATTGGCCAGTGTATTATAAAGAAAATGAGCGAAAACCAACACAACCGCTGGGTGGCACACACAAGGTACCCCACTTACACCACTTCAAAGAGGGCCTCGTCAAGAAAGCACACAGGCGTCATCGTCATCACTCCTTCCCTATGGCGTCATCGACATCCCTAAAACCTAAGAAAACAACTCCGACTTCGCCATCGATGACCGTCGACACAACTGACGATGTAGAGGCCGAGTGAAGATGATTGAAGATCTGTGACAAACCCAACCACCTTGAACCAAATGGCGCAACTCCGACTCTGACGATGAACTACGAAGGGCAAAACCAAGCACGGCTAGCGCAATGAAATATCACCGAATAGGACACCTGCAGCCAGTCATTGTACACCACATGGCCTCTCCGTCGTAGCTTCGAATTCACATCAACACAGAAGTCGAGGCAATCCCGCGGACACATAAGAAAAGAACCAAATACCACAACTGAAAGCACATTTGGTCCCTTGGTGGTTTTGGTAATTAATGTTAATATGCATATTGTTGGACTGATAGTTTTACACAGAATATTGCAGATATGTTCAACAGCGGCATGGCAAGGACACGAGGATGTGGACCCCTTCAAAATGTCAAGGACAAGAATTGGCTACCCCAAGACTCCACATTTTTTGTTTAGTGATCCAAGATCACATTGAGTCCTTTACGAAAGTCAATACTATTAAAAGGGACGTGGCACTGTTGATGAGGTTGTTGCTCAAGTGCTTAGTGATATTGCTCCAAAAAACCTTAGTCATTTTCTTGAAAACACATCTATCCAAACCCTAATTCTCATTCTCGGTCCCACCGATATCATCCACTCCGGGCCCGTCGAGATGACCATTCCATTGCCACTGTTAAAACCCCAGCAATTTGGTTTGACCGAAAAGGATCTCGGTCACACCAAGATTGCATTGCCAAGTTTCTGTGATGACATTGTTTCACTTTTTCGGAATCACCCAGTTGAAACAATCGGAATTTCCAAGACTGTGTTTTGCCCTAGACTTTGCACTTCGGTCCCACCAAGTTGTTCTACATCGGTCCTACCAAAAATCTTAACGTTCATATCTTTTACACTAATCGGTCCCACCGTGTTTATTTTCGGTCTCACCGATTTGGGTCAAAAGTGTGTAACGGTTGGATTTTGGGTGAATGCTATTTATACCCCTCCACCCACACTTATAGTCAAGAAGAGCCATCCGAATGAAACACAACTTCCACAATTCATTTTCTGAGAGAGAACCACATACTCATGTGTTGAGATCAAGAGTTTCCATTCCTAACGTTTGAGCCTTGATCTCTAGCCTCTTCAAGTTGCTTTTCACTCCAATCCTTGTCCTACCCAAGCCAAATCTGTGAGTGACAAATTTTGTGTTGAGGAGACTATCATTTGAAGGACAAGAACAAGGAGATCATCACCAACACAATATATATTACCTTTTGGAGAGTGGTGTCTCCTCGATTTGTTAGATGTCACTTGGGAGCCTCCAAGATCATGTGGATTTGAACCAAGGAGATTGTAAGGTCTAGGGGATCGCCTACTTCGATAAGATCTACCCGAGTGAGGCTAGCTAGTCCTTCGTGGACGTAAGCCGTGGTGGAATAAACAAGGCTGCTTCTTCGTGGACCCTTCGTGGGTGGAGCATTCTGTGGTCTCATGCAACCGTTACCCTCCGTGGGCTGAAGTCTCCATCAGCGTGGACGTAGGATAGCCACTACTCGGAACCACGCCAAAAATCATCGTGTCCTCATTGTGTTTGATCTTCCGACTCTACCCCTTACTTTCCAGACAATTGCATGATTTAGTCTTTCCGCTGCACTATCTCTAGATATGAATGTGTCGAAAGTTTTTGTGTTATCTTAACTTGTGCCAAAATCTGCCTATGTTTCAAGAAAACTAAAAAAGTGCACCTTTGGTTGGTTAAGTGTCTATTCACCCCCCTCTCTCTAGACCTATCTTCTGTGATCCTACAACTACCATTGATGTGTCGCGGACATCGCTCCCACCATCATCATTGCCACAGAAGTTTGGATGCCACAACCGCCGCCGACCTCGGGTCCTGCTTGCTGATGTCGAGCTCCAAGCCCCCAAGATGGAGAGAAACACCAAGACACGGCTATCGCCCGACACAAGATCAAGGTTTTCCACCGGAGAGGCCGAGATGGTCGGATCCATGTGTGGGGGGTGCACAAGGCCGGGACGGGGTCTTCTTCCAAGCTCCCACACCATCTCGACCAAACATCATCCCACACCGGCAAGCACCCTAACCACCACAACCATAGATGTTGCACATCGATGAAGAGGCGCCAAGATCCACCGTAGCCACCCGCACCTCAGGGAGAGCACCGACAGCCAGCCTCCAACATGAGGGCCCACCAACCACCAGTGAACATGCCACCCCGCAGCCATCCGCACATCGCGGAGGCGACCGACGGCCCACCCACCATGCAAGCAAGCATAACCATCGCCGTCCTACCAGGAGAGACAAGGGAAAGCGGCACGAACCACCGTGTCGTGTACCGAGCACCATCCCGACAAGACACGGAGTAGCACCTCCCGGGCCAAGGACCACCACGGTTCCTGGCCGCAGTCACGGGTGACCACCGAAGACGGCAGACCAACCACCTCCCCGCGCCGCCCCGGGCCTCCAAGGCGCGCCCAAGTGCCAGATCTGCGCTGCACAGAGACCACTTGCGCCCATGAGTATGGTCAATAAAAAGACATTGCACGTCAGTTACACTCTTCTGAACAGAACCACATGAATAGGTTGAAACAGGAGGTCACGAAATAGAAATTGACGGCTAAGAACAGCCCAAAGGATGGACAAATTATGTTCAGACACATTATTGACAATCTATTAGTCATGCTTATAATTGACTAAGAGGATCAACCAAATTTATTAATATATAGTTTGCCCTTTTTAGGGAATTTTAGCTGACTAAACTTTTTCCTGGTTGTATAGCACCGGTAGAATCTGGCCTTACAAAAAAGGTAAGTTTACAGACCATAACAACAATTGACTCAATAAACTAGTTAGACAACGTAATTCAGAAGGAAACAAGTAAGTGAGTCAGGTTTTCAGAGAGCGCACAGCAGTTAGTGATTAAAAGGCAGAATGGCCACAAGTTTAACAAGAACCGTAAGGGTACTGAACAAGTAGAAATTTGAAAATTCGATCAGCACTGATGGTTTTCATAACCAAATATTATAGGAAATCCTAGTTGAGGACGTGGCAGCGACCTAAATCTCCCCGAGATAGATTTTCTTGTCGTTGCCGCAAGATCCGATGATGGGCTTGGTGAGGTGGAAAGCAGTCTCGTTAACTAGTGAATCGGATTTTCGAGGGAGCACAGGAGTTAGTGATTAACAAGAAAACCCGTAAGGGTACTAAACAAGTAGCAGTTTGAAAATAGAATGCCATCTCCGTCCTTAATACAAGGCAACTGCTAGGCGTCGACCGGATGATCCGCCTAGCCAGCCGTTCGATTCCGCTGATCAGGACCGCTCCATCCCTCCGCTGAGTGGACCATACCAATTCTCCGATCCGCCATCTGCATGTCTTTCTACGGCGCCTCGGCAAAGGCAGCATCCCAGTTCCCGCGCGCACTCGGCGACCATCCGTAGCTCCGGCGAGCGTACTAGCTGGCCACCTTGTACCTCTTGCAACAGCTGCAACAGACAGGTTGCCGCAGCCGTGCCGTCGGTTGGCTCATAGCAAAACGTCGGCGAGCTCGTCGACCGTGAATCATGGTTTTGGGTACCGGGCGGTATATTTGGATACCGCCCGGTATCCGTGTTTCTCGCCACCCCACGAGAAAAGTATGTACCGAGTGAAAAGATTTGATTTTTTTCGAATTTTTGAATTTAAACTCTGATAGTTAGGTTAGATAAAAAGGAAGATGCACTTAAAAATACATGGGGCTGGAGTTATTCGATCTTGCAACCTCAAGGCACGAGAAGCTCATATACGAGCTAAGCACTGCGCCAGAAGGTGGATTGCCAACGAAAATGAGTCCAGATCCAATCTATACATCATTCAGAGTTTTGAATTCAAAATTCAGATTTAAATTTCGTCCAAATTTTTTTCCGGGATTTCGCGGTTACCGCGGTAACCGGGAATTTCGGTGCCCCCGAGAAAAAAAAGGTGCACTTGGAATCCAAATCCTTGCCGTGAATGCTGCACCGCACGAACGTAGCCGTCGACAGTGTCACGAGCACTGCGTCCCAGCATCGATAGCTGCCGGCCAGCTCTACATCGGAGCACCCATTCCACTCCGCGGCGTCACATCCACTGCATCGGCGCTCCGGTAGCGCCGACGACCGTTGCATTGGAGCAACGCAGCCGTTGAGAAGCTCTGCATCGGAGCACCGGTCCCTCTCTGCGGCGTCACGGCCGCTGCATTGCAGCTCCGGCAGCGCCAACGAGCACTGCATTGCAGCAACACAGTCGCCGAGAAGCTCTGCATCAAAGCACCGGTCCCTCTCTATGGTGTTGGCATCACGGCCATTGCATCGGAGCACGGCTCCACTCTGCGGCGTCCGGCCGCTGCATCGCAGCTCCGATAGCACCAACGAGCGATGCGTTGCAGCAGCTCGACCATCGGGAAGCCCTGCATTGGTGCACTGGTCCCTCTCTGTGGCATGGCGGCCGTAGCATAGCAGTTCCAGCAGCGCCGACTATCGCTGCTTTGCAGCACCGAAAGCCGCTAGCAAGCGCTCCATCAGAGTAGATGTTCCTCTCTGCAGTGTGGTGATTGTTGCGTTGCAGCGTCACGGCCCGTAGCACCGGCGAGTGGTGCATCGCAATTATCACCACCGGTAGTTGTCGGCGGGTGCTGCATCGAAGTACCGATGGCTCTATGGAGCATGGTGTGGGTGCTACAACACGGCGCCGATGTGTGTTGTATTGTAACACAACCATGGCTTTGCATCGTTGAGTGGAGTAGTGCAGGCTTGGGAGAGGACTAGCAAGAGTGTCGTGGTGGGCGCACGGCAGATGCCAAGGGATGGCTAAAGAGAGGAGGAGGCTCGAGGGCGCTGGTGGGCTCCAGAGGCGAGGTTTACATGCGTGGGCACGGGACGCCGGACATACCCAGGTTCGGGGCTCTCCGGAGAGATAACACCCCTAGTCCTGCCGAGTTTAGTGGGATGATCGATAGTACAATGTTGCTCCTGGAGTTGTATGGAGGCGGAAGGAGGCTGGCCAAGGATTGTGCTGCTCCTTCTCCCCGGTGTTGCTGTGTGGTGGCTAGTCCTATGCTTGCTTGTCTTTCTCTTACAGATGTGTCGTGTCTATCTCGTATTGCATGTTCTGCCCCCTGTGGGCGTGGGCTCCTGGGGGGTTTTATAGATCAACCCTCCCAGGGTTACAATGGTAATATGCCAAGTCGGTGTGTCCGTATTGTCGGCGTCCGGAGTACCGAGATGGGCCCCGCTTGTCGGCTTGTGGTTCGCCGGGTTCCCCTAGGTGCGGGCCCCGCGTGCCTAGGGGGATTGTGCGCCGTCTTGTCGATCGTCAGGGCATGGCCGAGTTGAGCCGTGTACAGTGTTCTCCGTCAGGCCGCCGCTTGCTGTCGTCAGTGGTGAGGGCGGGAACACTGTTGCCACGCCAGCCCTGGTCAGCGGGTAGGTAAGGGGCACTGTTGCCACGCTCCGGCTGACCATAGGCATGGGCGGGAACACTGTTGTCTTGGTCATCGGTGATTGAGGTCTCGTCCCATCGTACGGCCTAGATGGGACGGGAGCTGACCCGTGGCTGGGTTGCCGTGGACGCCACGGGTGGGTTAGCTTGCTGTGGAAGCCATGGCTGCGCCGGGTTGAGTCGTCTTGCGCCAGCTGCTGCGGCCGGGTCGACGTACCTTGCCGAGCCGAGGGTCTTGGCCGGGTTGCGGGCCTTGCCGGGTCGAGCGACCCGACCAGGCGCGTGCCGGCTTGCAGGGCGATGTGGGCCCTGCTGTTTTTGAAAAGGATCCGGATTCCATTGCCTGCCCGGGGTTCATCCCCCCGACAGTAGTCCCCGAAGCTGTGAAGGTCCGCCGTCTTCGGATGAGTGGACCTTTGCAGTTTCCCCCTTGAGCAAGGCGGAATCTGCGAGCGCCGGGTCCGACAACGCCCATTGTGTGCCGGTTTTCTCAGAAATTGGATCGCGGCATTCCGGTCGTGGCGGGAACCGAGGAGTCCGTCGAATCTTGAGGCGATCCCTCGGGCTTCGCGCAGGCGCCACGTGGTGCCCAAAAGTCGGAGGGGCCTGACAGGCCACACGCGCGATGGGATTGGTCGATGGGCCGGGGCCCGCCGCCGCGCGCCCTTGGCCCACGGGCGTGGATTTATTGCGGCGTCTAGGGGCCGGTTTCACTTCCCCGAGCAGTTAGTGCACGTGTACGTGCGCACTTATTGCGGGGTAGTGGAACGGGCCTTTGCAGATGTTCCCACTCCCCACGTTTGAACCGGGGGTTATAAAGTGATGGGGGCAAGGGGGCGGCGGACATTATTCTCGCTCGCGCCCTCTGTTGAGGAACATGGCCAAAATTCAAAATTTTCCTACGTATCACCAAGATCTATCTATGGAGAAACCAGCAACGAGGGGAAAGGAGAGTGCATCTACATACCCTTGTAGATCTCTAAGCAGAAGCGTTCAAGAGAACGGGGTTGAAGGAGTCGTACTCGTCGTGATCCAAATCACCGGAGATCCTAGTGCTGAACGGACGGCACCTCCGCGTTCAACACACGTACAGCCTGCTGACGTCTCCCATGCCTTGATCCAGCAAGGAGAGAGGGAGAGGTTGAGGAAGACTCCGTCCAGCAGCAGCACAACGGCGTTGTGGTGGTGGAGGAGCGTGGCAATCCTGCAGGGCTTCGCCAAGCACCACGGGAGAGGAGGAGTACTTGGGAGAGGGGAAGGGCTGCGCCAGAACTTTTGTGCGGCTGCCCTCCCACCCCCACATATATATAGGGGCAAGGGAGAGGGGGGCCGACCCCCTCAGATCCAATCTGAGGAGGGGGCGGCGGCCAGGGGGGTTGCCTTGCCCCCCAAGGCAAGGGGACGCCCCCCTTTAGGGTTTCCCCCAAGCCCTAGGCGCCTTGGGCCTTGGTGGGGGGGCGCACCAGCCCACCTGGGGCTGGTCCCGTCCCACACTTGGCCCATGCAGCCCCTTGGGGCAGGTGGCCCCACTTGGTGGACCCCCGCGACCCTCCCGGTGGTCCCGGTACGTTACCGATAAAACTTGAAACTTTTCCTGTGACCAAAACAGGACTTCCCATATATAAATCTTTACCCCTGGACCATTCCGGAACTCCTCGTGACGTCCGGGATCTCATCCGGGACTCCGAACAACATTCGGTAACCACATACAAACTTCCTTTATAACCCTAGCGTCATCGAACCTTAAGTGTGTAGACCCTACGGGTTCGGGAACCATGCAGACATGACCGAGATGTTCTCCGGTCAATAACCAACAGCGGGATCTGGATACCCATGTTGGCTCCCACATGTTCCACGATGATCTCATTGGATGAACCACGATGTCAAGGACTCAATCGGTATTGTACTTGCCCGAGATTCGATCATCGGTATATCGATACCTTGTTCAATCTCGTTACCGGCAAGTCTCTTTACTCGTTCCATAACACATCATCCCGTGATCAACCCCTTAGTCACATTGTGCACATTATGATGATGTCCTACCGAGTGGTCCCAGAGATACCTCTCCGTTTACACGGAGTGACAAGTCCCAGTCTCGATTCGTGCCAACCCAACAGACACTTTCGGAGATACCTGTAGTGCACCTTTATAGCCACCCAGTTACGTTGTGACGTTTGGTACACCCAAAGCATTCCTACGGTATCCGGGAGTTGCACAATATCATGGTCTAAGGAAAAGATACTTGACATTAGAAAAGCTTTAGCATACGAACTACACGATCTTTGTGCTAGGCTTAGGATTGGGTCTTGTCCATCACATCATTCTGCTAATGATGTGATCCCGTTACCAACGACATCCAATGTCCATGGTCAGGAAACCATAACCATCTATTGCTCAACGAGCTAGTCAACTAGAGGCTTACTAGGGACATGGTGTTGTCTATGTACCCACACATGTATCTGAGTTTCCTATCAATACAATGATAGAATGGATAATAAACGATTATCATGAATAAGGAAATATAATAATAACTAATTTATTATTGCCTCTAGGGCATATTTCCAACAGTCTCCCACTTGCACTAGAGTCAATAATCTAGTTCACATCACCATGTGATTAACACTCACAGGTCACATCGCCATGTGACCAACATCCAAAGTGTTTACTAGTGTCACTAAACTAGTTCACATCATCATGTGATTAAGACTCAATGAGTTCTGGGGTTTGATCATGTTTTGCTTGTAAGAGAGGTTTTAGTCAACGGGTCTGCAACATTCAGATCCGTATGTACTTCCCAATTCTCTATGTCATATTGTAAATGCTGCTTCCACGCTCCACTTGGGGCTATTCCAAATGGTTGCTCCACTATACGTATCCGGTTTGCTACTCAGAGTCACTCGGATAGGTGTAAAAGCTTGCATCGACGTAACCCTTTACGCCGAACTCTTTATCACCTCCATAATCGAGAAACATGTCCTTTATTTACTCCAAGGACAATTTTGACCGATGTCCATTGATCCATTCCTGGATCATTCTTGTACCCCTTGACTGACTCATGGTAAGGCACACTTCCGGTGCGGTACACATCATAGCATACTATAGAGCCTACGTCTGAAGCATAGGGGACGACCTACGTCCTTTCTCTCTCTTCTACCGTGGTCGAGCTTTAACTCTTAACTTCATACCTTACAACTCAGGCAAGAACTCCTTCTTTGACTGATCCATCTTGAACACCTTTAAGATTATGTCAAGGTATGTTCTCATTTGAAAGTATTATTAAACATTTTGATCTATCTTATAGATCTTGATGCTTATTGTTCAATTAGCCTAATCCAGGTTTTCCATTAAAAAAACATTTTTCAAACAACCCTATATGCTTTCCAGAAATTCTACATCATTTCTGATCAAGAATATGTCAACAACATATACTCATAAAAAATTCTATAGTGCTCCCACTCACTTCTTTGGAAATACAAGTTTCTCACAAACTTTGTATAAACCCAAAATCTTTGATCATCTTATCAAAGTGCATATTCCAACTCCGAGATGCTTACTCCAGTCCATGGAAGGATCGCTGGAGCTAGCATACCTTTTAGCATCCTTAGGATCGACAAAACCTTTCTGATTGTATCACATACAACCTTTCCTTACAAAAACTGGTAAGGAAACTCGTTTTGACATCCATCTGCCAGATTTCATAAATGCAGCTAATGCTAACATGATTCCGATGGACTTAAGCATCGCTACGGATGAGAAAATCTCATCGTAGTCAATTCCTTGAACTTGTGAAAAACTCTTCGCCACAAGTCGAGCTTCATAGACGGTGACATTACCATCCACGTCCGTCTTCTTCTTAAAGATACATTTATCTCAATGGCTTGCCGATCATCGGGCAAGTTCACCAAAGTCCATGCTTTGTTGTGATACATGGATCCTATCTCGGATTTCATGGCTTCTAACCATTTGTCGGAATTTTGGCCCACCATCGCTTCTCCATAGCTCGTAGGTTCATTGTTGTCTAGCAACATGACCTTCAAGACAGGATCACCGTATCACTCCGAAGCAGTACGCGTCCTTGTCGTCTTACGAGGTTCGGTAGTGACTTGATCCGAAGCTTCATGATCACTATCATAAGCTTCCACTTCAATTGGTGTAGGTGCCACAGGAACAACTTCCTGTGCCCTGCTACACACTGGTTGAAGTGATGGTTCAATAACCTCATCAAGTCTCCACCATCCTCCCACTCAATTCTTTCGAGAGAAACTTTTCCTCGAGAAAGGACCCGTTTATAGAAACAATCGCTTTTGCTTCCGGATCTGAATTAGGAGGTATACCCAACCATTTTGGGTATCCTATGAAGATGCATTTATCCGTTTTGGGTTCGAGCTTATCACGATGAAACTTTTTCACTTAAGCGTCGCAGCCCCAAACTTACAAGAAACGGCAGCTTAGGTTTCTCTAAACCATAGTTCTCACGGTGTCATCTCAACGGAATTACGTGGTGCCCTATTAAAGTGAGTGCGGTTGTCTCTAATGCCTAAACCCATGAATGATAGTGGTAATTCGATAAGAGACATCATGGTATGCTATCCAATAGGGTGTAACTATGATGTTCGGAAACACCATCACACTATGGTTTTCCAGGCGGTATTAATTGTGAAACAATTTCCACAATGTCTTAATTTCGTGCCAAATCTCGTAACTCAGATACTCATCTCTATGATCATATCGTAGACATTTTATCCTCTTGTCACGATGATCTTCAACTTCACTCTGAAATTACTTGAACCATTCAATAATCCAGACTTGTGTTTCATCAAGTAAATATACTCAGTATCTACTTAAATCATCCGTGAAGTAAGAACATAACGATATTCACTGCATGCCGCAGCACTCATTGGACTGCACACATCAAAATGTGTTACTTCCAACAAGTTGCTATCTTGTTCCATCTTACTGAAAACGAGGCTTTTCAGTCATCTTGCCTATGTGGTATGATTTGCATATCTCAAGTGATTCAAAATCAAGTGAGTCCAAACGATCCATCTGCACGGAGTTTCTTCATGCGTATACACCAATAGACATGGTTCGCATGTCTCAAACTTTTCAAAAACGAGTGAGTCCAAAGATCCATCAACATGGAGCTTCTTCATGCGTTTTATACCAATAGGACTTACATGGCAGTGCCACAAGTAAGTGGTACTATCATTACTATCTTATATCTTTTGGCATGAAAATGTGTATCACTACGATCGAGATTCAATAAACCATTCCTTTTAGGTGTAAGACCATTGAAGGTATTATTCAAATAAACAGAGTAACCATTATTCTCCTTAAATGAATAACTGTATTGCGACAGACATAATCCAATCATGCCTATGCTCAACGCAAACACCAAATAACAATTATTTAGGTTTAACACCAATCTCGATGGTAGAGGGAGCATGCGAGGCTTGATCACATCAACCTTGGAAACACTTCCAACACATATCGTCAGCTCACCTTTAGCTAGTCTCCGTTTATTTCGTAGCTTTTATTTCGAGTTACTAACACTTAGCAACTGAACCGGTATCTAATACCCTGGTGCTACTAGGAGTACTAGTAAAGTACACATTAACATAATGTATATCCAATATACTTCTATCGACCTTGCCAGCCTTCTTATCTACCAAGTATCCAGGGTAATTCTGCTCCAGTGGTTGTTCCCCTTATCACAGAAGCACTTAGTCTCGGGTTTGGGTTCAACCTTGGGTTTCTTCACTGGAGCAGCAACTGATTTGCCGTTTCATGAAGTGCCCCTTCTTGCCCTTGCCCTTCTTGAAACTAGTGGTTTCACTAACCATCAACAATTGATGCTCCTTCTTGATTTCTACTTTCGCGGTGTCAAACATCGTGAATATCTCAAGGATCATCATATCCACCCCTGATTTGTTATAGTTGATCACGAAGCTCTATCAGCTTGGTGTCAATGACTTTGGAGAAACATCACTATCTCATCTGGAAGATCAACTCCCACTCAATTCAAGTGATTGTTGCACTCAGACAATCTAAGCACAAGCTCAACGATTGAGCTTTTCTCCCTTAGTTTGCAGGCTAAGAAAATCGTCGGAGGTCTTATACCTCTTGACGTGGGCACGAGCCTGAAATCCCAATTTCAGCCCTCGAGACATCTCATATGTTCCGCGATGTTTCGAAAAACGTCTTTGGTGCCTCAACTCTAAACCGTTTAACTGAACTATCACATAGTTATCAAAACGTGTATGTCCGATGTAAACATGTATGTCCGATGTTCGCAACATCCACAGACGACGTTTGGGGTTCTGCACACTGAGCGGTGCATTAAGGACATAAGCTTTCTACTAATCGCATAATCGCTACTGTCAACTTTCAACTATATTTTCTCTAGGAACATATCTAAAACAGTAGAACTAAAGCGCGAGCTATGACATAATTTGCAAAGGGATTTTGACTATGTTCAGGATAATTAAGTTCATCTAATGAACTCTCACTCAGATAGACATCCCTCTAGTCATCTCAGTGATTACATGATCCGAGTCAACTAGGCCGTGTCCGATCATCACGTGAGACGGACTAGTCATCATCGGTGAACATCTTCATGTTGATCGTATCTACTATACAACTCATGCTCGACTTTCGGTCTCTTGTGTTCCGAGGCCATGTCTGTACATGCTAGGCTCGTCAAGTTAACCTAAGTGTTTCGCGTGTGTAAATCTGGCTTACACCCATTGTATGTGAACGTAAGAATCTATCACACCCGATCATCACATGGTGCTTCGAAACGACGAACTTTCGCAACGGTGCACAGTTAGGGGGGAACACTTTCTTGATATTTTAATGAGGGATCATCTTATTTACTACCGTCGTTCTAAGCAAATAAGATGCATAAACATGATAAACATGACATGCAATCAAATAGTGACATGATATGGCCAATATCATTTTGCTCCTTTTTGATCTCCATCTTCGGGGCTCCATGATCATCATTGTCACCGGCATGACACCATGATCTCCATCATCATGATCTCCATCATCGTGTCTCCATGAAGTTGTCTCGCCAACTTATTACTTCTACTACTATGGCTACCGGTTAGCAATAAAGTAAAGTAATTACATGGCGTTGTATAATGACACGCAGGTCATACAATAAATAAAGACAACTCCTATGGCTCCTGCCGGTTGTCATACTCATCGACATGCAAGTCGTGATTCCTATTACAAGAACATGATCAATCTCATACATCACATATGTTCATCACATTCTTCTTGGCCATATCACATCACATAGCATACCCTGCAAAAATAAGTTAGACGTCCTCTAATTGTTGTTTGCATGTTTTACGTGGCCACTATGGGTTTCTAGCAAGAATGTTTCTTACCTACACAAAACCACAACGTGATATGCCAATTGGTATTTACCCTTAATAAGGACCCTTTTCATCGAATCTGTTCCAACTAAAGTGGGAGAGACTGGCACCCGCTAGCCACCTTATGCACCAAGTGCATGTCAGTCGGTGGAACCTGTCTCACGTAAGTGTACGTGTTAGGTCGGTCCGGGCCGCTTCATCCCACAATACCGTCAAAACAAGATTGGACTAGTAACGGTAAGCATATTGTACAAAATCAACGCACACAACTACTTTGTGTTCTACTCGTGCAAAGAATCTACGCAATAGACCTAGCTCTGATACCAGTGTTGGGGAACGTAGCAGAAATTCAAAATTTTCCTACGTGTCACCAAGATCTATCTATGGAGAAACCAGCAACGAGGGGAAAGGAGAGTGCATCTACATACCCTTGTAGATCGCTAAGCGGAAGCGTTCAAGAGAACGGGGTTGAAGGAGTCGTACTCGTTGTGATCCAAATCACCGGAGATCCTAGTGCCGAACGGACGGCACCTCCGCGTTCAACACACGTACAGCCCGGTGACGTCTCCCATGCCTTGATCCAGCAAGGAGAGAGGGATAGGTTGAGAAAGACTCCGTCCAGCAGTAGCACAACGGCGTGGTGGTGGTGGAGGAGTGTGGCAATCCTGCAGGGCTTCGCCAAGCACCACGGGAGAGGAGGAGTACTTGGGAGAGGGGGAGGGCTGCGCCAGAACTTTTGTGCGGCTGCCCTCCCACCCCCACATATATATAGGGGCAAGGGAGAGGGGGGCTGACCCCCTCAGATCCAATCGGAGGAGGGGGCGGCGGCCAGGGGGGTTGCCTTGCCCCCCAAGGCAAGGGGACGCCCCCCTTTAGGGTTTCCCCCAAGCCCTAGGCGCCTTGGGCCTTGGTGGGGGGGCGCACCAGCCCACATGGGGCTGGTCCCCTCCCACACTTGGCCCATTCAGCCCCTTGGGGCAGGTGGCCCCACTCGGTGGACCCCCGCGACCCTCCCGGTGGTCCCGGTACGTTACCGATAAAACCTGAAACTTTCCCGGTGACCAAAACAGGACTTCCCATATATAAATCTTTACCTCTGGACCATTCTGGAACTCCTCGTGACATTCGGGATCTCATCCGGGACTCTAAACAACATTAGGTAACCACATACAAAATTCCTTTATAACCCTAGCATCATCGAACCTTAAGTGTGTAGACCCTACGGGTTCGGGAACCATGCAGACATGACCAAGACGTTCTCCGGCCAATAACCAATAGCGGGATCTGGATACCCATGTTGGCTCCCACATGTTCCACGATGATCTCATCGGATGAACCACGATGTCAAGGACTCAATCGATCCCGTATACAATTCCCTTTGTCTAGCGGTATTGTAGTTGCCCGAGATTCGATCGTCGGTATATCGATACCTTGTTCAATCTCGTTACCGGCAAGTCTCTTTACTCGTTCCGTAACACATCATCCCGTGATCACCCCCTTGGTCACATTGTGCACATTATGATGATGTCCTACCGAGTGGGCCCAGAGATACCTCTCTGTTTACACGGAGTGACAAATCCCAGTCTCGATTTGTGCCAACCCAACAGACACTTTCGGAGATACCTGTAGTGCACCTTTATAGCCACCCAGTTACGTTGTGACGTTTGGTACACCCAAAGAATTCCTACGGTATTCGGGAGTTGCACAATCTCATGGTCTAAGTAAAAGATACTTGACATTACAAAAGCTTTTAGCATACGAACTACACGATCTTTCTGCTAGGCTTAGGATTGGGTCTTGTCCATCACATCATTCTGCTAATGATGTGATCCCGTTATCAACGACATCCAATGTCCATGGTCAGGAAACCGTAACCATCTATTGATCAATGAGCTAGTCAACTAGAGGCTTACTAGGGACATGGTGTTGTCTATGTACCCACACATGTATCTGAGTTTCCTATCAATACAATTATAGCATGGATAATAAATGATTATCATGAACAAGGAAATATAATAATAACTAATTTATTATTGCCTCTAGAGCATATTTCCAACACCCTCCTGTCCCCTGCTCCCGCTCTGCTCTTCGCCACCGACGCACAGCTACGCCCGAGGTCCCGAGCAGAGATCTCTCCGTCGTCCATCTTCTCTCTTTCTCTTCCGGCGATGTCGCTGCCGTCGGGCTCCTGGATGGGCTCGACCGTCACCACCGACGACATCACCTATCTTCGGTCTTCACGGCACCTGCCGCGGGAGACGGACGATGGTGTCCGTCTGCCACGTGGCGAGCAAAGGCCCCAGCCCGAGGGGCAGGAGCGCGTCGTCTTCCTCATGCATTTCGAGCGTGGCTTCGGGCTGCCGGCGAGCACCTTCTTCCGCGCTTTCTTGGAGTTCTTCGGGATCCAACCGCACCATCTTGGTGCCGGTGCCATCGTCCAGCTCTCCGGCTTCGTGACCCTCTGCAAGGGGTACCTGGGGGTTGAGCCGATGATCAACCTCTAGGCGCGCTTCTTCTCCTTGAAGCAGCAGGGCCCGTCGGCCAGGGAGTTTGTCGACTGTGGGGCCACCATCATCTCGAAGTGGTCGGGGGCGGACTTCCCCAAGATCCCGCTCGAGGATTCTACCAAGAAGTGGCAGAACTCCTTCTTCTACGTTCGCAACCATGGTGCGGACCACATTAATCTTCCTACCTTCACCGTCGCGCCGCCGTGGGTGAAAACGAACTGGGGATACTCGCTTCGGCGCCCATCGCAGGAGATCGTCAATCTCTGTGAGCGGGTCACGGTGATGAGGACGCAGGAGGGGCTCATCGGCACCGAACTCCTTGCCGCGTTCATCATCCGCCGGGTTCTCCCGCTTTAGAGGCGCTCCTGCCTCATCGACGAGATGATCGGGCTTCAGGACCCCAACCGGATGGGGTCGACACAGCTATCTGCGGAGCAGGTCGCGCGCGGCGTGAACGACATCTCCAAGGCCAACCTTGGGGATGACTGGCGTTCCGGCAAGGCGCCGTACAGCCAGGCGAACCCGGCGCCGCAGGTGAGCGTCTGGTCTTCTTATTTTTCCGCCGCACATCTTTTCATTTGTCCCGACGCATCACGGGAGATACATCTGAACGCGAGCCGACATCCTTATGCCCGGGCTCCGTCACAGGTGGCACTGGTGGCACTAGAGGAGCCCGCGGCTCACGGCGGCGAGGAGGTGGCCGAGTCCGACACCGGCGCAGGGCGTCGTGCGGGTAAGTCTTGAATCTTTTCCTTCTTCATTTGTCTTGAAGAGTTGGGTACGTCGCGGCGCAGGCAATGCTGACGCCGGTTGTTGGTGTAGCGGCGTTGGGCGGAGGAGGCGGCGAGGTGGACGGAGCCGGGTCTGTCACATCCCTAGCTTCTGGTAATGCTCTGAGCTAGCTAGTCATGTGTTGCATCATGTTTAAATTTTGCCTAAATTGAAATGGGGATGTTCAAACCCTAGCATTAAATCAACTCAACTAGGGTGAGTTAAAATCTTTTCAATAAACCCAAAAGGCCCCTAAGAAAAGTTCATGATTTCTGGTTAAGGTGGAAACCTCTGCCAAAAATGATGAATATATCCTTAGGTCATTTTTGGATTTTTGAATTAAATCATATTGTATTTGACTTTGGGCATTTAAATACTATAAATAATTTAAATGCTCAAATAAATGTTGGAAATTGATAAGGGTCACTGGAATAATTCAGAAAGCACCCATAATTATTTCCAGGATTTTATAAAATGATTTGATATTTTAAATCAAATCAAAAACAAATTGCAGAAAATAGAAAAAGATAAAACAGAACAGAATTATAAAAGAGAGAGAGAAACATTACCTGCAGCCACCTGGGCCACTTACCTGGCCCATCTCCCCCAGCCGGCCCAGCCCAACTCCCCACCGTCTTCAACCTCTGCCAGTAGGCAGAGGCGTGTCGACGCGCCCGCGCCCGAGCGCCACCTCCTGCTTCCACCTCCTGCTGCCCCCCTCATCGCCCTGGACTTCCTCCGCGACGCCACGCGACCCCGATGCTCTCTCACTCTCTGGTTCTCTCTCCCCCCTCGCTCCTCTGCTCTCTCTCTCTCTCACGGCCGCCCAAATCAGCCGGTGCCCGCCGCTGCAAGGCACCGCGCCCACCGCCGTCCCCTTGCCCCGTGGCTGTGACCCCTAGCTCCGCCTCGCTGTCGTGAAGCTCCACGCCGAAGAACACGCCTGCGGATGCCTAGCAGCGCCGTCGCCGACGCCATCTTCGTCCTCCGCACCGACGGCCGCCGTCGATCGATTCGTCATCACCAGGCCGTCCCCGAGCTCTCTGAGATCACCAACGACCCCGCCGTGAGCTCCTCTACCGACCCCCCTTCTTCCCTGTCCATTAGCTCGTCGTATCCGTCGTTTCCGTCGAGACCGAGACCTCACCGGCGCCGGACTTGTCGCCGTCGTCGTTTTGGTTCACCTCCGTCCAAACCGAGCACGCAGACGTACTCAGAGCGCTCCCAGGAGCCCGTAGCGCCCACCAGCCCCTCCTCCCATGCACCATAGCGCCATCTCCGCTGTTGCCCGAGCTCCGGCCGCCGCCGCGAGCTCGACTCCGGCGAGTACAGCGCACCCCGTCCGCTCCTTCCTGCTCCGTTGGATGCGGAAGAGCGCGGGCTACGCCCCGGTGGTCTCCGCGCGTTTTTTCGCCGCCTGTAGCCCATTCCGGCGAAGCGCCGCCGCGCGGTTTGGTCGTCGCCGGCCGAACCCCGGCGAGGCTGACGTGGCGGCTTATTTAGCACTAATCCCCACCATTAGCCACCTCACCAGCCGCTGACAGCGGGCCCCACCCCTGGTCAAACCCCAGTCAGCGCTGGGTTTGACCGGGATTAGCTCCTGTGTCACTGACGTGTGGCCCCCACACGTCAGATTTGACCCGGGGCAGCCCTGTTGACTTGCTGATGCAAGCATGACGCAGTGCTGATGTCATAACTCATTTTCTGGATTTAATTTAATTCTGAAATTTCAGAAAATAGCTAAAAGTTCAATAAATCATAGAAAATTAACCGTAACTCCAAATTAAATAAATTATATATGAAAAATTATCAGAAAAATTCAAGGAATCCATCTGTACCATTTTCATGCATGTTAGAACAACTTATCACTACTGTTTAGCACAAATCATATAAAGGGCATTTAAATAATCACATATGGAGTTTGAATTTGAATCTTGGATTCGAACCAACTTCATTTAATCTGGTTTTAGGTGCATTAGCCCAAAACACATTCATATTGCCATGTCATAGCATGCATCATATTGTGCATTGCATTGATCGTGTTTCTTCTGTATTGCCGGTATTGTCCCCTCTCGATAGACGTGATACCGATGATGTGATCGTTGACACTGATGAAGACTCAATGTTATCTTCAGAAGTGCCAGGCAAGCAAAACCCCCTTGTTCATTCCGATACAATCCTACTCTCTCGCTCCTGCTCTCTTTTAATGCATTAGGACAACACCGATTCATCTGTTACTTGCTGCGGTAGCTGAACCCCTTTATCCTCTGCATGACCTGTCATTCCACAGTAAATAGATGAAACCCACTAGCATGAGTAGGAGTTGTTTGAGCCCTGTTGTGCCTACTCATTCATGCTTGTTTGTCATGCCTGCTACTGCTTAGAGTCGAGTCAGGTCTGATTCATCGGGGATGAATCAGAGGTGTGTGAACATGTCCTACTGTGTGTGAGCTAAGTGTGTGAACACGATTTGGTAAAGGTAGCGGTGAGAGGCCATGTAGGAGTACATGGTGGGTTGTCTCATTGCAGCCGTCCTCAGGAACTGAGTTCTGTGTTTGTGATCCATGATTCAGCTACTACCATACATTGGGCCCTGAAATATGACCCCGCTCGACTTCTTATTCACCCTAGTCCTCTGTCCAGGAGTTGCAAGTAGTTTCTGGTGTTTGTAGCTTACTGGAGGCCGTGGACAGCGCTGACCGTAGGGGTGGGCTGTGATGCGGTAGGTACGTGGCACGGTGTACCGGATGCCCGTTTGGTATCTCGGGAACCCTGTTCACATCGTTTGGGGCTGTGAGCGAAACTCCGGCCGGATCTCCTCATGGATGGAACCCGAATAGGCGATAAACCTGGACTAGAGACTTGAGTGTTTAGGTAGGTCGTGGTCTACACCCACGTCGGCTTTCGCTTGAAGTCTGCCGAGCACATGTCGTGTGCAGACGCTAAGTGGTGGAAACATGTATGAAGAAGTACACCCCTGCAGGGTTAACATCATCTATTCGAATAGCCGTGTCCGCGGAAAAGGACTTCTGGGTTGCTTATATCAGTTCATAGACAAGTGAAAGTGGATACTTTAAAATGCGCAAGATAAGCGTGAGTGCTATGGATGGCGTTCTCGTAGGGGGACGGGAGCGGATCCATAGTGGTGTATTGATATGGTGAATATGTGGACTCGTGTGCGCCACCTCAAAAGAGTTGCTTGCAGTCGTAGTTTAGGATAGCCACCGAGTCAAAGCTGGCTTGCTGCAGTTAAACCCCACCATCCCCTTTGTTGATAATGATGCATATGTAGTTAGTTCTGATGTAAGTCTTGCTGGGTACATTTGTACTCACGTTTGCCTATTTTATGTTTTGCAGAGAGACTTCAGTCTCACTAGTATTTCCGCGTGGTCTTCGACGTTTAGCTTGATACCTCAGCTACGATCTTGTGCCCTCGGCAGGATCTGATAGATAGTCAGGCTTCTCAGCCTTTTTCATTTATAGTTGTCTGTACTCAGACATGATAGCTTCCGCTTGTGCTTTGACTTGTATGCTCTGAGTGTTGGGTCATGAGACCCATGTTTGTAATATCTCGCTCCTCGGAGCCTATTGAATAAACTACTTGAGTCGTAGAGTCATTTTGTGATGCCATGTTGTATTGCACATATCGAGCATATTGTGTGTATGTTATTGAAATGCTTGGTATGTGTGGGATCTGACCATCTAGTTGTTTATCTTTAGTAGCCTCTCTTACGGGAAATGTCTCCTAGTGTTTCCACCGAGCCATGGTAGCTTGCTACTGCTCCGGAACACTTAGGCTGGCCGGCATGTGTCCTTCTTCGTTCCTGTGTCTGTCCCTTCGGGGAAATGTCACGCGATGAATACCGGAGTCCTGTTAGCCCGCTACAGCCCGGTTCACCGGAGTCCTGCTAGCCCAGTGCTACAGCCTGGATTCACTCGCTGATGACCGACACGTTCGATGCTGGGTCATGGATGCCTGTCCCTGTAAGTCTGTGCCACTTTGGGTTTACGACTAGCCATGTCAGCCCGGGCTCCTTATCATATGGATGCTAGCGACACTGTCATATACGTGTGCCAAAAGGCGCAAACGGTCCCGGGCAAAGGTAAGGCGACACCCGTGGGAATACCGTGCGTGAGGCCGCAAAGTGATATGAGGTGTTACATGCTAGATCGATGTGGCATTGAGTCGGGGTCCTGACAGCGTTGGTATCAGAGCTTGACTGCCTGTAGGATTACCAAGCCAAACTGGTCGAAGTTGAGTTTAGAAATTCTTTAGTTATATAAGGGAATTGATTGTGGGATGGAACGTAAGGCTCTTTTTACTCCTTATACCTCATGGCCTTCTGATCTGAGTCATCTTATCTTTCCTACGGGGATTAAGAACTAGGCTATCTCTTCTTTCTATCAGGATCACGTGTTACTAATCCGTAGACCTATAGAATTGTTGGACTTAAGCCTCAGTTCAGTTCCTACTACTTCCGTATGTTAATTGTTGATCTCGAAACCTTGATATTGTGCTTCTGAGTGGTTATGCCACCATTTTTGTGAATGTCTCAAATCTTTTCTGAGCATTTACAGCCGTTATGCTGTCCGAGTCATCCCAGGTTTCCAAACAGTCTTATGCATTTGCAAATCCCTTCCTCCTGTTTCCGATGTGCCTTTGGTCAGGTTAATCACACAAATCAGTGAGTTGAGGTACTTTACTGCCTCGACCTTTATGTTGGAGTTATTATTATGACCCTAGGTGTCTTAGGGGATCATCTAGTAATTTAGCCATGATTTGTGTTCCCAGTGTGATGATTCTGGCCATCATCCTCGAAAGCATCCCGTGATGCTACCTAGTAGTAGGTATTCTATTCCTGGGTTTTTGAACCCGAGATTCACTCTACTTAAATCATGTTGATAGTGTTGCTAGTTCCTTCAGGATATTAGTAAACCTTGCATTAGTCCTCGAGGTCCGTGGTATTCCTTTCTTCCAAATACTATGAACCGCTTATGGCAGATGTTCCTCGCTGATCGAAAGATCACAATCAGAGTGCTCTCGATGGGTTCTCGATTCTACATTGTAACTCTGCCAGTTCTATTTTTCTGCATGGGTTATCCGGAAGAAACATGTGGAATTCGTTCGACATGCTAAACCATGCATCCACAACTCAGAAAATCATAAGTTCCTTTGAGTTGTTCTCTTTAGTTGCATTCTGACCCTCGTCTATCAATTGATATCAAGAGTATGCATGCATTCGTTTATCGATGCCTATTACTCTTGTGATCCGTCAAGCCATTCTATTGCAGAATGACTAGGAGAAACAAACTCCAGTACCTCATCCATATCTAGGATTGGGTCAAAGTAGTTGTATTCCGCAGATCAAATGCCAATCCAGCTTTTGGTTCTGCTCTACCTTGGAGTATTACATATTTTATATCGAGATTGTTATAGGAATTGCACACCATCCCATGAACTCTTGGTACAGTGATACTTCTTGCCATCACTGTTCATTCCTCGGCCCTCGTGTTGATGCAACCGGAATACCGACAAATGAATTGTGATGTGTGAACTCAATACTCCTAGCAACCCCATTGCTTGGTAGTTAAAGGACAATAATTTTATTCTTAGTGTGTTGGTTATTGAATCATCATTCTAAGATTGATCGTGCTACCTAGTCCATTCTCCTGGTTCACTCCTCGATCGATGAGTTAGGATTATTTCAAATTCTTGCTCTATTGATCATATCGTCTTGCCCTGAAAAGCAAGATTGTTCTCGAGCTTAGTAACATACCGGTGGCTCGTGATTCTCTGAATATCTTCTCAGAAGTATTACCAGGTTGTCACCTGACCGCTATGTTGAGCTCGTGATCAAGTTGGTTTTTTTGTGAACCATCCTTCTCCAAGAATCTGTGTTGGATATCCCTGAGCTAGTGGGTTAAGTTAGACAACGACTTGGAGAGTTGGAAGATAAAGGCTTGCCTGACTTAGTTCGTTCCAAAGGGATATTCTTGTGTAGCGTGTGTTGAAGAAAGATGATATCTTCATCGATTGGTCCCTGTGACCAGTTGCTGGACCTATTGTCTTATCAATCCTTTGATTTGAGTGTGGGCTATCGTCAAATCAAATCGGTACCAACGATGCTCGTAATGTTGTCTTATTCGTGGTTGATCCCTCGAGCATACACCATTACATCTTTGGTCTGACCAATACTATCACCGTGTTCACACGATGGTGGAAGTCCAGTGATATGGAAATTCCGATGAGTTGTTGTTGAGCCCATTGACAACATGCTTATCTCCTCCATGATGTTGTTGAACATTAAGTTAGTGTTGGAAACTTTTGAAAGCATTTTCTTCATGCCCCGTTCACGAAGTATATGTTTGGATAAAAGAAGTGACTTCCTTTGATTCACGTGCATTTGATGTAAGTTGCCGACGTGAATTCGAGAAAGCATGTTTTTGCCTCCTTTGGAATCATCCCAAATCAGTCATGCACACGTGCGAAGTATTCTGTAGTCTGGAGACTTGCAACCTTCATTCTATATGTGTCCCTAGCACACTAAGCCACCGATTGACTTGTTCAAGGAAAAGAAGTCTATGCTTGGGATCTAATCCATGGACTTGCGTAAAGACTTCGATATCCTCGATTATGGTTCCCCCACCTGAACTCGGTAGTGTTTTATTATAAGACTACTACGTGGCCATGCTTGTCTGGGACAACGTGTTCACATGTTTGTAGCAGAACCAGCTCATGTTTTGGAGCTTGCTATCGTAGTTCATCTCCCGAGAATCCCGCAACATTATCTCGTCGATTTGCGTTGCAAACTTTCATTTTTCTCTCTAGACTTGATGAGTCTGGAATATCCTGACACCAACCAGATCTGAATCTCAGGCAGATATGATGGGTTGGAACATTTCCCAAGAACTACAGTATCGGTCCCTCGAAAACCGGTAAAGTGGATGTCGTGGCCAACACACCCAGCCGGAAGACCTGTTATTATAATATCTTGATTGAGGAAGTTGGCCACCTCCCCTAGGGATTTCGTAGGATTTACTCCCTAGTTGCCCCTATGGATTTTTGTGTTCCCGAAGTCCGACCTTTTACTTGATGTTTTAGATATCAAACCATATCTATGAATGGTTACGCTAGCACATCAAGGAGAACATTAGAAGCGGAGTGCTAAATGTCTCTCGGTCGATCGTCCAGATGTTGTTCCTTGGCTCGCTAAGGTGAAATCTGAGAAAGTGTTATCCTCCTTCGCATCTGCATCGTCCATCGCTATTCATCATGGTAGTATGTTGTGTTGTCAGCACCCTTGACGCGGATGTTGGTAAAACCTTGATGATTATGGAATTGCTCAAGTTCTTGAGAGCACGCACAAGCGCTACGTGTTATCATCGGCACTAACTGGGTTTGCTCTCAGTTTCCTCGGCAATGCTATAACCACTCCAACAGTGAATTCACTCCCTATTGTTAGGTTCTTCCCCAGTTACCAGAATCATTCCCAGCATTTGCATTTTGTTCCCAGCTTGCACCGCCATGTGCCATTCTACCACGGGTCTCTTCCATCTCCGGTGATAAGGAAATTCATCCATTACGTTGTCTTCAACAAGATAATCCACATCATCCAAGTCCGAGTATGCCATTCTACCGACCCTCGCCAATCGAATGCTGTGATTTGCCTTAGGCTGATATAGAGAGTCTCAATGATCTCTATATCAAAGGTAATTCTTTTTGCCACTTAAGATAATAATCTACGAATCACCCCCCTCCAGGATGTTTCATCGTGGTATCATGGCAACTCAACTCCTCGCTACGTTGACAACCGATTACCACCTTCTTAAGTGTGGAATTGTTGTCCACCTAGTGAACCTCGTCACCTGCTCCACTCCATCCCTCTAGAGGTATGCTTCGTCTCTCAGCTTGAGAGATACTGTTATATCTCATTCCGTGAGTTGTTCGATCTTCGAGAAGATCGACCCTTCTAGAGTCTCCTTCTTCCCTCCATGTCATGTTGGCAGGATTTCTCGGAGCAAGACATCAAGACAATGGTAGTGAATGAATCAACGTTCAACTGAAGTGCACCCTGGATCGTGAAGATTGTACTAGTTTGCGTTTCCCCTTCATCCTACCCTACGCTTGAATCTCGAGACGAGATTCTTGTTTAGTGGGGGTGAGTTGTCACATCCCTAGCTTCTGGTAATGCTCTGAGCTAGCTAGTCATGTGTTGCATCATGTTTAAATTTTGCCTAAATTGAAATGGGGATGTTCAAACCCTAGCATTAAATCAACTCAACTAGGGTGAGTTAAAATCTTTTCAATAAACCCAAAAGGCCCCTAAGAAAAGTTCATGATTTCTGGTTAAGGTGGAAACCTCTGCCAAAAATGATGAATATATCCTTAGGTCATTTTTGGATTTTTGAATTAAATCATATTGTATTTGACTTTGGGCATTTAAATACTATAAATAATTTAAATGCTCAAATAAATGTTGGAAATTGATAAGGGTCACTGGAATAATTCAAAAAGCACCCATAATTATTTCCAGGATTTTATAAAATGATTTGATATTTTAAATCAAATCAAAAACAAATTGCAGAAAATAGAAAAGATAAAACAGAACAGAATTATAAAAGAGAGAGAGAAACATTACCTGCAGCCACCTGGGCCACTTACCTGGCCCATCTCCCCCGGCCGGCCCAGCCCAACTCCCCACCGTCTTCAACCTCTGCCAGTAGGCAGAGGCGTGTCGACGCGCCCGCGCCCGAGCGCCACCTCCTGCTTCCACCTCCTGCTGCCCCCCTCATCGCCCTGGACTTCCTCCGCGACGCCACGCGACCCCGATGCTCTCTCACTCTCTGGTTCTCTCTCCCCCCTCGCTCCTCTGCTCTCTCTCTCTCTCACGGCCGCCCAAATCAGCCGGTGCCCGCCGCTGCAAGGCACCGCGCCCACCGCCGTCCCCTTGCCCCGTGGCTGTGACCCCTAGCTCCGCCTCGCTGTCGTGAAGCTCCACGCCGAAGAACACGCCTGCGGATGCCTAGCAGCGCCGTCGCCGACGCCATCTTCGTCCTCCGCACCGACGGCCGCCGTCGACCGATTCGTCATCACCAGGCCGTCCCCGAGCTCTCTGAGATCACCAACGACCCCGCCGTGAGCTCCTCTACCGACCCCCCTTCTTCCCTGTCCATTAGCTCGTCGTATCCGTCGTTTCCGTCGAGACCGAGACCTCACCGGCGCCGGACTTGTCGCCGTCGTCGTTTTGGTTCACCTCCGTCCAAACCGAGCACGCAGACGTACTCAGAGCGCTCCCAGGAGCCCGTAGCGCCCACCAGCCCCTCCTCCCATGCACCATAGCGCCATCTCCGCTGTTGCCCGAGCTCCGGCCGCCGCCGCGAGCTCGACTCCGGCGAGTACAGCGCACCCCGTCCGCTCCTTCCTGCTCCGTTGGACGCGGAAGAGCACGGGCTACGCCCCGATGGTCTCCGCGCGTTTTTTCTCCGCCTGTAGCCCATTCCGGTGAAGCGCCGCCGCGCGGTTTGGTCGTCGCCGGCCGAACCCCGGCGAGGCTGACGTGGCGGCTTATTTAGCACTAATCCCCACCATTAGCCACCTCACCAGCCGCTGACAGCGGGCCCCACCCCTGGTCAAACCCCAGTCAGCGCTGGGTTTGACCGGGATTAGCTCCTGTGTCACTGACGTGTGGCCCCCACACGTCAGATTTGACCCGGGGCAGCCCTGTTGACTTGCTGATGCAAGCATGACGCAGTGCTGATGTCATAACTCATTTTCTGGATTTAATTTAATTCTGAAATTTCAGAAAATAGCTAAAACTTCAATAAATCATAGAAAATTAACCGTAACTCCAAATTAAATAAATTATATATGAAAAATTATCAGAAAAATTCAAGGAATCCATCTGTACCATTTTCATGCATGTTAGAACAACTTATCACTACTGTTTAGCACAAATCATATAAAGGGCATTTAATTAATCACATATGGAGTTTGAATTTGAATCTTGGATTCGAACCAACTTCATTTAATCTGGTTTTAGGTGCATTAGCCCAAAACACATTCATATTGCCATGTCATAGCATGCATCATATTGTGCATTGCATTGATCGTGTTTTTCTGTATTTGCCGGTATCTGTCCCCTCTCGATAGACGTGATACCGATGATGTGATCGTTGACACTGATGAAGACTCAATGTTATCTTCAGAAGTGCCAGGCAAGCAAAACCCCCTTGTTCATTCTGATACAATCCTACTCTCTCGCTCCTGCTCTCTTTTAATGCATTAGGACAACACCGATTCATCTGTTACTTGCTGCGGTAGCTGAACCCCTTTATCCTCTGCATGACCTGTCATTCCACAGTAAATAGATGAAACCCACTAGCATGAGTAGGAGTTGTTTGAGCCCTGTTGTGCCTACTCATTCATGCTTGTTTGTCATGCCTGCTACTGCTTAGAGTCGAGTCAGGTCTGATTCATCGGGGATGAATCAGAGGTGTGTGAACATGTCCTACTGTGTGTGAGCTAAGTGTGTGAACACGATTTGGTAAAGGTAGCGGTGAGAGGCCATGTAGGAGTACATGGTGGGTTGTCTCATTGCAGCCGTCCTCAGGAACTGAGTTCTGTGTTTGTGATCCATGATTCAGCTACTACCATACATTGGGCCCTGAAATATGACCCCGCTCGACTTCTTATTCACCCTAGTCCTCTGTCCAGGAGTTGCAAGTAGTTTCTGGTGTTTGTAGCTTACTGGAGGCCGTGGACAGCGCTGACCGTAGGGGTGGGCTGTGATGCGGTAGGTACGTGGCACGGTGTACCGGATGCCCGTTTGGTATCTCGGGAACCCTGTTCACATCGTTTGGGGCTGTGAGCGAAACTCCGGCCGGATCTCCTCATGGATGGAACCCGAATAGGCGATAAACCTGGACTAGAGACTTGAGTGTTTAGGTAGGTCGTGGTCTACACCCACGTCGGCTTTCGCTTGAAGTCTGCCGAGCACATGTCGTGTGCAGACGCTAAGTGGTGGAAACATGTATGAAGAAGTACACCCCTGCAGGGTTAACATCATCTATTTGAATAGCCGTGTCCGCGGAAAAGGACTTCTGGGTTGCTTATATCAGTTCATAGACAAGTGAAAGTGGATACTTTAAAATGCGCAAGATAAGCGTGAGTGCTATGGATGGCGTTCTCGTAGGGGGACGGGAGCGGATCCATAGTGGTGTATTGATATGGTGAATATGTGGACTCGTGTGCGCCACCTCAAAAGAGTCGCTTGCAGTCGTAGTTTAGGATAGCCACCGAGTCAAAGCTGGCTTGCTGCAGTTAAACCCCACCATCCCCTTGTTGAAAATGATGCATATGTAGTTAGTTCTGATGTAAGTCTTGCTGGGTACATTTGTACTCACGTTTGCCTATTTTATGTTTTGCAGAGAGACTTCAGTCTCACTAGTATTTCCGCGTGGTCTTCGACGTTTAGCTTGATACCTCAGCTACGATCTTGTGCCCTCGGCAGGATCTGATAGATAGTCAGGCTTCTCAGCCTTTTTCATTTATAGTTGTCTGTACTCAGACATGATAGCTTCCGCTTGTGCTTTGACTTGTATGCTCTGAGTGTTGGGTCATGAGACCCATGTTTGTAATATCTCGCTCCTCGGAGCCTATTGAATAAACTACTTGAGTCGTAGAGTCATTTTGTGATGCCATGTTGTATTGCACATATCGAGCATATTGTGTGTATGTTATTGAAATGCTTGGTATGTGTGGGATCTGACCATCTAGTTGTTTATCTTTAGTAGCCTCTCTTACAGGGAAATGTCTCCTAGTGTTTCCACCGAGCCATGGTAGCTTGCTACTGCTCCGGAACACTTAGGCTGGCCGGCATGTGTCCTTCTTCGTTCCTGTGTCTGTCCCTTCGGGGAAATGTCACGCGATGAATACCGGAGTCCTGTTAGCCCGCTACAGCCCGGTTCACCGGAGTCCTGCTAGCCCAGTGCTACAGCCTGGTTTCACTCGCTGATGACCGACACGTTCGATGCTGGGTCATGGATGCCTGTCCCTGTAAGTCTGTGCCACTTTGGGTTTACGACTAGCCATGTCAGCCCGGGCTCTTTATCATATGGATGCTAGCGACACTGTCATATACGTGTGCCAAAAGGCGCAAACGGTCCCGGGCTAAGGTAAGGCGACACCCGTGGAATACCGTGCGTGAGGCCGCAAAGTGATATGAGGTGTTACATGCTAGATCGATGTGGCATTGAGTCGGGGTCCTGACAGGGTCCTTGCATGGGACTGCGCCGAGCCGCCCGCATGGGAAAGACAGCGTCGCGCCGCGACCTTGGGACTCGAAGCGCACGGCGGACCCGGCCGAGCCTGGGACGCCGGCCAAGAAGAAGAGCGGGAAACCGACCCCGGTCCCGGTCTTGACGGGGTAAGCCTTATTTCCTGCTTGCGCCTAGATTTCTTGAGCCAGTCTTGTCTCTTGTTTGCTTATTCTTCCTTCTTCTTCAGGTCGCCCATCGCACTGGCTAGGGCGGCGGCGGAGGCCGCGGCCGCCGAGGGGGCCGCGTTCCGTAGGAGCCGGTCTGACCTCGCCGTCCTGGCCGGGGAGGAGGGACGGGGCGACTCGGACCTCGGCCTGGACCCGGACGATGCCGAGGCCTTGGCCTGGCGGCACAGGAAACGGGACGAGGCAGAGCTGGAGGCGGCGTCAGTCCAGGCTTGGACTGATGCGGCGGTGGCATGGGTGCGAGGCGGCGCGGAGCCAGCCTGGCGCGAGACCCCGGAGGGAATGGTGGTGGCGGCGACGGTTTTTGAGCCGTCGACGATGAGGGAGCACGGCCATGGAGGACGGGCTGATGTGGTGATCCTCGATTGGGAGGTCGTGGAGGTGGGGGCGACACCCCGCCGCGAGCCGACGTGGTCGAGCGTGCGGGGGCCGATGGTGGTGGAGGCGGCATCGTCTTGGAGGAGGCGCCACGGGCGGCGGCGTTGGAAGTGCCGCCGGCTACGGAGGAGGCACCGCGCGGTGGCGGTGCCTGAGGTGGCGACGCAGGGTGTCCCGGCGTACGAGTTGCTGACGATGCCGGGAGGAGCGTCGGAGGAGGTGTTGGCCGCGTCGCAAGCGGCCAACGGTGGGCGTGCCTTGGTGCTCCGTCTGGGAGGGCGCCGAGCTGCCATGCCGCGCGGGTGCACGACCATCTTCGGGCCTCAGACTCACGAGGAGGAAGCGCTGGATGCCGTCAGCCGCCGTCTGTGAGGTCGGACGGACCGGCTTGAGGCCTTCGCCCAGGCCGAGGTGGAGCGGACGCGTGACTTGGAGCGCGCCGTCTTAGTAAGTCTTCTATCTCCTGTTTTCTTGCGATTTCTTCTTTGTGTGGGCGCGCCAGCGCACCCACTTGGTGTAGCCCCCGAGGTTTGGGCCAACTATGTAGTAGTTGGGTCGAATCTTAAGAGCGTTGGCCTTGTTCTGACTATTGTCTGTTTTCAGCATCTTGACGCCTTCCGGGTTACCGCCTTCAACCGGCTCCTAGGCAAGCATCGGGATCTCAAGGAGCAACTTGCTGCCAAGGAGGAGGAGCTTCGCATTGCCGCAGGTACTCTTGTGCTCTTTTCTAGTGGGGGCGCGCTAGCACACCCACTGGGTGTATCCCCCGAGATTCGGGCCAATTGTGTAACAGTTGGGCCAAATCTTAAGTCTTGTCTTTTTTGCTTCTGCTGAATTCTTCTATTTTGCAGCCGAGGTGCTGTCTTAGCGGACCTGGCTGCTCCGGTCTGGTCATCATTACGACCGGCTTGTTGCCGATACCGGCCGTCTTGGCGTCGAGGCGGCGCAGGCGAGGGCGGAGGTGGCCACGGCCCGGCGGTCTCTTGACGAGGCCAACCGGCTGCATGAGCAGCTGGCTGGTCACAAGAGCCGCCTCGAGGCCGAGGTGGAGCTTCTTAAGGCGGAGGCCGCCAAGGTGGTGGAGACATAGCAGGCGCTGGTCGACGACAAGGGCTGGCTCCAGGCCGAGGTCGATCGTCTGCGGGAGCAGGCCACCGTGGCTGAGGAGGCCCGTCAGGTCGAGACTTGCCGCCGTGAGGCGGCCGAGAAGGCGGCTGAAGTCAAGGACGCCGAGCTGAAGGCGGCCCTTGCTAAGGCGGTCGACCTGGAGAAGGCGCTCGGGGAGCGCGACCGCGTCTTGGAGCGGGAGCGACGTGGTACGTTGCTCGAGGCGCAGCACCTGGAAGAGTCCTTCTCCAGTAAGTGTTGCTTCTCGTAGTTTGCCGGATCGGGACCTGGTCCTTTCTTCCTTGTTGTTCTTCTAACTTGCTTCTTCTTTTGCGATAGGGGCCTTCCCGGAGATGCAGCGGCTGGCGGAGGAAGCCGTCCGCTATCAGCGCGACCCGACCGGCGTTGCTGGGTCCGGGACGGATCCGCTGACGGCCTGGACCTTCCCGTAGATCATCGCTGCTGCTGAGGCCTGCCTGCGGGTCTTGGGGACGCAGATGGAGCGGCTGTCCCGGTCCGGCACCGCGATGACGACGGCCCTGTGGCCGGACTCCGTCCATCCGCGCAGCTTCTCGCGCCTGGCGCGCTGGTTGGAGATGGGCCCGGACCGCCTTGGCGACTGGCGCGTTTCTGTGGCCCGGGCCAGTGCTGAGATGGCGCTCCGAATCGCGCTGTCTTGGCATCCGGATCTTCAACCGGACGCGCTGATGGGCCAGCGCGCTGGTTCGGAGCAGTTGCTGTAGGAGCAAGCCGGCCGGATCGCCTCCCGGGCCAGCTACATTGCCGAGTTCGCCTTCCACGACGAGTTCCATCCGGAGCGGACGGAAGACGGCGGTGTCGTGGATGGTGACGACTACGGTTTGCTTCTTTGCGACCCGGAGGGGAGCTCGGAGGAGACGGGTGTCTATGGAGAAGCGGAGGCCGAAGAGGACACTGGTGCCCTGCTGGACCCGGAGGCCGGCAGGGGAGAGCCTTCGACGTCGTGACGCGGCGCTGGGGATGCCTGAGAAACTTTGTGTAGAAAACTTTGTTAAGTAGCAGGTCCACCCACCCACTGAGGGTTTTCTGGGTGTAATGAACTCGGGTTGTGGGCCTTTGCTTTAAACATTTGTGTGTAAATGTTGTGAGCATTTGTTTGCTTTTTGCCTTCCGCTTTTTCCGAACTGATTTCATGCGCTTCTCCTCTCTGAAACCTCCCCCCCCCCGCGAGTCAGACGGCCGATGCTCCGGCCCGTGACAAGGAGTTCGATTCTTCGAGAGGGGCGCGCAGGACTTGGGTCCTTAGAAGCGTTGAGTGCGAGCGAAACACCCACTGGGCCGGCTAGCGGCCATCCGGCTTGGCCGGTTGGTGAGCAGCCAGTTGTGCGGCTAACTTAGTTGATGAGCAACGGGCCGGGTTGATCGATAAGGCGGCTTTTGACTTAGCGTATGAATCGTAGGGGAGCTTTGGCTCGTTGTGCTTGCCAGCCATCAGCCAGAGCTGGATCTGCGGCTTTAGGGCGAAGTGGTGGACCATGGCATCCTAACTTTATCAGGAATCAACAAATAAAGCGGCGGGGTGGCGACAAGTCGGCCTGCCCCCGAGCCCCCGGGTCGAGCGAGTCGAGCCGGCGGCTGGGTTTGGTAGTAAAGTGATGCAAAATATGGACCCAATAAATTGGTCGACAAAAGGCAGTCCCCGAGTCTCATTCGGGGACCCCGTAGTTTCATACGTTTACAAAAGGCGGCGATACATACATTTGTGCGGCTAACTGTAAAACGGGCGGAGGAGTTCCGCGTTCCACGGCCGGGTCGTTTCTTCGCCGGCGGTGTCCCTCTTGCGCTTCTTCGACTTGCGCGCGTCGATGAGGTAGTATGTGTTGCGGTCGCGTAAGGCCCTGCTCACGATGAATGGGACCTCCCATGGAGAGGACAGCTTGTGCTGGCCTGCCTGCTCTTGGACGAGTCGGAGAACGAGGTCGCCTTCGCGGAATGTGAGAGGCTTGATCTTCTTGCTGTGGTAGTGCCTCAGGCCTTGCTGGTAGTACTCGAACGGCTAAGTGCCAGAAGGCGCGCTTCTTCGAGCAGGTCGACGCCGTCTTCGCGTGCCTCTCTTGCTTTGGCTTTGGTGTACATCGCGACACGCGGCGAGTCGAACTAGACGTCGGTCGGGATGACGGCTTCGGATCCGTAGACGAGGAAGAACGGGGTGAACCCGGTCGACCGGTTTGGTGTGGTGGGTAGACTCCAGAGAACTGCAGGCACCTCATCAAGCCAACTGCCGGGTGATCGGATGAGTGGCTCGACGAGTCGCTGCTTGATGCCGGACAGGATGAGTCTGTTGGCCCGCTCGACCTGCTCGTTGGACTGCAGATGTGCCACGGAGGCCAGGTTGAGGCGGATGCCGGAGATGGAGCAGTATTGTTCGAGCACGCCCTTGGCGAAGTTGGTGCCGTTGTCGGTGATGATGCTGTTTGGCATGCCGTAGCGCACAACTATGTCCTTGATGAACCGGACGGCTGTTGGCCCGTCCAGTTTCTTGATTGGTCTTGCCTCGATCTACTTGGTGAATTTGTCCACTGCCACCAGCAAGTGCGTCATGCCACCTGGAGCGGTTTTGAAGGGTCCCACCATGTCGAGTCCCCAGACCGCAAAGGGCCAGGCGATCGGTATGGTGCGGAGTGCTGACGCTGGCTGGTGGCTGCGTTTGCTGAAGCATTGGCACCCTTCGCACTTGAGGACGAGTGACTCAGCGTCTTCGAGGGCCGTTGGCCAGTAGAAGCCATGGCGGAACGTCTTGCCCACCAAGGATCGCGATGCGGCGTGGTGCCCGCACTTGCCCTGGTGAATGTCGAGGAGGATGTTGATTCCGCGATCCTACTCGACGCAGCGTTGGAACACGCCTATAGAGCTGCGCTTGACGAGCTCGTTGTTGATGATGCTGTAGGCGGACGCCCAACGCTGAACTTGCCGAGTCTCGGTCTCGTCCATGGGGAGAACCCCGTTCTCCAGAAACTCTGATATCGGCAAGGCCCAGGATGGGGCCACGACCACGGTGAAGACGGCCACCTGGGTGGGTTCAGCAACCCCCGGGCCGGGTTCAGCAGCCCCCGGGTTGGGGACAGCGATGGCCGGGTTCGGGGTGATGGTGGTCGGGTTGAGCTGAGCAGCCCTCGGGCCGGGTTCAGCAGCCCCCGGGCCAGCTTGCGGTGCGGCCGGGTCTTCTGGAACATGGATGGACTCGGAGTCCGGCGATGGCTTGAGGGACGAGTTGCGCAGGTGCTCGAGGGAGACGCCAGACGGGATGGCTTGACGTGACAAGGCAATCTTGGCGAACGTGTCGGCTGCCTGGTTCTCCGCGCGCGAGACGTGGAGGAACTCGCAACCATTGAAGGATCCGGACAGCTTCTGGACGAGGAAGCGGTAGCTTGCCATGTTGGAGTCACGGGCGTCCCACTCGCCGGAGCACTGCTGCACCACCAAGTCCGAGTCGATGTAGCACAGGATGCGCCGGATGCTGAGTTCCTTGGCAAACCGGAGGCCGTGCACAAGGGCTTCGTATTCGGCGACGTTGTTGGAGGCGTCGAAGTGGATCTAGAGCGCGTAGCAGAGTCGGTCGCCCTTTGGAGATGACAGTACGATGCCTGCCACTAAGCCGAGTCGCATCTTGGACCCGTCAAAGTGCATGCGCCAATGCGTCGAGTCGGGAGGCGGCGGCAAGTACTGGGTCTCGGTCCAGTCGACGAGGAAATCGGCCAGGGCCTGAGAGTTGATCGTGGTGCGGGGCTCGTAGAGGATGGTGTGGCCGGCTAGCTGGATCGCCCATTTGGCGACCCGATCAGAGGCGTCCCAGCAACCGATGATTTCTTCGATAGGCGTCTTGCTGACGACGGTGACGATGTGATCTTGAAAGTACTACTTTAGATTCTTGGCGGTGAGGTACACGCCGTAACACATCTTCTGGTAGTGTGGGTAGTTCTGCTTGGAGGTGGAGAGCACCTCGCTCAGGTAGTAGACCGGGCGCTGGATGGCCTGGATCTTGCCCTTCTTTGGTCGCTCGACCACCAGCACCGTGCTGACCGCCCGCGAGGTCGCGGCTATCTAGAGCAACAGCTGCTCCTTGTCGGTCGGCGCGGCCAGGACTGGTGCGGTGGAAAGCATGCGCTTGAGGTCTTGGAAAGCTTCGTCCGCCTTGCCGTTCCACTCGAACGGGCTTGTCTTCTTCATCAGCTGGTACAGGGGTAACTCCTTCTCGCCCAGCCGGCTTAGAAACTGGCTGACCGAGGCCAGGCATCCAGTGAACTTCTGGACATCGCACAGCCGAGCTAGCTTGCGCATGCGCTCGATGGGCTTGATCTTCTCCGAGTTCGCCTCGATGCCGCGTTCTGAGACGAGGAAGCCTAGCAGCTTTCTGGCTGGGACGCCGAAGACGCACTTTTCCGGGTTGAGCTTGACCTTGTATTCGCACAGGTTGGCGAATGTTTCCTTCAAATAGTCGAGGAGCGTGAGGTGCTACTTGGTCTTCACCATGATATCGTCCATGTACACGTGGATGTTGCGGCCAAGTTGCTGTAGCAGGCATTTCTGCATGCAGCGTGGAAGGTGGCGTCGGCGTTCTTCAAGCCGAACGACATGGTGGTGTAGCAGTATGCCCCCAAAGGGCGTGATGAAGTACATCTTCAGGGCATCAGCCGGGTCCAGCTTGATCTGGTGGTAGCCGGAGTAGGCGTCCAGGAAGGACAGGAGCTCGCACCGGGCGGTCGAGTCGATGACTTGATCGATCTGTGGGAGAGCGAACGGATCCTTGGGACGGGCCTTGTTGAGGCTGGTGTAGTCGATACACATGCGCCAGGTCTTGTTCTTCCTCAGGACGAGGACTGGGTTGGCCAGCCACTCGGGGTGAAACACTTCTATTATGAAGTCGGCCACCAAAATCTTGGCGACCTCTTCACCAATGGTTCTTCACTTCTCTTCGGAAAATCGATGGAGGGGTTGACAGACAGGCTTGGCGTCCTTGCGGACGTGGAGTTTGTGCTCGGCGTACTTTCTCGGGATACCCGGCATGTCTTTGGGGGTCCATGCGAAGATATCCTGATTCTCACGGAGAAAGTCGATGAGCTCGGCTTCCTATTTGCTGTCGAGGCGGGCGCCTACGACAACGTACTTGCTGCAGCTGGGGTCTTCCGGGTTGAGCTTCACCTTCTTGGTCTCCTTGGAGGGCTTGAAGGTGGCCTCGTCGGCCGAGTCCAGGGTCGGGATCGACGCAGCAGAGGCGTCGCCGGCCAAGGCAACGACCGGTCGAGCTGACGCCGCTCCTCGGCAATGACCAGTGACTCAGCCAACTTGGCGCCGTCTCGGGCGCACTCCAGACACTTACGGTAGTCGCCGGTGACGGTAATGAGGCCCTTGGGACCCGGCATCTTCATCTTCAGGTACGCGTAGTGGGGAACCGCCATGAACTTGGCGAGCGCGGGCCGGCCCAGCAATGCATGATATGCGCTGGATAGGTCCACCACCTCGAACTTGGGAGAACTTGCATGTACGCCGCGTGACGATGGTAGGGTTGAGGACGAGGGCGTATCCACCCAGACTTGGCATGACTGCCGGGTGATCCTCCCGGGTCCAGGTGATCGGGCGATCCGACCAGTGCATGAAATCCGTCTTGGCCGAGAAGACGGTGTTCACCTCCTACCGAAGGAGGCACTCGCAGCGCTTGTCGTCGCCGACGCTGGTGAAGACGACGTAGGCCGCGTTTTGGTCCTGGTAGGCGTCGTTCTGCATCGCGCTGCCGGTGGGAGGCGGCGGTGGAGGCGGAGGCGGCTGACCTGCGCCTGGAGCAGGAGCCGGAGCCGGAGGAGGCGGGACGTCATCCCTCATGATGCGCTTGGTGATGGTGCACTGCCGAAGCCTATGCGTGGACGGTCTTGCGCCGCTGTGGTGTTTGCATGGGGCGTCGAGCATCTCTTCAAAGCTCTTGGCGGGTTGCCACGCCATCTTGCCGGTCTGCCGACGCTTCGCTGCCGGGTCTACCATGGGCTCGGCGGCCACGACGAGCCGGTTGTCGTGACGTTGCGCCGGCTGGTCGGCCTTGCGCTTGTTGTTCTGGTGATGCTGTTGTCGGCTGCTTTCGCCGGCCAGGAACCGGCTTCGCCTTGCCGGCTTCATCCAGCGCCACCTGGATCTTCATGGCGGAGTCGGTGTTGGCGTACTTGTCCGCCGTCACCATGAGCGCGGCCATGGTGTCGGCTCGGAGCGTAGGAGCTTGTGCTTGAGGAGGGTGCCGTCTCGGCACCCGCTGACGAAGTATTGGATCGCCTAGACTTCATGGACGCCTTCACAGCTGTTCCGGAGCTCGGTCTAGCGTGCGAGGTACTCGCGGCCGGTCTCCATCGACCCTGCACGCACATGGCGAGCTGGCTGGGGAGACCGGGCCGCTTGTACGTTCCCGTGAAGTTGCAGACAAAGGCTTCCTCGAAATCGACCCATGCATTGATGCTGCCCAGCGGCAGGCTGTTCAACCATGTGATAGCAGACCTCTGGAGCATGAGCGATGCGTAGTGCACGGCGAGACGACGATTGGCACCGGTGATGCCAATGGCCGTGGTGTAGTCGATCAGCCAGACTTCTGGCTTCACGGTCCCATTGTACTTGGGGGTGTCGCGGGGGAGCACGAACCCCTTGGGGAAGGGCTCCTCCCGGATGCGTGAGCCGAAGCACGCCGGCCCGATAGCGCCGCTCTCTTCCACCTCCAGGAAGCGAGCGAGCTGATCGAGACAGTGGCGCGCATCGGCATCGCCGATGGCACGCGGGCTGAGTCGACTGGCGGCCAGGACCCGAGGGGCCGGGTCGGTTGGAGCCGGACGCCGACCATGCCGGCCGGGTCCGCGCTGGGTCTCCGGGGCGGGCTCGTTGCCCAGAGCGTCGGCGGTGGTGCCAGCCGGGTTGTGCCAGGTCCGGGCTTGGACGGAGTGCGCCTTACCGGGCGGTGAGGAAGCCGTGTGCAGGACTTTGCCGGGTCCGCCAAGGCGGGCGGAGCCGGACCCCGCCGACTTGGTGAGTTGGTTGAGGCGATCCTGCTGGGTGTTGGCGGCGTGGAGGAGCTCGCGCATCCGCCCGATGTGCTCCTTGAGCTCCTCGCCCGCGAGTTGGTCGAGGCCGACCGCGGCTGCCTCCGCGGCGCGCATATTCTTGACTGGGGTCTCGTAGACGGTCCGGACGGCGCCGAACACCCGGCCGATCGCTCCTCCTCGGGCGCAGCGGGCGTGAATCCGTGGGCGGCGTCGTGCTCCATCTGAGCAGCCTCCAGGCGACTGCTGGTGGCGGCCAGCGTCTCGGACAGGTGTAGCATCTGTTGGCGCCTGTCCTCGAGCTGGGTTCAGGCTTCGGTGACGTTGGTGGCATCGACGTCGGTGCCGATGGGGATGCGTAGGCTCTACATCGCCGCACGCAGCGGGTCGGACGGCTCGGTCCGTGCTGTGGCGGCCGCGGCTTCGGCGACCCTCCTCGCCTTGCTCGACGAGGAAGAGGCGCCATCGCCAGTGACGAAGACCTCCACATGGGCGTCCATCGCCCCGGCAGTGAATTCGCCGCTGAGGGAGAGCTGAGAGTCGGAGTAGCTGAGCACCTCGCTGGGGTACTCATCGACCGCGAGCGTGTCGGAGATGCGCAGCGCGGTGAAGGAGGCGGCGAGCGCGCCGATGACGTCGTCCGCCAGAGCGACGGACTCGTCGGAGTAGGAGAAGGGCCCCGTCTGAAGCATCCTCCCGGCCAGCTCCTCGAGCTGCCACACGGTGGGCGCCAACTGTCGTAGTGGGCGCACGGCAGATGCCAAGGGATGGCTAAAGAGAGGAGGAGGCTCGAGGGCGCTGGTGGGCTCCAGAGGCGAGGTTGATATGTGCGGGCGCAGGACGCCGGACATACCCAGGTTCGGGGCTCTTCAGAGAGATAACACCCCTAGTCCTGCCGAGTTTAGTTGTATGATCGATAGTGCAAGGTTGCTCCTGGAGCTGTATGGAGGAGGAAGGAGGCTGGCCAAGGCTTGGGCTGCTCCTTCTCCCCGGTGTTGCTGTGTGGTGGCTAGTCCTATGCTTGCCTGTCTTTCTCTTACATGTGTTTCGTGTCTATCTCATATTGCATGTTCTGCCCCCTGTGGGCGTGGGCTCCTGGGGGGTTTTATAGATCAACCCTCCCAGGGTTAGAATGGTAATATGCTAAGTCGGTGGGTCCGTATTGTCGGTGTCCGGAGTACCGGGCTGGTTCCCGCTTGTGGGCTTGTGGTTCGCCGGGTTCCCCTAGGTGAGGGCCCCGCGTGCCTAGAGGGACTGTGAACCGTCTTGTCGATCTTCAGGGCGTGACCGAGTTGGGCCGTGTACAGTGTTCTCCGTCAAGCCACCGCTTGTTGTCGTCAGCGGTGAGGGCGGGAACACTGTTGCCATGCCAACCCTAGTCAGCGGGTAGGTAAGGGGCACTGTTGCCACGCTCCGGCTGACCATAGGCATGGGCGGGAACACTGTCGTCTTGATCATCGATGATTGAGGTCTCGTCCCATCGTACGGCCTGGATGAAACGGGAGCTGACCCGTGGCTGGGTTGCCGTGGACGCCACGGGTGGGTTGGCTTGCTGGGAAAGCCATGGTTGCGCCGGGTTGAGTCGTCTTGTGCCAGCTGCTGCGGCCGGGTCGACGTACCTTGCCGAGTCGAGGGTCTTAGCCGAATTGCTGGCCTTGCCGGGTTGAGCGAACCGGCCAGGCACGTGCCGGCTTGCGGGGCGATGTGGGCCCCGCTGTTTTTGAAAGGAATCTGGGTTCCGTTGCCAGTCCGGGCTTCATCCCCGACAAAGAGGTTAGAGGAGAAACGGGGGCGCGTCTTCTTTGGGGAACAAAGAGGGGGCGAGCGGGTCACGTTCTCGCGTCGAAGATATAAGGATTGAGCGGTTCGCGGGACCAATAGAATGGTCTGGCATGCTCATAAAGGCCGGCTGATGTCGCATGCACTGGAAACGAGAGCCGCAGGATCCAATTTGATCCGATTGCTCGGGACGCGGCTGACGCCAAGCAAAGATCAGTTGGTTGAAAACAATTGTTTTCCTTAATACAATCTACAAAGGAGAGATTTCCAACAACTTGACAAAAATGAACAACTGGTGTGAGAAAAAATAATATTCGGTCAACAGGCGAGTTTCCCGACAAAATGGCTGAGTTTTACAATAAGGGCATACAAGCAGATAGAAAGGCGTTGCAACCTAGGTAAACGCCAACGGAAGAAAGCTAGGCAGCAGGGTTATCCTTGTGTCCGGGGGCAAGGCGAACGCATCTGGCACGCACATCCTCGCGACACATCTGGACGAGTAACCCTGTTCATGTGCTTCCAAACGTTCTAGTAGCAGAGAAGGTCAAATGTTTTTTGCTTCCCCGTCACAACAGTAAGCAAAAGTCTGCATCAGTCTAGTCAGAGCCGCAGCATCTCGAGACATGGGGCCTTTGCCGCTCTTGATTCTAGACTACAATCTCTTGTCCGCACCATTCTCTCGCTGAGCATTGTGGCACCAAATGAGGCTACACGCTTATACATTCCTAATGCCCCCATATCTAATAATTGTGTGATCGTGTGTGACTTTAAACAGAATAAATCAGGCAAATTGTCTTTACTCTTAAGGAATACTACTAACTTATCTTTCCTTAGTAAGTTAATTGCACATAAGTACCACAATTCAGGCATCACATGCAGATTGGTACCATGATTGCTAATTTTTGCGTGTCAGTACCAACATTGGTCTAAGTTTTTGCAAATTAGGCTAAAAGGCATATTTATACGTATTGACGGTGTATCTGACCGATGGGGCCCGCCCGTCAGGTGCCGACGTGGCATGTTTTTTGCAGAAAACCCCCTTATGTTATATGTAATCACAAAAATGCCCAAATTTTTTGCGGGAAAAAAGCTCCAGGAGAGGATTTTTTTTGTTCGCAATTTCCACCATCGAATCTGGACTGGTTTGAAATTTTCCGCCACTTAAACAAATAAATAAAAGGAAAGTAAAAATCGGGCACCGGCGGGAATCGAACCCGCGGTGGACCTGCACCGCAGAGGCGCCACGGGCTGACCACAACGCCACAGCGCAGCTCACGTTCCTCTACAGGCGTCCCATTTCTTATAGTATGCCTGAAGCGCGGGGCCGGCCCACCGAGCATTTTTTTTTTCGTTTCGCACTTAACTGGCGCGCGTGTTGGGCTCGTTCCTTGCCCCGGTTACTATTCGTTTCATTTCTCTTATGCCTTTATAATGCGCGGTGAACATTTTTTTAAATATACGCTGAACAAATCCTCAAAAAAATATACGCTGAACACTTTTTCTGCTTATAGTGAACATTTTTCAATGTACGATGAACTTTTCTTTACAAACGGTGAACATTTTCTTAATATAATCAACTATGGTAATATCCGTTGAACATATTTGAAATGCAAATTGAACATTTTTGTACTATAGGTTGTTCAATTTTCTTACGACAAGGAACATTTTACTTAATTCGAGGTAACTTTTTTGTAATTTATGGTGAAATTTTATTAATACACGGTGAGTTTCAAGATTATTATGTTGAATATTTTCTTAATACATGATGAAATTTTTGTATTTCACAAAATGTTCAGTATATATTAAAACTTATTGTGTAAAATCAATTTGCATTTCGAGAAACACTTGATTATTATAATAAAAATTGAAAAGTTTTAACGCATTTCTAAAATTTATTATGATTACACAATTATTTTTAATACATGTTCTGCGCCATGTTTCAAAAATTTAATTCATTTAAAATTATATGTTCAACTTTTAATGCATTGATTCCAAGAATGATTAAGAAACCGGGGCAAAAAGTTCTTGAAACTCTTCATGTATCAAGAAAATGTTCACCATAAATTACAAAAAATTCACCGCGCATTACGTAAAATGTTCATCATATCTTAAGAAAAAGTTCAAGATATATTACAAAAATGTTCGATTTGCATTTAAAATATGTTCAGCGTTTATTAATGGAGAAAGTATTAATCATTCGCAAAGAAAATTTGACAACCTGTATTAAAAATAATTGTGTAATCTTAATAAATTTTAGAAATGCATTAAAACTGTTCGACTTTTATAAGAAAAAATTGACGTGTTTCTGGAAATGCAAGAATGAATTTTACACAATAAATTTTTAAAAAATGCTGAACATTTTTTGAAATGCAAAAAATTTCACCATGTATTAAGAAAATATTCACTATAAATAAAAAATGGTGTGATCATAATATTCTTGAAACTCATCATGTATTAAGAAAATGTACACCATATATAGATTACAAAATGTTCACCGCGCATTATAAAATCATAAAAGAAATGAAACGAATAGTAACCGGGGCAACGAACGAGCCCAACACGCGCGCCAGTTAAGTGCGAAACGAAAAAAAAATGCAGGCCTCGGTGGGCCGGCCCAGCGCTTCAGGCATACTATAAGAGAGGAGACGCCTATGCAGGAACGTGATCTGCCCTGTGGCGTAGTGGTTAGCCAGTGGCGCCTGTGCACTGCAGGTCGCGGGTTCGATTCCGCCGGCGCCTGATTTCACTTTCCTTTTATATTTATTTGTTCAAGTGGCGGAAAGCGGAAAATTTCAAACCAGTCCAGATTCGATGGTGGAAATTGCGAACAAAAAAAAATCCTCTCCTGCAGCCTTTTTCCCGCAAAAAATTTGGGCATTTTTGTGATTACATATAACATAAGGGGGTTTTCTGCAAAAAACATGCCACGTCGGCACCTGACGGGCGGCCCCATCGGTCAGATACACCGTCAATACGTATAAATACGCGTTTTAGCCTAATTTGCAAAAACTTAGACCACTGTTGGTACTGACACGTAAAAATTAGCAATCATGGTACCAATCTGCATGTGATGTTCGAATTGTGGTACTTCTATGCAATTAACTCTTCTTTAGTCCGCCTCTGGATAAGCCGACCACATACCATGGTGGATGAGACATATTCTGCCTAGTTAGTTGATTACTATAAACCACTATGGATGAGAGCCATATATATGCACACATGCTGAATGACAGCTACGAAGAAATAAAGACGATAATAACTCATTGACAAGGTGGTTGATTTGTAATACCACCAAAGATGGATTATGACTTGCAATATATTTTTTCTTTCAATTGCATCCACTCCTCTAACTAAGTGAGCTTGCTATACTTGGCTGGATACCAGTATAAAAATATTCTCTAGAGTTACATCCACTCCTCCGACTAAGTGAGCTTGCTATACTTGACTGGATGAGAAGTATTACACGAACCAGTTCCATTTTGCCAAAGCAGGTTGTCTCAAGATTTTTCAGAAGACAATATATGAATTTACATATACACAGTTCAACGCCACCACCTGCCCCAGAAATACACTTTGAAAAAACCAAAAAAATATGTTATTATAGAGAATAGGACAAAAATATTCCATCTTGCTATCAGTTATGAGTTATACGGTAAAGAAACGAAACCACTGCCAAATACCCATTGTTTTTTTTTTCAAAAATAGATCACCTACAATTTGGCTTTCACATGGCAATTAACTTTCTAAGGGAAACCGCCATGATTATGCTGAAGAAAAAAAAGGATACTACTCCATGCGTTCATAAATATAAGTCCTTTTAGAGATTCCACTACGAACCACATACGGGTGTATATAGACATACTTTACAGTGTAGATTCACTCATTTTGCTTCATATGTAGTCCCTAGTGGAATCTCTAAAAGGTATTATATTTATGAACGGATGGAGTACAAGGCAGTCATACTCTTTTGAACTGAGCCACATGAATAGGTTGAAACGACAGATAATGAATTATAGGGACATTGCTCGCCATCATGCTTATGATTAATGGTCAAGAGTTTAACAAGAACCGGAAAGGGTACTGAACAAGTACCAGTTCAAAAATGGTAGATCCACCCTGGCCATAGCACAATCTACAAAAGAGAGATTTCAATCAGCAATCCAGCACTCAAAGTCTCGGAGGGAGCAACATGGTACCAAACGATTCTGTTCTCATTCATATTACAGGAATTCATAGCTGAGCAGTTTTTCAATTAGTTAACATTTTTTAAACCGATGAAGCTTTTTTGAAATTTTGGAACAAATATTGAAATTCATGACTTATTTGATTTCAGGAAATTTTGTTCAAAATGAAGAAATTTTTTTGAATATGTGAACATTGTTCAAAACCATGAACATTTTTGGAATATGCGAACTTCTAAGATTTCTTTAACTTTATTTTTAAAAAATTCTCAATTTTTAAATTTTTAAAAAAATATGTCACCGGCCGAGATTCCCCTGAAAATGGTTGAGATTTACAACATGGACATACATGCAGATAGAAAAGGGATCAAGACAGCCAGCCCAACGTAGGGAGAGCATGGCGACCTAGCTAAACGCCAAGGGAAGAAAGCTAGGCAGCAGCGTAATCCTGATGCTTGGGGGGCTGGGCGAACGCACAAGGCACGCACATCCTCGTGACACATCTGGACGAGTAACCCTGTTCATGTGCTTCCAAACGTTCCAGTAGCAGAGAAGGTCAAATGTTTTGTGTTTCCCCGTCACAACAGTGAGCAAAATTCTACATCTCTAGTTAGGGCCGCAGCATCTCCAAACATGGGGACTTTGTCGTGCTTGATTCTAGACTACAGTCTCTTTACCATACCTTTCTTCTTGCTTATTCATTCCTAATGCCCCCCTATCTAATACTTTTGTGATCGTGTGGGACTTTAAACAGAATAAATAAGGCAAATTATCTGGACTCTTGAGGAATACTACTAACTTATCTTTCTTTAGTCCGCCTCCAGATAGCCGACCACAAACCATAGTGGATGAGAGATATCCTGCCTAGTTAGTTAATTACTATGAACCACTATGGATGAGAGCCATATATATGCACACATGCTGATTGGCAGCTAGGAAGAAATAAAGAAGATAATAACTCATTGAACAATGGCTTGGACAACATCGTCTTTGGCATCGACACCCTTGATGACTGCCTCGATCACATCACCGTCTTCTTCCTGGTGCACCACCGCGCCTCTAACTACATTGCGCTTCCTTGCACCTGTGGCTCCACGGCGGCTACCTAGACATCAAACACCCCTGACTCAACATCAATCATGGCGTTCCTCAGACGGCTACCTCGATCACGGCGACACCGCCCTATGAAACCTCTACCTCGACACGAAGGGCTATCACCTCACTTGAGAAACTTGTTGGTTTCCTCTACAATCAACACATCCACAACGCTCATCCGACGACCACGGGGTCGATGACAGTCCGTCGGCTTCTATTCTCTGACGCCACTGTAGTTGGCAACAATACCTTTACTACTGTGGGCGGTTTTATAGATTTAAATTGGTAGTTGGAGATTGCACCAGATTAGATAGGAATTATTTGCATCTTATCTGTAGGAGACGTCTTGCCCTTTAAGTCTTGTACCTCAATATATATTCGCCCTCGAGGCTCACAAATACTCGCACCGCATTACGTCAATTGTCTCTTCACTGTAATCCTCATACACATGCGATCGACAGTCCGAACAGTGACCTTGCGATTGTCGGGTGACCAGCTACACTTCAAGAGGGTCTTCTAAAAGTTGTGAGGATGCCCTATAAAGGTCTTGATGTTGTTGCTACACTGAGTTAGCATCAAACATAAATTTTGCTAATTGGTACTCCCTTTGTATCAAAATATAATATGTTTTAATACACCGTTTGTATCAATAAAGATCTTATATATTCATACAGATGGAGTAGCTAGTAGTTTGTGCTTCCCTCTCCTGCTTGAGTAAGCCAAAAAAATTGCATCAAACAAATCAGGCCCGTAGCTTCTCTACACATTGGGACGCCCATGATTCTAAAATCTCTTGTCCACACCATTCTCTCATTGAGCACCACATCATTTTTTTAGTCTAACCACAGCATTGTTGGAGCTGAACATCACCTTCTTTTCTCTTGGCTACCCGACTAAGTTTTTTTTACCGGTGTAGAATCAGCCACAAACATGGCTTTGAGATTGGTGTGGCTAGTAGACCCCACTTTCTCTCTTTTAGCAATACCAAGCTTATACAAATAGATATACAGGGTTGGACGGGGTCCACAATAGTACTTTTGTCAGGTGACAGGGTGAGGAAGAGCGGATGGACGAGCTGCATGCACACACACTAAATACTTGCATTTTATTTTCCATACAACATTACAAAAGGTCCATAACTTTTGAACTAAATATCCAGTTTTGAAATATTTTATATTTTCAAATTCAGGGCGGCAAGACCTTTAAAACAAGATCAATCTTGGATGCACTTGGCTAGTTTGAATTTTACCATTTCACTCATTTCAGAGAAAGCATTTCAGTCAACTTCACATTTCACTAGTTTCGGAAAATCTTCCAGTCAATTTCACATTTCACTAGATTCAGAAAACACATTGTAATCATTTACAAAAGATAGATTTCACTCATTTTAGAAAACACATTCCACTCATTTACGAAAGACGGATATTACACTCATTTACGAAAGACAGATTTGGTTCATTCAGAAAACACATTACACTCACTCCATTAAAAATACTATGTTTCACTTGTTTCAAAAAACCATGTCCACTCATTACAAAAGATATATTTCAAAACTAATTTCAATGCGTCCTTGCGAAATGGATATTTCACTCATATAAAAATTGATTTCAATCATTTCAATAAATATATTTTACCACATTTTATAAAATAGGTTTATTTCACATATTTCTTACGAAATAGGTTTTGTTCATGCTATTTCTTTTGAAATAGGTTCCTTTTGAATATTTGTTTACTCATCCTCACAAATATGATTTTTCAGTTTCAGTAAACTTATTTCACTACAAAAACACATTTCACTCATTTCAGAAAACACATTACACTCATTCAATTGAAATATTGTATTTCACTCGTTTTGAAAAATCTTTTTCACTCATTACAAAAGATATACTACAAACTAATTTCATTGTGCGCTTGCGGAACTGATATTTCACTCATATAAAAATTGATTTCAATCATTTCAATAAACATATTTCACTCGTTCACATATATTTCACTCAAAAACTCTATTTAAATACTATATTTCATTCATTACAAAACTAATTTCAAAATTATTTAGCTCATTTCAAAATAATAATTTCACTCAATACAAGTTTAGCTCATTCCAAAATAATAATTTCACTAAAGTCAAAAACAGATTTCCCACACCGAATTAATACATTGAACGAAATAGGTAACTGAAACGTTGAAATTTAAACATTTCAAATATATCCAAGAATGATCTTGTTGCAAAGGTCTTGATCCTAGAAGTTCAAATATAAAAAAAGTTTTAAAAATAAAACTATAAATTAAAAGATATGCATGATTGAAATTGTCAAAGCGAAAAGAAAATGCGTTCGTGCTTCATAGGTACTTGTGTGTCAGCAAGAGATGGCCAGGCATGCATGTGTCCTTTATCTGACACATGATAGGTCCTAGTGCATGAAATATACTACATGCAAATCTAAAGAAACAAGTGAAATACATCTCCCGTATAAGAATGCTTGACATGGTGTCGTGTACTCATTGGCTAGCTCGTTGCCGGTAAATTCCGGCACCGGTAAAAAGAGGTTTACGCTTGGCTACCTCACACAATAACTCGGGCCACTAACACATGACTCGCTAGCACACGCACCCATGCAAGTAACCAACTTGTGCATGCAACTGATTCAACCTATTCTCTCGGCTTGCCTCTGTTGCGCCTTGCCAATTCTCACAACCCTGCTACATCGCTCGTTACCATAGCTTCACACCTTGCACTCCGTATTGCATGGCAGCATGGCGTCTGGCCTCCTACGAATGCACACAGCTGAAGCTTCGCTGGCTAGCTACCGTTGTAGTCTTGTAGACCTCATGAACAAATGCAGAACAAAAACAAACTAAGATGCAGATACATGATCAAGATTAAACATAACACGCATCACCGAGTAATGGTGCAACGTAGATGCATGGCAACATTGCACATAACTTCAGGTTGTGCTATTCCTAATGACTCCCAAATCTAACATATTTGTGACTTTGTGTGACTTTATCAGCATAAAAATAGGGAATTTTTTGACACTTGAGTAGTACTGTAACCATTGTGGCTTGCTCACTTGGGATAAATGGCCTACAAACATCTTTTAGTCTGCGTCTGGGTAGCTGATCATATAACAACCCATGGTGGATGGGAGCTGTTCTGGCTAGTTGATAAAGGCCGCAATAACTCATCCACAAGGTAGGCGCTAAGTACCAAGATGAGTCATGACTTGCTACACTTTGTCACGTTCTTTTTTTTAACTCAAGCGCACAATAATGTGCACTCCATTTTTTATTAGACGGGAGTGTAGAAGCAATGCAAAAAAGTACAAACCTATGCGAAAGAAAGTGGAAAGAAAGCAAAACCAAAACCAAACTTAAAAGGGATAACAAAATCTAACATATCTTCACGTAAAGCTATTACAATCCCTCTGCTTCTTAGGTTGGGTCTCCTCTACAGACAGGTGTGCCATGGTAGCCGTCGTAGCTCCTTAGCGTCATGGAGCATCAACGAATTCGCTTCAGTGATTATGGCTCTTTCAAAGACGTAGGGGTTGCACAATTTCTAGAATAACGACACTGTCAGGAGAATTTTGCTGAAGTTATACATCCACTCCTCGACTCCTCTAACTAAGTGAGCTAGCTATACTTGGCGGGGTACTAGTATAAAAGATGAATTATTCAAGATATTGGTTCCGTCTGGCCTAAGCATGTTGTCTATCGTTACAAAGTCAATATATAAATTCACATATAGAAAATGCAACCTCACCACCCACCCACAAACACGGTTAGACAAAAAATGTTACTAAAGAGAATTTGATGGAAATATTTGAATCTAGCTATCAGTTATGAGTTACTGGGGAAGAATGAAACACGTGTCAAAAATATATTGTTCTTTCAATAATATGAACCACTTAGAATTTAGTTATCACGTTGCAATTCACCATATATGTGAAGGAGACAGCCATGATTACGGTGAATATAAAAAACTAGAAGGCATTCATATTGTTTTGAATTGACCCACATAAGGTTGAACACAAAACCATGAAGAATAAATATAAGTTTGGTGTGGTTTTGCTATTCCTCATGTACTTGAAAGTTTCTCTAGCGTCAGTCACCTTCTTCCTTCATTCAGGCACGCCGAACCTTGCCGGAGAAGAGAGCCACACTACCTATCTTAGGGGTGGGGACGCATAGAGGGATGGTTGGGGCGGCGGCGAGAATTTGTGGTGGGGGTGGTTGATGGTATGGTGGGGCGGCGATGCGGCGTGCGGTAACACCCGACGTCCGCAGGTGGTGGAGGCCGACAGTTACGGCGGAGCAGGATGGGGTCCCTGTGATTAGGAGGAAGAAGAGAGGGAGGTTGAAGTTGAACATTGTGTGATCTGTTTTGGACCGTTGGATTAAGATCTAGTAGTTCCCGTGAGAGTGATTGATGGATGAAAATTTTCATGTACCTGACGTATAGTCGGCCCCAAGTCGGTGGCTCTTAAGTGGTCAAATGATCCACGGCCGAAAGAGGCTTAGGCACATTGTTGACGATCTATTAGTCATGCTCATCTGGTTGAAAGGGGATCCACAGTTAACCCATACAAGATGATAAAGTCCAACAGAAAGGGATAAGATTATAGACCATACCATCATTTGGCTTGATACATTAGTTAGCCAAAGTAATTCAGGAGAGAACAAGCAAGTGAATCAAGTTTTCATGAGAGCACAATAGATATTAGTGATTAAATGTCAGAACAAGGAAAACCGGAAGGGTACGGAAAAAGTAGGTCGGAAAATGGTAGACCCACGCTGGCCTTAATAAAACATACAGAGGAGATATATCGTTGAACAATCCAGCATGCAGAGCTTGGACAGAGCAATGGTACCAGCAGTTTTCTGTTCTCTTCTATATCCAAATATTATAGGAACTCCTAGCTGAGGAAGTGGCAGCAACCTATAGCTCCCCGAGGTAAATATGCTTATCCCTACTGCAAGATCCTATGATATGTCTCGTTGATAGAACCATTGTGCACAGGAATCTTGTATATGATCCACCTTGATGTCGTGTCCCAGATGTAGATCATGCGATCAGCACTCCCAACGGTGACCTTGCCATTGTCCGGTGACCTGCTACAATTCAGTAGGGTCTTCTCAAAGTTATGTTGATGCCTTGTAAGGGTCTTGATGTTCCGGTTAGGGGAACCAGCACAAGAAGAACACTAGCAAGGGCAAAAGAGTTAACCTTCAGGGGATGGTAATGTGGCGACAACGACAAATGAGACAAGTTATAGTCTACCCGACTGCTATAGACATAGGCATCCAATATGTTTATTACATCATTTTTTTAAAGGAGGATTATCCCCGGCATTTGCATCTAAACGATGCATGCAGCCATTTTATTAATTATTCACAAAGACCTTACAGAGTAGTACATCGGGTAGTCTAAAGCCGCCATCTTAGCAACAACTGTCACTACTCGTATCCACCTGATGAAGGGGTGCCTATAGTCCGATCCTAATACCAAACAGACATCACACCAAAGCCTAACATCTAAAGCCGGAGGCCCCAACCAAGCCACATAGTCGGTTCGGGGTACAAACCGGTCCGACGCACTCTCATACGTCGTCACCGCCGTCTTCGACCAATCCATCTTCAGAGCAGAAACTAATGCACCGACCTTGCCAGGCCTCTCTGCCATTGGCGCCAGCATGACGCCAGACGGCGTCCTCCTCCTGTGCGAGTCCATCTCCGTGCATCGGACGCCGAGTCTCCACGCGCCACACCACCAAGATCCGCTGCCATCAATGAGTAAGATGAAGCACCACTCCACCAAAACAACCGTCCACTGGTCCCTCGAGGCTGTGTACACCTCCAAGAATGACGCCCTCAAGGGGGAAATTACACCAGAGCACCGTCGTCATCCGATGTACTGATCTGGGGTTTCCCTCGGAGGTAGCGGATAGAGGTTTTGATATTTTCCACGGCGATGCCTTCAAGAAGGTAACGACACAAAAGATCGCAACCATTGCTAGTCTTGGAATCAAGCCAAGAACCTCCATCTTGCATTGTGCGCATGGACCACCACCAATCTTTGCCACCGCGGGAAAGCAATCCACTCTGGCCAGATCATATCTGACCAGAGGGCCAACCATGCCCACGGCCGACCAGAACACCAAAGTTCTCCACGCTGTCGTCGATCCGAGGTGCCGCAGTGCCGCGGCTAGGTGCAGTAGCGTCATCCGCCGCTAGGAGCGAGCCACCACCGCGAAGGTTCGGATCCGGGGGGGCACTTCCGCTTGCATGGGTGCCTCGGGCCACCCTCGCGCATGAGAAGGAGAGGCTCCTCCGCCACCACCGTCAGCTGACCGGGCTTAGCCCAGCAGCGTCCTCCAGCGGCGGCGGAGGGGAGGTCGGACTAACCGGCGGCTAAGATTTCTGTTAATAAAATCACATGAGACCTCCTATGTTTGAGGGTATCCACTATAAGAGGTGGTGCGTGAGAGCAGTCTTATGGTTTCAAACCATGAGTTGCTATGACGCCACTCTTGGCAGACCTGAAGGGGAACTTGATGCTCAATAGGCACAAGCTTTTCAGAAAATGGATACTCTGTTTAAGGCTGCTCTCTTGAGTGTTCTTGGTGAGAACATAGTTGATGCTTATGCGTCAATTGACAAAGGAAACGATATGTGGGACGCACTCGAGGCCAAGTTTGGGGTCTCGGATGCCGGCACTGAGTTGTACATCATGGAGCAATTCTATGATTACAGGATGACTGAAGAGCGCTCCGTGGTTGAGCAGGCTCATGAGATACAGTCATTTGCTAAAGAACTTGAGCACTTCAATTGCATGCTACCGGACAAGTTTGTTGCCGGGGGTATCATCACTAAGCTTCCTCCTTCATGAAGGAACTTTGCTACCTTACTGAAGCATAAGAGACAGGAGTTTTCCGTTCCGGATCTCATTGGTACTCTGGATGTGGAAGAAAAGGCGAGAGCAAAGGACACACGTGCTCGAGGTATTGAGGGAGGATCTAGTGCCAATCTGGTACAGAAGAAAAAGTTTCAGTCTCACAAGTTCAAGAACAAGGGCAAGCTTGATGGCAAAGTAAATTTTGATGGGAAGAACAAGGCTGTACAATACACGAACTTCAAGAAGAAGAGTGACAAGAAGAAAGGTGCTTGTTATGTGTGTGGAGATCCTGAACATTGGGCTCCTAGTTGTCCTAATCGCTATGACAAGCGTCATCCCGGGAAAGGCGGCAAGACCGCTAATGTTGTCATTGGAGACACTGACATGAAGAATGCTAGATATGGTATATTTCCCACTATTCTTTCAGTATGTCATTCTCCTGATTGGTTGATTGACACGGGTGCTAATGTGCATGTATGCGGTGATATTTCCATATTTTCGTCTTATCAGACCGCAGGGACTTCAACCGTGCTAATGGGCAACGATTCAAGTGCTTCTGTTCGTGGTGTTGGCACGGTCGATCTGAAGTTTACTTCGGGGAAGATCGTGCGGCCGAAGAACGTGCATTATGTCCCCTCCGTCAATAAAAATCTTGTTAGCAGATATCTTCTTTGTAGAGATGGCTATAAGCTTGTCTTTGAGTCAAAAATTTTGTAATATCCAAGTATGGAACATTTGTTGGTAAAGGCTATGAGTTAGGAGGCATGTTTCATTTATCCTTATCAGACATTTGCAATAAAGTTGTTAATCATATTTGCAACAATAGTGAATCAAATGTGTGGCATTCACGTCTTTGTCATGTTAACATTGGTTGCATGTCCCGACTAGCGAAGTTGAACTTAATCCCTAGTTTCACCACTGTCAAGGGATCTAAGTGTCAAGTGTGTGTGCAAGCTAAGCAACCTCGTAAGTCTCATGTGACCGCGGAGACGAGAAATCTTCCACCACTAGAACTTATACATTCAGATCTATGTGAAATGAATGGTGTTTTGACAAAAGGTGGAAAGAAATATTTCATGACGTTAATTGACGACTCCACTAGATACTGCCATGTGTATCTTCTGAAATCTAAGGATGAGGCTTTGAACTTTTTCAAGATCTACAAAGCTGAAGTGGAAAACCAACTTGATCGAAAAATCAAGAGGCTTAGGTCCGACCGTGGTGGAGAGTATTTTTCCAATGAATTTGATGCTTTTTGTGTGGAACATGGCATAATCCATGAGAGGACGCCTCCCTACTCACCTCAGTCAAATGGGATGGCAGAAAGAAAGAACCGTACTCTAACTGATTTGGTAAACGCCATGTTAGACACATCAGGTCTTTCCAAGGCATGGTGGGGGGAGGCGATATTGACAACATGTCATGTCCTAAATCGAGTCCCCACAAAGAACAAAGAGATAACTCCATTCGAGGAATGAGAGAAGAAAAGGTTAAAACTCTCTTATCTGTGAACATGGGGTTGTTTGGCGAAAGTCAATGTTCCAATTCCAAAGAAGCGGAAGTTTGGACCAAAGACTGTGGATTGTGTTTTCCTGGGATATGCTTTTCATAACATTGGCTATAGATTCTTGGTTGTAAAATCTGAGGTACCTGACATGCATGTCGGTACGATCATGGAGTCGAATGATGCGACTTTCTTTGAAGATATCTTTCCCATGAAGGATATGGCTACCTCATCTAATCAGGAGATGCCTAGTTCATCGAATCAGGAACCAGTTACAATTACCAAACCAGCCATTTCGATGGAACACTTTGAAAGTCCTGTGGAGGAGAACAATGAAGTTCCTACTAGGAGCAAGAGACAGAGGACAACAAAGTCCTTTGGTGACGATTTTCTTGTGTATCTCATAGATGATACTCCCAGTTCTATTTCAGAGGCCTGTGCATCGGAAGATGCTGACTACTGGAAAGAAGTGGTTCGTAGCGAGAGGGATTCCATCTTGGCGAATGAAACTTGGGAGATAACTGATCGTCCTTATGGGTGCAAACCTATAGGATACAAATGGGTATTCAAGAAGAAGCTTAGGCCTAATGGTACTGTCGAAAAGTACAAGGCTCGGCTCGTGGCTAAGGGTTATACCCAAAAGGAAGGTGAAGACTTCTTTGATACTTACTCACCTGTGGCTCGACTGACCACTATTCGAGTTCTACTTTCACTAGCTGCCTCACATGGTCTTCTCGTTCATCAAATGGATGTTAAGACTGCTTTCCTAAATGGAGAGTTGGATGAGAAAATTTATATGGAACAACCAGATGGGTTTATAATAGATGGTCAGCAAGGGAAAGTGTGCAAGTTGCTGAAGTCTTTGTATGGACTCAAGCAAGCACCCAAACAGTGGCATGATAAGTATGAAAGAACTTTAACAGCTGCAGGTTTTGTTGTGAACGAAGCTGACAAATGTGTGTACTATCGCCATGGTGGGGGCGAGGGAGTTATGCTTTGCTTGTATGTTGATGTCATACTAATTTTCGGAACAAATATGAATGTTATTAAGGAGGTCAAGGATTTCCTATCTCGCTGTTTTGAGATGAAGGATTTAGGAGTGGCTGATGTCATTCTGAACATCAAGTTGTTGAGAGATGATGATGGTGGTATTACATTGCTTCAATCTCACTATGTGGAAAAGATCTTGAGTCGCTTTGGCTATAGTGACTGCAAACCCTCTCCAACACCATATGATGCTAGCATGCTGCTTCGAAAGAATTGAAAGAATTGCTAGAGATCAATTGAAGTATTCTCAGATTATTGGCTCGCTTATGTACTTAGCCAGTGCTACAAGACCTGACATCTCTTTTGCTGTTAGCAAACTGAGTCGGTTTGTCTCAAAACCAGGAGATGTGCATTGGAAAGCTCTAGAGAGAGTTATGCGTTATTTGAAAGTCACTGCGAATTATGGAATTCACTACACTGGGCACCCAAAGGTGCTTGAAGGGTATAGTGACTCAAACTGGATCTCAGATGCTGATGAGATAAAGGCCACGAGCGGATGTGTATTCACTCATGGAGGTGGCGCTATTTCTTGGAAGTCCTGCAAGCAGATCATCTTAATGAGGTCAACAATGGAAGCAGAACTCATAGCACTAGATACAGCTACGGTCGAAGCAGATTGGCTTAGTCGGCTCTTGAATGACTTGTCGGTAGTTGAGAAACCTGTACCGGGTATCCTTATGAACTGTGACAATCAAACAGTGATCTCTAAAGTGAGCAACTCAAAGGATAACATGAAGTCATCAAGACACGTTCAGAGAAGGTTAAAGTCAGCCAGAAAAATGAAAAACTCCGGAGTTATTACATTGGATTATATCCAAACGTCTAAAAATCTGGCAGATCCTTTTACTAAGGGTCTATCACGTAATGTGATAGATAATGCATCGAGGGAGATGGGTATGAGACCCACAATATGAGTTGTTCACAATGGTAACCTATTCTTTGTGATCGGAGATCCCGTGAATTAGATGTGGAAGACAATCTGTTGGTCAACTGGGAGGAGAGTATGCTTACTGTTAAAAATACCACTCCATGGAGATGCAATACTCTCCTAATCTGCATGGCAGGTTGATGTATATCTTAATGTGTTCTAAGTGGCTCTTTGAAACCGAGTTGTTGTCCTGCAGAACATCTTTTGAAGAACGCACCTATATGAGTCTGATTGTTAAACATCGCAATCTATGAGAGTAGGGTTCTCTCTAGTAAACTCATGAAAGGTATCGGAGTATGACACATAAGCTCCACCCGCGGGAAAGACCCACGGTATCCACGTATCGGTCAAGGCTTTATGTGAAGCTAGATTCGCAGAAAACTTGCAGTTCAAGGCCCAGTCCACTGCCTAAGTTGCTTACTAGTGTAGCATAGAGTTCTAGGTGGAAGTTCAACTTAACAGTCTCCACTCTAGTACCGGTATATAAAACATTGTTTTGGAACCAAAGGCAAATTTTGTGTGCCTCTGGGATCTGGTGGGGGATTGCTGGAATTTAGTCTATTTTGGGACAGCCCAATAACTATTTCAGAAATTCCTAAATAAATCCTAGGGGCCCACTTAGCCCATTTGTTCAAGGCAAGGGATACTACTAAAGTTTAGTCCCACATTGCTAGTTGAGTGGGAGTTGGACCTCCTTATAAGGGAGGTTCTTTCCCCACTTGTATGAGCATGAGAACAAGAGGGACATCCACGCGCGCTCCTCCGCCGCCGCCCGCTTTGCCAAGCCACGCCTCGTCACGCCGCACCGCGGGTTGCGGGAATGAGCCGAGCCGATGTCTAAATTTTTGCCATGAACTATAGGTATACGAAAGCTCACTCGGAAGCTGAAACATTTTTCTGTCTCTGGACACTAAATTCGAACCGCGCGCCTCTTTGGCTGCTTCCTGTTCGTTTTGTCTCCCGCGTTCCCTTCAGCTCCCGGTGCAGCCTCTCGCCTCCTTCTCTTGCGCCTATAAAAGGGAGGTCGCTCCTCCCAGAGAGACGCCCCAGAACTTCTCCTTCCTCCCGCCATCGGTTCCAATCTCTGCGCTGCTGCTGTCTTCCTCATCCAGGCTTGTGGCGTGCACCGCAAGTCGGGACAGTAGGCCTCCGAAACCGCACCTTTTGAGTCCTGTACGGGAGAAGGGTGATAAGGTTTTTGGGGAGCGCTTCGCGCGACTACTGACTTCTTCGTCACGGACGCCCCGGACTCTGACACTACTTCCCCGATGACGACTTCTTCCCCGACGTCCACGACCTCCTCAACGACATGGCTGGCGAGGACACCGACCCCAAGTCCAGCGCTTCTGCTGCTGCTGCCCCGTACGTGTTCGTCCCCTTTCTATTAGAGGTTCTGTTATAGTTCCTTGTTCTAGTAGTTGCCCTAGATATGTTAGACTCTATTTCATATATGCAACTTGCTATACTGTCTGCTCAAGATATGTTTAGTTACGGTTCATATATGAAGATGTTGTTTAGCTTCTCTTTGTCAAATCGCATGGCTTGTTTTATCACTGCTACACTAGTCATTCTTTATCTAGTATTTCTGTTAATAAAATCACTCGGTAAATTGCTCATATTTCCAACAATCCAAAAACCATATTATAGGCAATTTACCCCAAATGGTTTTGCTGCTTCCATGAGACCTCCTATGTTTGAGGGTATCCACTATAAGAGGTGGCGCGTGAGAGCAGTCTTATGGTTTCAAACCATGAGTTGCTATGACGCCACTCTTGGCAGACCTAAAGGAGAACTTGATGCTCAACAGGCACAAGCTTTTCAGAAAATGGATACTCTTTTTAAGGCTGCTCTCTTGAGTGTTCTTGGTGAGAACATAGTTGATGCTTATGCGTCAATTGACAAAGGAAAAGATATGTGGGACGCACTCGATGCCAAGTTTGGGGTCTCGGATGCCGGCACTGAGCTGTACATCATGGAGCAATTCTATGATTACAGGATGACTGAAGAGCGCTCCGTGGTTGAGCAGGCTCATGAGATACAATCATTTTCTAGTGAACTTGAGCACTTCAATTTCATGCTACCGGACAAGTTTGTTGCCGGGGGTATCATCACTAAGCTTCCTCCTTCATGGAGGAACTTTGCTACCTTACTGAAGCATAAGAGACAGGAGTTTTCCGTTCCAGATCTCATTGGTACTCTTGATGTGTAAGAAAAGGTGAGAGCAAAGGACACACGTGCTCGAGGTATTGAGGGAGGATCTAGTTCCAATCTGGTACAGAAGAAAAACTTTCAGTCCCACAAGTTCAAGAACAAGGGCAAGCTTGATGGTAAAGCAAAGTTCGATGGGAAGAACAAGGTTGTACAACACACGAACTTCAAGAAGAAGAGTGATAAGAAGAAAGGTGCTTGTCATGTGTGTGGAGATCCTGATCATTGGGCTCCTAGTTGTCCTAATCGCTATGACAAGAGTCATCCTGGGAAAGGCGGCAAGACCGCTAATGTTGTCATTGGAGACACTGACATGAAGAATGCTAGATATGGTATATTTCCCACTATTCTTTCAGTATGTCATTCTCCTGATTGGTTGATTGACACGGGTGCTAATGTGCATGTATGCGGTGATATTTCCATGTTTTCGTCTTATCAGACCACAGGGACTTCAACCGTGCTAATGGGCTACGATTCAAGTGCTTCTGTTCGTGGTGTTGGCACGGTCGATCTGAAGTTTACTTCGGGGAAGATCGTGCGGCTGAAGAACGTGCATTATGTCCCCGCCGTCAATAAAAATCTTGTTAGCGGATCTCTTCTGTGTAGAGATGGCTATAAGCTTGTCTTTGAGTCGAATAAATTTGTAATATCCAAGTATGGAACATTTGTTGGTAAAGGCTATGAGTCAGGAGGCCTGTTTCGGTTATCCTTATCAGATGTTTGCAATAAAGTTGTTAATCATATTTGCAACAATAGTGAATGAAATGTCTGGCATTCACGTCTTTGTCATGTGAACTTTGGTTGCATGTCGCGACTAGCGAAGTTGAACTTAATCCCTAGTTTCACCACTGTCAAGGGATCTAAGTGTCAAGTGTGTGTGCAAGCTAAGCAACCTCGTAAGTCTCACGTGACTGCGGAGATGAGAAATATTGCACCACTAGAACCTATACAATCAGATCTATGTGAAATGAATGGTGTTTTGACAAAAGGTGGAAAGAAATATTTCATGACGTTAATTGACGACCCCACTAGATACTGCCATGTGTATCTTTTGAAATCTAAGGATGAGGCTTTTAACTTTTTCAACATCTATAAAGCTGAAGTGGAAAACCAACTTGATCGAAAAATCATGAGGCTTAGGTCCGATTGTGGTGGAGAGTATTTTTCCAATGAATTTGATGCTTTTTGTGCAAAACATGGTATAATCCATGAGAGGACGCCTCCCTACTCACCTCAGTCAAATGGGGTGGCCGAAAGAAAGAACCGTACTCTAACTGATTTGGTTAACGCCATGTTAGACACATCGGGTCTTTCCAAGGCATGGTGGGGGGAGGCGATATTGACAACATGTCATGTCCTAAATCGAGTCCCCACAAAGAACAAAGAGATAACTCTATTCGAGGAATGGGAGAAGAAAATGTTAAAACTCTCTTATCTGCGAACATGGGGTTGTTTGGCGAAAGTCAATGTTGCAATTCCAAAGAAGCGGAAGTTTGGGTCAAAGACTGTGGATTGTGTTTTCCTGGGATATGCTTTTCATAACATTGGCTATAGATTCTTGGTTGTAAAATCTGATGTACCTGACATGCATGTCGTTACGGTCATGGAGTCGAATGATGCGACTTTCTTTGAAGATATCTTTCCCATGAAGGATATGGCTACCTCATCTAATCAGGAGATGCCTAGTTCATCGAATCAGGAACCAGTTACAATTACCAAACCAGCCATTTCGATGGAACACTTTAAAAGTCCTGTGGAGGAGAACAATGAAGTTCCTACTAGGAGCAAGAGACAGAGGACAACAAAGTCCTTTGGTGATGATTTTCTTGTGTATCTCATAGATAATACTCCCAGTTCTATTTCGGAGGCCTGTGCATCGGAAGATGCTGACTACTGGAAGGAAGCGGTTCGTAGCGAGATGGATTCCATCTTGGTGAATGAAACTTGGGAGATAACTGATCGTCCTTATGGGTGCAAACCTATAGGATGCAAATGGGTATTCAAGAAGAAGCTTAGGCCTAATGGTACTATCGGAAAGTACAAGGCTCGGCTCGTGGCTAAGGGTTATACCCAAAAGGAAGGTGAAGACTTCTTTGATACTTACTCACCTGTGGCTCGACTGGCCACTATTCGAGTTCTACTTTCACTAGCTGCCTCACATGGTCTTCTCGTTCATCAAATGGATGTTAAGACTGCTTTCCTAAATGGAGAGTTGGATGTGGAAATTTATATGGAACAACCAGATGGGTTTATAATAGATGGTCAGGAAGGGAAAGTGTGCAAGTTGCTGAAGTCTTTGTATGGACTCAAGGAAGCACCCAAACAGTGGCATGAGAAGTTTGAAAGAACTTTAACAACTGCAGGCTTTGTTGTGAACGAAGCTGATAAATGTGTGTACTATCGCCATGGTGGGGGCGAGGGAGTTATGCTTTGCTTGTCTGTTGATGACATACTAATTTTCAGAACAAATCTGAATGTTATTAAGGAGGTCAAGGATTTCCTATCTCGCTGTTTTGACATGAAGGATTTAGGAGTGGCTGATGTCATTCTGAACATCAAGTTGTTGAGAGATGATGATGGTGGGATTACATTGCTTCAATCTCACTATGTGGAAAATATTTTGAGTCGCTTTGGCTATAGTGACTGCAAGCCCTCTCCAACACCATATGATGCTAGTGTGCTGCTTCAAAAGAATCAAAAGAATTGCTAGAGATCAATTGAAGTATTCTTAGATTATTGGCTCGCTTATGTACTTAGCCAGTGCTACAAGACCTGACATCTCTTTTGCTGTTAGCAAACTGAGTCGGTTTGTCTCAAAACCAGGAGATGTGCATTGGAAAGCTCTAGAGAGAGTTTTGCGTTATTTGAAAGGCATTGCGAATTATGGAATTCACTACACCGGGCACCCAAAGGTGCTTGAAGAGTATAGTGACTCAAACTGGATCTCAGATGCTGATGAGATAAAGGCCACGAGCGGATATGTATTCACTCATGGAGGTGGCGCTGTTTCTTGGAAGTCTTGCAAGCAGACCATCTTAACGAGGTCAACAATGGAAGCAGAACTCACAGCACTAGATAGTTGAGAAACCTGTACCGGGTATCCTTATGAACTGTGACAATCAAAGTGTGATCACTAAAGTGAGCAGCTCAAAGGATAACATGAAGTCATCAAGACACGTTCAGAGAAGGTTAAAGTCTGTCAGAAAAATGAAAAACTCCGGAGTTATTGCATTGGATTATATCCAAACGTCCAAAAATCTGGTAGATCCTTTTACTAAGGGTCTATCACGTAATGTGATAGATAATGCATCGAGGGAGATGGGTATGAGACCCACAATATGAGTTGTTCACAGTGGTAACCTATTCTTTGTGATCGCAGATCCCGTGAATTAGATGTGGAAGATAAGTTGTTGGTCAACTCGGAGGAGAGTATCCTTACTGTTAAAAATACCACTCCATGAAGATGCAATACTCTCCTAATCTGGATGGCAGGTTGATGTATATCTTAGTGTGTTCTGAGTGGCTCTTTGAAGCAGAGATGTTGTCCTGCAGAACATCTTTTGAAGAACGCACCTATATGAGTCTGATTGTTAAGCGTCGCAATCTATGAGAGTAGGGTTCTCTCTAGTAAACTCATGAAAGGTCTCGGAGTATGACGCATAAGCTCCACCCGCGGGGAAGACCCACGGTAGCCACGTATCGGTCAAGGCTTTATGTGAAGCTAGATTCGCAAAAAACTTGCAGTTCAAGGCCCAGTCCACTGTCCAAGTTGCTTACTAGTGTAGCATAGAGTTCTAGGTGGAAGTTCAACTTAACAGTCTCCACTGTAGTACCGGTATATAAAACATTGTTTTGGAACCAAAGGCAAATTTTGTGTGCCTCTGGGATCTGGTGGGGGATTGCTGGAATTTAGTCTATTTTGGGACAACCTAGTAACTATTTCAGAAATTCCTAAATAAATTCTAGAGGCCCACTTAGCCCATTTGTGCAAGGCAAGGGATACTACTAAAGTTTAGTCCCACATTGCTAGTTGAGTGGGAGTTGGACCTCCTTATAAGGGAGGTTCTTTCCCCACTTGTATGAGCATGAGAACAAGAGGGACATCCACGCGCGCTCCTCCGCCGCCGTCCGCCTCGCCATGCCACGCCTCGTCACGACGCGCCGCGGGTTACAGGAACGAGCCGATGTCTAAGTTTTTGCCACGCACTATGGGTATACGAATGGTCACTCAGAAGCTGAAATATTTTTCTATCTCTGGACACTGAATTCGAATGGCGCGCCTCTTCGGCTGCTGCCTGTTCGTTTCGTCTCCCGCGTTCCCTTCAGCTTCCGGCGCAGCCTCTTGCCTCCTTCTCTTGCGCCTATAAAAGGGAGGTCGCTCCTCCCAGAGAGATGCACCATAACTTCTCCTTTCTCTCGCCACCGGTTCCAATCTCTACGCTGTTGTTTTCTTCCTCATCCCGGCTTGTGGCGTGCACCGCGAGTCGGGACAGTAGGCCTCCGAAACTGCACCTTTTGAGTCCTGTACGGGAGAAGGGTGATAAGGTTTTTGGGGAGCGCTTCGTGCGACTACTGACTTCTTCGTCACGGACGCCCCGGACTCCGACGACTACTTCCCCGACGACGACTTCTTCCCCGACGTCCACGACCTCCTCAACGACATGGCTGGCGAAGACACCGACCCCAAGTCCAGCGCTTCTGCTGCTGCTGCCCCGTACGTGTTCGTCCCTTTCTATTAGAGGTTCTGCTACAATTCCTTGCTCTAGTAGCTGCCCTAGATATGTTAGACTCTATTTCATATATGCAACTTGCTATACTGTCTGCTCAAGATATGTTTAGTTACAGCATATATGAAGATGTTGTTTACCTTCTTTTTGTCAAATCGCATGGCTTGTTTTTATCACTGCTACACTAGTCATTCTTTATCTAGTATTTCTGTTAATAAAATCAGTCGGTAAATTGCTCATATTTCCAACAGTACTTACCCGTGTCACCTGATGGCAGCTGAGATCCAATTCTAGGACATCGTCTGGGAGGCACCGCAGGCCAGCCCTTCACTGATCACCACCACCAGAGGGAGATAGAGAGAAGAGATAGCACGGACCAAACAGAGGTCAATGAAGAAATCGCCGCCCCTCCTACCTGGGACAACTGTTGAAAACTCTTGTACAAGCACGAGCGCCGCCAAGAGGTAGCCGAACGCTCCTCCCTCGCTGGCCTTCCACCACCGACGGAGAACACACTGGTAGCAGGAGGACTCGAGGAGGGGGGCCGAGGGATCCCCTTATTCCATCGCACGGCGCCACCATCCTCGCTTGGCCACAGCCGATTGGAAACCTATTCCTAGTAGAATCTCCTGTTCACACCATTCTCGTTGAGCATTGCAGAACCATAGAGTAATGGTACGGAATAGGTGCGTGGCAATAATCCACTCCACTACGAGCTGATCTATTCCTAACACTGTTTCAAATAGCCCGCTATAACTCCGCTATAGCACGCTATAGCGTTTACAAAAGATCTTGCGCTAAGAGACTTTGGTCCAAACAAATGAACAAACATTTTAAATAGCGCGCTATAGCTCCGCTATAGCACGCTATAGCATTTGAAAGAGGTCCGGCGCTAAGATGCTTAGCGCGCTATTTAAAACTTTGATTCCTAATGCCTCTCAAAACTAATATATTTGTTATTGTTTGTGCGTTTACAAGAATAAAATTATGCAAATTTTCATGACTCTTGAGGAGTACTATATCCATGGTGGCTAACCCGCTTGAAATAGATGGCCTACATGTACCTTTCTTTGGTCCTCCTCTAGCTACCAGATCATATAACAAACCACAGCGGATAGGATATATTCTAGCTAGTTCATAACTATAGACCATGTTAGATCGAAGCTATGTATATGCACACACGCCGGATGGGAGCTAGGAAGAAATAAAGACAACAGTAACTGGTTATTAAGAAGGTAGATGGTACTATGAAGATGAGTTATGACTTCATGTACTCATATTATGCATCCACTGTAGGAAAGCGATCTTCCTATATTTGGCTCGATATTAGTATAAAAGACAAAGTATACAAGAAACTTATCCAATTTGGCCACAGCAGGTTGTCTCGAGACCTTTCAGAAATCAATATGTCACTTCACATATACACAATGCAAACCCACCACTCACCCCAGAAACATACTCGATGAACAATAAAAAATGTTGTTAGTAAAAAGAATTTAACAAAAAAATATCAAGCTAGCTATGAGCTATACGAATTGTCCAGGAAAGAAATGAAACCATTGTCCAAAATAAATAGGCATCACTTGGCAATTCACTTTACGTACAGCTGTGATTATGGTGGAAGCTTGTTGAGCCTCAGGGTAAGACGCTTACTCAGGCGTGGCTGCGATTCTCCGGGGCTCTCTCTAGGCCGCTGCAGGATGCTCGGGTTGTGGCCAGTATGGGCGTTTTAGTAGGGAAGCCTGAGCGTGTGGACATGGAGTTCACCAGAGCTCATGGGACTGCTCGGGTTTTGGTTAGTATTTTGAACATTGAGTATGTCCCGGATGTGGTTAAGTGGGCTTATCGAGGCAGAGTTTATGATCTAGATATTGAGTTTGAGGATGAGAGCCTTCTGGTTGCGCCGGCTCATGATTCTGATATGGATATACACGAGAGTGATGGCGGAGCGGGGGTACGGGAGTCGCCGGTTGAGGACCCTGGACGACAGTCCAAGGGGCCGGGGCCCGAGGTGGCGTCGACCGGGGATGGAGCAGTCTCACCCATCGTGGTACCTTCGCCGACTCTGAGATTTGGGTCTTTTGAGCCTCACTCTGCTCCCCCGAGGCTCTGGAGTGATCGGGTTGAGTCCGAGGAGGCGTTTGAGCTTGAGCTACCGGCTTTGGGGTTGGAGGTTGCTGTGGACACGATTCCTGGGGGTCGGCAGGAGGCCACTCCCCTTCGTGCTCAGCACACGATACCTTCTCAGGAGGTGCCACAGCTTCTCGTACCTAGCTTGTCGGGAAGTGACCTTGGGCAGGCGGCCTCGGGGTGCTCTCCTATTGCTGAGGCAGGAGACTCGGGGCAGGAGGCCTCCGAGTCTTTTTCTTCGTCGGGAGGGGGTCTGGGGCAGGTGGCCTCAGATAACTCTTCCCCCGTCGCGTTTTCCTGTCGGCTGATGCCGGCTTTGCCTTCGGGAGGCGGTTCGGGGCAGGTGGCCTCTGAGCCTCCTTCTCTTCCAGGGCCTGTACAGGTGGCTTCACCGGTGCTGGGTGGGGAGCGAGGGCAGGTGGACCTTGTTCGGTCTCCACCTCTCATCCTGCCGGCACCGCTAGGCGGGGCGCGCCTCGAGTCGGCGGTGAGTGCTTTGCCTCTCTCGGGCGAGGCCGTGGGTGAGCCCGTGCAGTTGGATCGGCCTATTGGTTGGGGAGCGACAGGAGGCCGGACCCCGACCGTGATTTCTCGGGAGGAGGTCATCGCGTTTGGAGGGATTCAGGATCCGGTTTCTGAGGGGCGCCGGATGAGCGGACGTCTCCAGACCCAGCCTGATGTGGATGACATTCAGCAGCGGTGCGCCATGAGGGCGGCCAAGATTCGTGACATAGAGGTCACTACTGGTATGTCGGTCAATACCTCTAATTCCATTTTGCATTTTTCAAATGATGAGATTGTTCAAAATGCAAATCAATTAGGAGTTTCGTTGGGTAGTAATGACACTAAAATCTATAATTCTGTTAATGATCTTTTAGACCTAGAGGCTGAGCGGGCCTTAGAGATGATCCGTAATATTGCGGCTGTTAAACCCATGAGTGATTCTGAGGTCGATGCGCTCGGGGTCAGGGTTCTAGACAACTTTTGTGCGGATCTTATGCAACCTAATACTGATGAGGATGTTCAGGCTGAGTCTAACGAGATAGTGTTGGCTAGCCCGTCTGAGACTGGTTGTGAGGACCAGTTGCAGAGTCAAACTATCCCCAAGCGCAAGTGGAAACGGAAGGTATACCCGGTATCCGCAGTGCGTAGGAGTGCAAGGATCCATACGGCAAAAAAATTCCATGATGATCTATGAAAGGAATATTCTAGAATAGCATAGGTCTAAAAGACTTGGCTAAACGAAGGTTTCTTGCTGAGGCGTCTGTCGAGCATTGTTTAGATTTTATAGCTCTATCGGAGACAGGTAGAGATAACTTCGCGCCTCAATTTCTAAATACTTTATCGGGGGGTATAGATTTTGATTGGCATTGCTTGCCACCGAGAGGGAGGTCGGGTGGAATCCTTCTCGGAGTTAGGTGTGAAGCGCTTGAGGTTCGCAGCTTGAGGGTTTGCTGTTAAGTTTAGGGTGCGATCGAAGGTTGATGGGTTTAATTGGGCTCTTGTTGCGGTATATGGTGCTGCACGGCCCGAGCTCAAACCTGAGTTCTTGGCTGATCTTGTTCGGATTTGTGGCTCCGAGCAGTTGCCCATCCTGGTGGGGGTGATTTCAATATCATTAGACGCCGTGAGGACAAGAACAATGATAATTTTGATGGACGATGGTCGTTCATGTTCAATACTATCATTGAAAGTTTGGACCTGAGAGAAATTGAGCTCTCGGGTAGAAAATTTACCTGGGCGAACGCGATGGCAAATCCGACGTATGAGAAGTTGGACCGAGTGCTGGCTAGCGTCGATTGGGAACAGAAGTTTCCCCTGGTGACTGTCCAGGCCTTGTCCCGTGGTATTTCTGACCATACGCCGTTATTTGTCGACTTTGGTGCACCCACCCACCTGGGGAACAAAAATGTGTTCTCCCTTGAGATGGCTTGGTTTGAATGAGATGGCTTCCTGGATCTCGTGGCTAGAGAGTGGGCTAAGGATTCAGGAGGGAGGACCGTGCTTCAGCGCTGGCAGAATAAGATTAGGCACTTGAGGAGCTTCCTACGTGGATGGGCTAAGCATCTGAGTGGGATTTATAAGGTCGAAAAGGAAAAGCTCCTTGCCCTTATATAGTCTCTGGATGTAAAAGCGGAAACCACGATATTGCCGACTGCGGAGTTTCATGCCAAGCTCGAGGCGGAATTGCGGCTCAAAGAACTTCTTAGAGAAGAAGAGTTGAAGTGGGCGTTGCGGGCCAAGGTCCGGCGAGTAGTCCAGGGGGACGCGAACACGCAATTCTTTCACATGATCGCTAACGGTAAGCATCGAAAGAAGAGGATCTTTCAGCTTGAGCAAGATGAGGGTACGATTGTAGGACAGGAAAACCTAAAATTGTGCATTATCGAGTATTATAAGCAGTTGTTTGGCCCTCCAGAAGAGAACTGTGTGTCTCTGGACGAGTCAAGGGTTGAGAATATTCCTCAGCTCACAGCGGTGGAGAATGATATTCTTGCGGCTCCTTTCTCGGAGAAATAGGTGCTGGAGGCCATCTCGCAAATGAAGAATAACAAGGCGCCGGGTCCTGATGGTTTCCCGGCGGAATTTTATAAGAAGTGCTGGCATATCATTAAAAGGGATTTGTTGCCTATGTTTAATGATTTGTTTACTGGACAACTTCATCTTTTCCAGCTCAATTTTGTAACGATTACCCTTCTTCCTAAGAAAACAGAGGCTGTGAAAATTGAGCAATTCAGGCCAATCTGTCTTCTTAATGTTAGTTTCAAAATTTTCACCAAGGTCGGGACCAATAGACTCACACAGATTGCGCATACTATTGTGCAGCCTACCCAATCTGCTTTCATGCCGGACAGGAATATCCTTGAGGGGGTAGTGGTCCTTCATGAAACGCTCCATGAAATCCACACGAAAAAACTGGGTGGGGTTGTTTTCCAAGTGGATTTCGAAAAAGCGTACGACAAAGTCAAATGGCCATTCCCTCAACAGGCCTTGTGTATGAAGGGTTTTGATGAGGCTTGGCGACGCAAGGTAGAATCCTTTACGCAAAAAGGGAGTGTTGGAATTAAAGTAAATGATGATATTGGGCACTATTTCCAGACACACAAGGGTCTGAGGCAAGGAGATCCAATGTCCCCTGTTTTGTTCAACATTGTGGTTGATATGTTGGAAATCCTAATAGGTCGGGCAAAGGAGGCCGGTCAGGTGGGAGGCTTGGTGCCCAACCTAGTTGATGGGGGGTGTCCATTCTGCGGTACGCTGATGATACTATCATCTTTATGGAGAATGACCTGGCAAAAGCGAGAAATATGAAGCTGGTGCTTTGCTTATTTGAACAATTGTCTGGGTTAAAGATTAACTTTCATAAAAGCGAATTGTTCTGCTTTGGTAGAGCCAAGGAGGATCAGGAGGCTTATAGGCAATTGTTTGGATGCGAATTAGGGGCTTTACCTTTCACCTACCTAGGTATACCCATTCACCATCGTAAGCTTACAAACCGAGAGTGGAAATGCATTGAGGATCGGTTTGAAAAGAAACTTAGTTGCTGGAAGGGCAAACTTCTGTCATATGGAGGCCGGTTAATTCTTATTAATTCGGTACTCACGAGTATGCCGATGTTCCTACTATCTTTCTTTGAGGTTCCAGTTGGGGTTAGGAAAAGACTGGACTTCTACCGATCAAGATTTTTTTGGCAGAGTGATGAACTTAAGAGAAAGTATAGACTCGCCAAGTGGGATGTCATTTGTCGACCAAAGGACCAAGGGGAGTTGGGTATCGGAAATCTTGAGGTCAAGAACAGATGCCTGCTTAGTAAGTGGCTGTATAAGCTTTCGGGTCCGACTGACGCAACTTGGGCGCAGATTCTTTGTAACAAGTATCCGCAGTCCAAAACTTTCTCACATGTGACAGTGAGACCAACTGATTCGCCGTTTTGGAAGGGGCTTATGAGAGTCATGGCAACTTTCTTTAATAGAACAAAGTTTATTGTCGGTGATGGCAATGACACACGTTTCTGGGAGGACACTTGGCTGGGTGATACACCATTAGCAATACAGTACCCAACCTTGTATCGTATTGTCCAGCGACGTGATGCGCTAGTTGCAACGATTATGCAGTCCACTCCCCTTAATATTCAGTTTCGGCGGGTGCTTGTTGGTGAGAGATGGGAAGCTTGGCTCCATCTGGTGCGTAGACTGATGGAAGTCCAGCTAGCTCAACAGCCCGATCAGTTATGTTGGAAGCTTACTAGGGATGGACAATTTACTGTAAAGTCGATGTACAACGATGCCATCAACTCCACTGTTATTCCTAGTACCAAACATGTTTGGAAAGTAAAAGTGCCTTTGAAAATTAAAGTGTTTATGTGGTTTGTCCATAAACAGGTAATTTTAAAAAAGGACAACTTGGTCAAGCGTAATTGGACTGGATCTACTAGGTGTAGCTTCTGTGATCATGACGATACCATTAAGCATCTCTTCCTTGAATGTCCTTTGGCGAGAATTCTGTGGCGCTCTGTGCAAATTGCTTTTAACATTACTCCTCCGAGTACGGTTGGGTCGTTATTTGGAACGTGGCTGGATGGGATAGAGTCCGATACAGCTAGACATATTCATGTAGGAGTGTATGCGTTGTTATGGGCAATTTGGAACTGCATAAATAATTTGGTTTTTAACAGAATAACTACTATTCATTTTTGCAGGTTATATTCCGTGCTACGACGCTGATCCGTATGTGGTCCTTACTCACTCCGACGGAGGTCAGGGAGCGTTTGGTTACTGGATCTGTCCGGTGGGAGATGGTAGCGCGGGATATCTTCAACCGGTTTGGTTGGCGTTCATGTAATAGGATAGGCAATTAGTTTTCCTATCTTTATTTTACCAGCCGGTTGTGGCTTGTGATTTTTTCTTGGTTTAGCATCGAGGCTCTAAGTGAGCTTGCTTTTATTTTGTTGAAGATTATACGACTTTGTTGAACCTATTTTATTTATTGAGGTGGCCGCATGCATCGTTCTGATGCAGAGGCCGGGGAATCCCCCTTTTCGAAAAAAAGAAAAAAAAAATCAAAGTTAGAAGTTCCTCTTGGCTTATGTGGTAAAATAAGATCGCAGCATGAAAATGCAAATGGACAATCCTGGAGTAGATGGAAAAGCGTTTCTTCTGTGTGGTCAGCACACATAGTACGATTGTAACTTTTCAAGTGCATAGATTTCCTGTGTAGGAGATTTCTTGTGTTGATTCTATCATACAGAAGCAGCCAGAAGAAGATTTTATGCCTGAGTCTGACGGGGCTTTTCCAAATAAGTTTGAAGATGAAATGAGCAGTGCTCTGCTCCATAAGGCACGTATACATTTTCATTGATGAGTACTGATTGGATCCCCAGCTATATCTCCATGTATCCCTTTGATCCAGTTGTTCTCTATTAGCAAGTAGCAAACTGAGCTGATTAAATTGCTGCAAAGCTTGCTGTGATTGCACCCGGGACATCCATCAACAATCCGGCATTCAAAGTTGGAGATTGCACCGGATTAGATAGAAATTATTTTCATCTTATTTCTAGGAGACCTCTTGTCCTCAAAATCTTGTATCTTTATATAGCCTCGCTCAATAATACACACGGCAATTGTCTCTCTCATCTAATCCTGATACATTGTATCAGCCATAAGTTCCTGACCTAGCTTCACCAAAGCTTCCTCGCCATGCCGCCCGCGAGAAAGTTGATCTCGATGATCTTCATGGGGAATAGCGCAACTCATAGCTAAGGTTCGTCAGCCGATCACGTTGATTGGTTGTCCCAGAGAGTCTTTTTCTCAATCCACTCATTGCTCGGTTTTTTATTCGACCTAGGATCGGTTTGTGTCGCCCTTTGCCCGTCGACCCTCACGCGCCTCTACTTTGACTTCGGCGTCGATAACACCGGCCTCTTCATCAACCAAGCGGCCTGGCAAGACACACGTCAACCAAGAATGGCGGTCGTCCTCGCATCCGTCTGCCCATCATTCTTTGCCGGTCGTCGTGGCCGTGATCCGATCAAGACTCCTCCACAAACCCCGCCTCCATCCAGCTCAGCTGCATGACGATGCTTCATGCAGGTCGGCGCGTCCATGAGCTGGTCCTTGCCTTGCATGGCGTGGTCACCTGTACCTCACGAGCGTCACGCACGAGCTGCGTAGGCCGCATATGTTCTGCTGGTCCTAGGCCTCTCCCACATCCTGTATGGCTCGCAAGAGAATGAAAAACAAAAGCCTGTTCGGGCATTGTCTTCGCGCAGCGTTGGCTGTTCGTGGATCCGAGACCCGATTGCATGCTGATCGGCCTGTCTTCCGAGAACCGATTGCATGCTGCTACTCACGCTACGGCCACCAGCCATGCGCCAAGACTCAAGCAAGCTGAAGATCTGATTGTTCAAGGGCCTTCACGTGACACCAATTATCAGCATGCGCGTACATGCACAAAAGCAATCAACCGAAGCTCGCATCTATTCCCCGGCCGGCGCACCAAAATCATCGACCAACTGCGCTCCGCCATCTACAGCCCAGCAGCTGAACAACCTCGCCCGCGATCCGCTTGATCATCCAAGCCCCGCTATCCACTACAACTGAGCCGCGTGATCGATCTGATCAGTTTTTTGGGCGCTATTCGTATGTTTCCCTGAATATAGTGCCTCTCCACCGATCGAGGAATGGGCTACCGCTGTGTCGTGACTTCTAACCGCAGCATTGCCGCCTTGAGGTATTTTCGCTGTTACCGACATGCGCGTTGCTGCTGCGTCGCCCCTTCAGGCCATAGCGCAGAACATTGTCCACCTTGTGGTCACGCACGTTGACATCTCAAGTGGCGCCCGTCATGCCGCCACCTTAGGAGCAGGATCGCAACCGCATAGTCTTCATCACGTTGTTGGGTTCCTCCTCGGCTACTTGGAGCACCGCCGCCGCGCTTCTACATCCAACCAACGCGGCCCATCTCGGTATACCTCTGGTTTCACAACCACCTCTTCGTCCAACACAAGCTTATTGCCAGCGTCATCGTCATCTTCTTTGATCACTTTGTCTACTCCAACAATCGTGGGCAACATCGGCACCTTCTAACTCAGGGCGATTTGTGCCGCAACCATCCTGGAGGCCTCATCTGCTGGTCCCTCCGACAAAGCATACAGTTTGTACTGGTCCTCACTAACACATGCCCGATGCTGGTAACACCGATGCGTGCCTTCGTCAACGATGTGTCATCGAGCTTGGCAAACCCGGTGCGGCACCCCATGAACAGTGGCTTGGACAACATCGTCTTTGGCATCGACATCCTCCTTGATGACTGCCTCGATCACGTCACTGTCTTCTTCCTGGTGCACCACTGCGCCTCTAACTACACTGCACTTCCTTGCACCTGTGGCTCCACGGCCGCTACCTCGACACCAAACACCCCCGACTCAACATCAACCATGGTGTTCCTCGCACGGCTACCTCGATCACGGTGACACCACCCTAGGAATCCTCGACCTCGACACGAAGGGCTATCACCTTACTTGAGAAACTTGTCGGCTTCATCTACAATCAACACGTCTACGACGCTCATCCGACGACCACGGGGGCGATGACAGTCCGTCAGCTTCTATTCTCTGACGCCCCTATTGTTGGCAACACTACCTTTACGATTGTGGGCAGTTTTATAGATATATTTTGGTAGTTGGAGATTGCACCAGATTAGATAGAGATTATTTGCATATTATCTCTAGGAGACGTCTTTCCCTTTAAGTCTTGTACCTCAATATATACTCGCCCTCGAGGCTCACTGATACACGCGCACCGCATTACGTCAATTATCTCTTCCCTCTAATCCTCCTACACATGCGATCAACAGTCCCAACAGTGACCTTGCGATTGTCGGGTGACCAGCTACACTTCAAGAGGGTCTTCTAAAAGTTGTGATGATGCCCTATAAAGTTCTTGATGTTGTTGCTGCACTGAGTTAGCATCAAACATAAATTTTGCTAATTGGTACTCCCTTTGTATCAAAATATAATACGTTTTAATACACCATTTGTATCAATAAAGATCTTATATATTCATACAGATGGAGTAGCTAGTAGTTTGTGCTTCCCTCTCCTGCTTGAGTAAGCCAAAAAAAAATGCATCAAACAAATCAGGCCCGTAGCTTCTCTACACATTGGGACGCCCATGATTCTAAAATCTCTTGTCCACACCATTCTCTCATTGAGCACCACAGCATTTTTTTAGTCTAACCACAGCATTGTTGGAGCTGAACATCAGCTCCCTTCTTTTCTCTTGGCTACCTCACACAATAACTCGGGCCACTAACACATGACTCGCTAGCACACGCACCCATGCAAGTAACCAACTTGTGCATGCAACTGATTCAACCTATTCTCTCGGCTTGCCTCTGTTGCGCCTTGCCAATTCTCACAACCCTGCTACATCGCTCGTTACCATAGCTTCACACCTTGCACTCCGTATTGCATGGCAGCATGGCGTCTGGCCTCCTACGAATGCACACAGCTGAAGCTTCGCTGGCTAGCTACTGTTGTACTAGTCTTGTAGACCTCATGAACAAATGCAGAACAAAAAACAAACTAAGATGCAGATACATGATCAAGATTGAACATAACACGCATCACTGAGTAATGGTGCAACGTAGATGCATGGCAACATTGCACATAACTTCAGGTTGTGCTATTCCTAATGACTCCCAAACCTAACATATTTGTGACGTTCTGTGACTGTATCAGCATAAAAATAGGGAATTTTTTTGACACTTGAGTAGTACTGTAACCATTGTGGCTTGCTCACTTGGGATAAATGGCCTAGAAACATCTTTTAGTCTGCGTCTGGGTAGCTGATCATATAACAACCCATGGTGGATGGGAGCTGTTCTGGCTAGTTGATAACCATATATATATGCAGAGACATCGAGTGAGAGCTAGGAAGAAATAAAGGATGCAATAACTCATCCACAAGGTAGGCGCTAAGTACCAAGATGAGTCATGACTTGCTACACTTTGTCACGTTCTTTATTTTAACTCAAGCGCACAATAATGTGCACTCCATATTTTTATTAGACGGGAGTGTAGAAGCAACGCAAAAAAAGTACAAACCTATGCGAAAGAAAGTGAAAAGAAAGCAAAACCAAAACCAAACTTAAAAGGGATAACAAAATCTAACCTATCTTCAGGTAAAGCTATTACAATCCCTCTGCTTCGTAGGTTGGGTCTCCTCTGCAGACAGGTGTGCCATGGTAGCCGTTGTAGCTCCTTAGCGTCATGGAGCATCAACGAATTCACTTCGGTGACTATGGCTCTTTCAAAGACGTAGGGGTTGCACAATTTCTAGAATACGGCATTGTCAGGAGATTTTTGCTGAAGTTATACATCCACTCCTCGAATCCTCTAACTAAGTGAGCTTGCTATACTTGGCGGGGTACTAGTATGAAAGATGAATTATTCAAGAAATTGATTCCGTCTGGCCTAAGCATGTTGTCTATCCTTACAAAGTCAATATATAAATTCACATATAGACAATGCAACCTCATCACCCACCCACAAACACTGTCAGACAAAAAAATGTTACTGAAGAGAATCTAATGGAAATATTTGAATCTAGCTATCGGTTATGAGTTATCTGGGGAAGAATGAAACAAGTGTCAAAACTATATTGTTCTTTCAATAATACGAACCACTTAGAATTTAGTTATCACGTTGCAATTCACCATATATGTGAAGGAGAGCGCCATGATTACGGTGAAAATAAAAAACCTAGGAGACATTCAAATTCTTATGAATTGACCCACATAAGGTTGAACAGAAAACCATGAAGAATAAATATAAGTTGGTGCAGTTTTGCTATTTCTCAGGTACCTGAAAATTTCTCTAGCGTCAGTCACCTTCTTCCTTCCTTCAGGCACGCCGAACCTCGCCGGAGAAGAGAGCCACGCTATCTATCTTAGGCGTGGAGACGCAGGGGATCATTGAAACCCTTCCCTAGTGCGGGAGGGCATCGAGGGATGGTTGGGGCGGCAGCAAAAATTGGTGGTGCGGGTGATTGAGGGGAGGGTGGGACGGCGATGTGGCACGCGGTAGCACCCGCCGGCCGCAGGTGGTGGAGGCTGACAGTTAGGGCGGAGCAGGATGGGGTCCCTGTGATCAGGAGGAAGAAGAGAGGGAGGTTGAAGTTGAACAGTGTGTGATCTGTTTTTGGCCGTTCGATTAAGATCTAGTAGTTCTTGTGAAAGTGACTGATGGATGAAAATTTTTAAGTACCTGACGTATAGTCGGCCCCAAGTTGGTGGCTCTTAAGTGTTCAAATGATCCACGGCCGAAAGAGGCTTAGGCACGTTGTTGCCGATCTATTAGTCATGCACATCTGGTTGAAAGAAGATCTACCAAATTAATATTAATTAATTATATGTTTTGCGTATGTGAGAAATGTTTACCTTACTTGACTTTTTTCCAGTTAACCCCATACAAGAAGATAAAGTCCAACAGAAAGGGAGAAGATTATAGACCATACCATCATTTGGCTTGAGACATTAGTTAGCCAAAGTAATTCAGCAGAGAACAAGCAAGTGAATCAGGTTTTCATGAGAGCACAACAGATATTAGTGAATAAATGTCAGAACAAGGAAAACCGGAAGGGTACGGAAAAAGTAGGTCTGAAAATGGTAGACCCACGCTGGCCTTAATAAAACATACATAGGAGATATGTCGTTGAACAATCTAGCATGGAAAGCTTGGACAGAGTAACATGGTACCAGCGGTTTTCTGTTCTCTTCCATATCCAAATATTATAGGAACTCCTAGCTGAGGAAGTGGGAGCAACCTATAGCTCCCCGAGGTAAATATGCTTATCCCTACTGCAAGATCCTATGATATGTCTCGTTGATAGAACCATTGTGCACAGGAATCTTGTATATGATCCACCTTGATGTCGTGTCCCAGATGTAGACCATGCGATCAGCACTCCCAACGGTGACCTTGCCATTGTCCGGTGACCTTCTACAATTCAACAGGGTCTTCTCAAAGTTATGTTGATACCTTGTAAGGGTCTTGATGTTCCCGTTAGGGGAACCAACACAGAAGAACACTAGCAAGGGCAAAAGAGTTAACCTTCAAGGGATGGTAATGCGGCGACGACAACAACAAGTGAGACAAGTTATAGTGTACCAGGCTGCTATAGACATAGGCAGCCAATATGTTTATTACATCATCTTTTAAAAGGAGGATTATCCCCCGGCCTCTGCATCTGAACGATGCATGCAGCCAGTTTATTAATTATTCACAAAGACCTTACAAACTAGTACATCGGGTAGTCTAAAGCCGCCATCTTAGCAATAACTATCGTTACTCCTATCCACCTGAGCCTAACATTTAAAGTTGGAGGCCCCAACCAAGCCACATAGTGGGTTCGGGGTACAAACCGGTCCGACGCACTCTCATGTGTCGTCAACGCCGTCTTCCACCAATCCATCTTCAGAGCAGAAACTAATGCACCGACCTTGCCAGGCCTCTCTGCCATCGGCGCCAGCATGACGCCAGACGGCGTCCTCCTCCTGTGTGAGTTCATCTCCATGCATCGGATGCCGAGTCTCCACTGCGCCACGCCACCAAGATCCGTTGCAATCAATGAGTAAGATGAAGCACCACTCCACCAAAGCAACCGTCCACTAGTCCCTCGAGGCTGTGTATACCTCCAAGGATGACGCCCTCAAGGGGGAAATGACACCAGAGCGCCGTCATTATCCGATCTACTGATCTAGGGTTTCCCCCGGAGGTAGCGGATAGAGGTTTGGAGCTTTTCCACGGCGATACCTTCAAGAAGGTAACGACACAAAAGAGCGCCTCCATTGCCAATCTTGGCATCAAGCCGAGAACCTCCATCTTGCATCGTGCACACGGACCATCACCAATCTTCGCCACCTGGAGCAAGCAATCCACTCTGGCCAGATCAGATCTGGCCAGAGGGCCAACCACGCACACTGGCACACGGCCGGCCAGAACACCAAAGTCCTCCATGCCGCCGACGACTCGAGGTGCCGCAGTGCCGTGGCTAGGTGCAGTAGCGTCATCCGCCGCCAGGAGCGAGCCACCGCCGCGGAGGATCGGATCCGGGGGCGCACTTCCGCTCGCCTGGGTGCCTCACGCCACCCTCGCGCATGAGAAGGAGAGGCTCCTCCGCCACCACCGTCAGCTGATCGGGCTTAGCCCGGCGGCTTCCTCCAGCGGAGGCGGAGGGGAGGGGGACTAACTGGCGGCTAAGATTGGGGCCCCTCGGCCACCCGCGGGGGGGTGGGGGTGTGGGGGCGACGAAGGGGAGAGTAAGGGATGAAGCAGGGGGGTTGTGGCGCTGCTGTGTGGCGGGGGCGGTGCTAGGTTAGGTTGCTCATCTTTATTACATCATTAGCAAGAATGTAGACTTCTTTAATAAATAGAGTGATATAAACCAGGATTTGGCCTTAACATTCTTCTGTTTTCTCTTCTTAGCACCATGGGACAAGGATAAAGGACGTACCCAGTGCTGAAAATACAATTAAGAAGAAATATTCAATTGTGATAGGAGCGAGATACAATGGTTCTCAATACCGGCATGAAACTACTTCCTCCGTTCCGAAATATATGTCATTGACGGAAACATTCCGGCCAGGTGAAAACGAAGGAATTTACATCGCTACCCCTGTTTTGAATCGCTATCCACATCGTCATCTTCCTCCGTTGATCCCAGTATTTCAAATTGCTTCTGCTTGTCGCTTCAAGTTGCTAGAGTACTCCATATATTAGGCCAAAATTATTTGTACTCCCAGCACACTGTACTCCCAATTTTTTTGTACCTCGGCTACTGTATTCAGAGAATAGAAGAGCTAGCTCAACTACTGAAATTACTGGAATACTAATCTTGTAAACAGAGAAGAGAAGAGAAGAGAAGCTTCACTGCTGCTGTTAATGGAGTACTCCTCTAGAGCTGCACTGCTACTGTTAAGCAGAGAAGAGAAGAGAAGCTGCAGCAGATCAAGTTTTTGAATAAGTACTGCACCAGATCAGTTACTGCTCTGAAAAATCACTACACCAGATCAAACTTCTGCACCAGATCAAGCTACTGCACCAGATCACCTTCTTTGAATAACTACTCCATTAACAGAAACAAGCTAGTCCAGAATTAACAGTGCTCTGAATACTGTAATTAACAGTACATCTTCTCTGAATAACAGTACACCAGATCAACTAACCCATTAACAATAGCTTCATGTGCAAAATTAACACCTTCTCTGAATATTTACTGCAAGGAGTACTGTACTTAACAAACTATAGCAACAATGCAATAATTATAGCAAGGAGTACTGCACTTAAATCTTGAGATGGAATATGTTGGAGAAACTCTTCCTCCACTAACCACTGTCTTTTTGGAATACTCTAACTACTCCAAGATGATACTGCAAGTCTCCAAGGTGCTCCAAGATACTGCAAGTACTAAGTCAGGAGAAGAGAGTCCCTACCAAGCGTGGAGTCGTGAGGATGATGACAACGTGAGGACGACGGCACCGCCGCAGATCCACCGCTCCGCTACTCCGGCGCAGCTCCACATCCAGTGTTGCTCCACATCCAAAGGGAAATAAAGTGATTGCTCAGAATGGATTAGACCAGGACAATAAATTTACACCAAAACACAGCATTGCCAAAGGGCAAGGCAGCATATATATACCAAAAGTATGACAAACAAGACATATTTAGTCATTACCACAAAATGGCACAAAGTGCATGTCTAAAGTAGTGATTTAATAATCTAGCGTCTGGTATCAATCAAAACAACCCCATAATAGAGCAACAAAAAATTTTGCTGCCGAGATTGAGCCCACCAAATGATAGAGCAAGATGATTTCCATCTCGGATATGCACAACCTACAAAACTAAAACCGAGATTTAAGTGCCCAGATGCAATATCATGCATGGTTCTAGATAATGAACAATGACAGAGAGATCGATGAAAAGCTAGGTGCCGCTTGGTTCTTCATATCAAAACCAAATAACAAAATATACAAAATAACAAAATTATATTTCCCCCCTTTGTAACAGGTTACACCATGTGAGTTCTACATCATGCCAGTTCTGATTATGGTAGGGAGGTTTAATATATCAATTAGGTGAGGCATAGGTTGCATTTTCCTAACCTATGAAGTATGTCAGATGTTAATAGATTAAGCAAATAGCTTAGTACCATGGATTTCAGTGGCGAAAAAAAAGAAAATACTCTATGTATACTGAATGTTTAATTACCCAAGCAAAAAATCAATGGCACTGAGATGGATGGTGTCATCTTCTTACTGGCCTCCTTTCCAAAAGAAGTTCAATAAGAACTACACTAATAGACCAACTGAAAATGAAAGACACAAAGCAAAAACTAAAAAAAAGCGCTATATACTTTGTATCCCCTATAGGACACCTATTTATGATAACAGAAATCCAAGGGTGAGCCCTCGTCGTTAAGAAAAACTATATATTTTCTATAAAAATTCCTGCTAGAGTAAATCAATAACATCCTTGCCTTCAAGTGAACCCAACAGTTTGGTGGACAAATCAGAGGGGGGAAAGAGAGAGTAAACAGAACATATACACACATGCGTGCATGCACACACACGCACACACACATGCATTTTATTTCCTTCACAATTTGTGCTTTCATGCATAGAAGAAACAATGACTGCCCATTAGACTATCACAAAGAAACTCCAAGGAAATTAAACCGTAACAGTAGGAGACTGAAAACTAATGAGGGAATATGTTAAGGCAACCTCTATACAGTAGGAGGAGGCATTCGCTAATTTCTCTTGCTTGTAGAGGCAACCTCCATACAGTAGGAGGAGGGATTAATTAATTTCTATTACTTGTAATTGTAAAAGAACTACCATAATGTGACTCGTGTTGATCATTCACATGATCAAGTCATGTGTGTACCAAGACAAAATCAAATACTCCCTCCGTTCGGAATTACTTGTCATAAAAATGGATGTCTCTAGAACTAAAATACATCTAGATACATTCATTTCTTGGACGAGTAATTTCGAACTGAGGGAGTACATGGTACAGACACGTTGATGCAAAGAACTAAAAGATTCCTTGCCTATTGTGTTACGCAAACAGGATAAAATAGGAAACATGTATATAATAATCTAGAAGCTAGATTTCTTGACACCTCACTATAAACATCCAAGCCGCAAGGTGTTTTCCCATTTAAGTTATGTGTAATATCTTCACTGTTTCAAATAGCCCGCTATAACTCCGCTATAGCACGCTATAGCGTTTACAAAAGATCTTGCGCTAAGAGACTTTGGTCCAAACAAATGAACAAACATTTTAAATAGCGCGCTATAGCTCCGCTATAGCACGCTATAGCATTTGAAAGAGGTCCGGCGCTAAGATGCTTAGCGCGCTATTTAAAACTTTGAATATCTTCAAGGGGAAAAACAATATAACATTCAAGAGAACCAACAGTTAGCACCTCAGCGTCATGCATTCGTCGTCGGGAGTCCTCCATCTCCACTTTGTCATAAACCTTAAAAATGAATCAAATTTGTTGAAGCAAAAAAAAAATCAAGGAGTGTTGTTAGTGAAACAAAGTCCATACCATAGGTGCCATTGATGAAAAAAACTGAGCCCACAACATATGAAACAGGTCAATATGGTTCCTAAACATGCATATGAAAGAGGAGAACCGCCTATTTCCGTACTGTTTATTACTTAGTTATATAGTAAACAAACTCTAGCTGAAGAAACAAAAAAAAAGATGTATATAGTCGAAATAAGATCAGGAAGTCAGGTGCATACATGCTTACTATAACATATTTGCCCAGGAAGTTCTGCACAAAGCATACAATAAAACAGCTCGGTTCATGTATGGATTAAGTAACAAATGGAGTTATCAGTTCTTAAATTGCTTGTGAAACATGTGAAGCATCTAAGAGAGACGGGGAGGATTGGAGCACACCTGCAGCACGTCTTGCACAAGCACAACTACTGAAACCTTGTTGACCAATGCTGCTCACTGTCACCACCGGCATAACAATCTCCAACTACCTAGACCCAAGCATTCAGGGTCAAACCTCAAAACATATGTAAAACAGTAAGCACAAAGAGAATAAGTGTTCATGTGACCAACAGCTTTGGGAGGAGGAGCGGGGGTGGGAGGGGAGTGAGGGGGAGCTCACCATGGCCGGGATCTCGCGGGAAAGAAGAAACGAAGCACCCATCGGACGCTCTCACAGTTTAGCAACATCTGCAAATTCACTACAAAGGAAACATATCCATATATAAGCAAGGCAGCTACCCATCAACGATGAGAAATAATTTGTGCATAGAGAAGAAATGGAAGAAGGTCATACAATCTGAAAGAATAGCTAGAGATTTCTCTGACAGCATGGGTAGCAAGGAAAAAATTCACACATATGCAGGAGATTTAAAAAACATAAAGCTAGCATCCTCACAATTAATTTCCCGCACCTCTTATTTTCGCACTCATTAACCAAGCCCTTGAGCCACACAAGAGTGTTTTGCTCAAGCCTTCTTGTGTTCATATCCTAGTTGAAATTCCTGCTAACGGAATAAAAGGGAGCATTATATAAGCAAAAAAATTAACAAAGGAACACGAGAAAAAAGAGGCATACCAAAGTAGCACCCAACATTAGCAGCGACATTGAAGTGCTCTCTTAGTTCCAGCATCTCAAATATACAACATAAGATGCAAAAATATGTATCATTTCATCTAAATGTTAACATATGCATGGATTGAAAAATCTCTAACTCAAAAAAGTACCTCAAAACTAATCCATCTGAGGTCTGGGATAATACATCTAAATACTAATTAATCAGGGCATTCATTCTCCATAGCAATCCACAACTACAAAACCAAGAATAACCTTAGTGATCATGACATGGATGAACTAATAGCAAAAAGGGGACCGGGACCGAGAAAGATACATGCATATAGAGTGAGGGAGACATTGAAATCCGCACATTAGCACCACCGACAGGTGGACGCGACACGAAGCTCTCAATGCATCGACAACTTCCTTTGTTTGTTGTATGCATAAGCAGAAAAGGGGGATCAGAACTGTGTGCGTATGTGTGCATGTGAGATATAGGAACCTGGGATGTAGCACCTGAGTGCACGCGCAGCGCGATGACAACGGTCGGGCAACGGGTGACCCTGACGGAGTAGTCACATGAGCAGCAGCATGCTCTTCTCCCGTCGATGGCAACGGCGTGCTCTTTTCAAAAATATGTAGGCCTTCTCATGCACCCTGCGCTGTTGTTGTTGTCACTGGATCAGGCCTACACATTGGTTAACCAAAAAAAACAATAGAAGGACACATATGTAAGCACAAACATTATTCAGATGTACACCGTGCAAGCATCGAACGACTATGCATCCGAATAGACTCATAATCAACTTGTTGTAAGCAAACAACTATGCAATGGATTGTCCCGCTCTATCCCAAAATCAAATAGAAATCTCATCCTTCATCTTGAACCTCTCCCTCTCACCTCAAAACACGATTTTTTTTATCCATAAGATGAATATATCGAATCATGGTAAATAGCTAAACTGAATCTAAATCAGGAAGAGATACAAATTTTGATACCATGGAGATTGATAATTGTACTCATCTGAAGAACATGGTAGGAACAACATTGAGGCATAAAGCAACTAAAATTTATTTCTATTACCTGACATCTAGCCAGATGTAAACTCAGAATCAGGACATATAAATTGGGGCTTAGGATCCACATCACCTTCATTGCTTCATGTGGTTAATCACAAGAGCAGGTTAAGCACATCAAGCTAAGTGAGCAACAAATTAAAGAAATCAGTGGATGTGCCATATAGGTCATACGTTTTATTGCTACTCAATGCCTTTTCTTTTGGAATATAAAGGAACTGAAGTTAATATAATATAAAGAGCAACTCAATCAATCTTAGATCTTTGGGACCAATAATACAATAATCTACTGGCCCCTCTCAAGTTAAAATTAACCAATGGTGTGAACTAATTATAATAACATACAGAAGCTACTAATGGAACACACAATGGTGCAGAAGCAGCAGAAAATCATAGATGCATAACTACTCCAGTGTCTGCTGCTAGAGTAAGAAGAACGAGCATGCAACATGGTATCCTCCCGGCACTTGGGAGGATGCATCTAACGCACATCCCAGCACCATAAAAAACTACAGAATTGACCATTCATTCGTATCAATCAAGTGATGAGATAATCAGAATCATTGCAATTTAAGAGACCATGGACCATATGCCATTCCAGCCCTGATTTTCTTGGAATTCAACTTTGGGAGAGCAACATCAATATGTCAGAATCAGCAAAGCAACCTCGATCAACAGGGACGGGAGATCATAGTAACCTGGCATGTTATCAACTCACGGCAGTCACCAATCCAATAGCAAATCCTAACCCTAGAACAACAACAAATCGAACGGCAACAGAAGACCTAGATGAGCACCGGGAGATAACAAATCGAACGAAAAATATTATACAAGAGTAACGGTTCCTAGATGATGGATGCAGTAGCAGTCAGAGAGAGAGAGAGAGAGAGAGAGAGAGAGAGAGAGAGAGAGAGAGAGAGAGAGAGAGAGTGGAGTAGAACTGCAGCCGAGCCCTGCCTAGCGATGGACGAGAAGGAGGGGCCACGGGGGAGCACCCGCAGTCAGCGTAGAAGGAGGAGAGACGGGGGATCCACATCGAGCGCCTCCGGCGGGTGCTCCTTTCCCTGCACCTGTACCCCCGCCGCTTCGGGCCAGCAGTCGTGCTCAACAATACGCCGCCGTGCCTGGGCTCGAGCTCGACCACAGCCGCCGGCGAACAGGAGCAAACAGGGCGGTGCTTCCCGGAGGCGAAGGAGTCAGCGGGCCGGCGGCTGGCGACGCGAGGGGGGCGGGGAAGAGAGGAAGAGCGCGAGCTTGGGAAGGGGAAAGGGCGGCGACGCTCCCCCTCCGTGAACAGGAAGAGGGAGGAAGACGATTGGGGAGAAACCCTATGGGAACTGGGCTTTTATACCCCCCCCCCATAGCGAAATTACGAAAATGCCCTCGGCAGGGGACAGGAATTACGCGCGGTGGCACGAGATTTTTACCGCGAGACATTAACTATTCATTCCTACAGTGCCTCGGTTTCGATCTGGCAGCCCAGCTCCTTCCAGCTCTCAATCCGACGGCTGGAAACACACCAAGGAATCAAGATGGACGGTCAGATCTTCCAAAACGCTGAGGAGGCTTGTAGGAACATCCATCTCTTATTTCTGGATTGCAGAAAAAGGCTCATTTGAACCCAAAGACCTCCAGGCCACAAGTTGAGACACTACCACTGCGCCAGGCCTGCCCTTGACCACGGGACATAGATGCTCAAAGAAGATAAAGCACCAATATATTTCACATACTGTTTAAAGTACTGGCATGACAACATAAAAAGAAGCTGATTCTTTCCACTCATTAAATCTGATACATTTGGCAAGCTAATTCGGGAATGAACGAGCAAATTAAGAAGGTTTTCAAGCGAGTACACACAATTAGTAGTAATTAACTGGAAACGACATGATGGTCACAGGTTTAACAGGAAATGGGATGGTACAGAACTAGTACTGGATCGAAAATGATAGAACAGCTCTGGCTGTAATCAAGGTTTTGGTTACCGAATGAGGCATTTTTACCGAGGGGGACTGGAAAACGCGGTTACCACGGTTACCGAGAAATACCGAAAAATACCGAGAATATTTCGAACGAATTTTATAGTTGAATTTTGAATTCAAATAAGTTAATGAACAAACATTTGAACCAAAGACCTCTCAAAACAGGAACTAGGTTCCGACCAACAAGCCAAAACCAACTCTCATGGTATTAATTAGATTCTATGTACTTTACTATAAATTGAGTGTTTAAATTCAAAAAATTCAAATAACTGGTATTTTTTGCTTGGTACGTGGATTTACCGAGGGGCACGGAAATACGCGGTAACCATGGTAAATCTCGAAATTTCGACCGGTAACCAAAACCTTGGCTGTAATACAATATACAAAGGTTGCATGCAACAAAAAGACCAATGTTGTGTTGTTCTTCGAATTCAAACGACGGAATTGCTATTTGGTTTCCCTATTCACCGTGATAGTACTGTCCAGCGGTGCTAGAGTGGTGCTACTTTATGCTCACTTCTTAATGTAAGTTTGATCGGTTCAGAATTTGATTTTTTTAATAAAAGTAGAGCATGAGAACTATTTGAAGCTGCTCACTTGGCTCATGCTATGAAAACTACAGATCATCTTTTGAGAACCAAGTGGCACAACTGTCGAGGAATTCAGATAATGGAATTGTTGTGGGGCGTGCTTGTGTACAATAAAAGATTGCCTTGTCAATATGTTGGCAAGCTAATATCAAAACATCCTAGATATTAACATCTTATATAGAGATTAGCAAGATAATTCATCAGTTGATTAATTAGTACCCAATATTTTGTATTTCCCCCGACAGTAGGACAAAAAATTGTATCACATGAACCATGTCCTAGCCTCTCTAGACATGGGGAACCCTAGTCATCGTTAATTCTAGAATGTCCTTCCCGCACCAACTAGATAACGTGGCATGGTAGAGTAATGTTGTAAAGTAGACGCATGGCTGAATGTTGTTCAGCTTCAAGCTTATCTATTCCTAATGCCTCCCAAATCTAACATATTTGTGGTAGGGTGCGACTTAACAGCATAAAAATAGGCCAGCTGTCTTGACTCTTCAGGAGTACTATATTCATGGTAGCTAGCTCCCTTGAGATAAATATCATGCATATTTGTTTCTTTAGCCCGCCTATGGCTAGTTGCGGATATGATAAATCATAGTGGATGGGAGATATTCGAACTAGTGGGTTACTACAAACCATTGAGGATAGGAGCTATATATGCACCCACACCAGAGAGGATGTTGGAGGAAACGAAGACGATAATAACTCGTAGACATGGTAAATGCTATGTACTATCGAAGATCAATCATTGTTTTAAATGATATTTTATATTAATTTAGAAGCACTAGTCATCAACCCGTGCTTCTGCACGGGCTAGAAATTGATGTCTTAACAATGTTGTGTAATTCCATGTTTTCACATATTTTTGTTCAATAAGTAAGTCGGCATTATGTGTTCTATAATAGAAGAATAGAAGTGTAGATACATTCTAATATGTTTTATCAGTTGAACCTTTCTTGCGAAAATAATAGTGTTAACGTCCACCCTTGGATCCGCATTATGCACACATAAGATGTATACTTTGAAGCTAAGCCAATTTCTTTATTCTCATAATTACATTAAGAAGATAGAAATTTCGATTACAGATTTCAATAGAAAGAATATTCTTATTATCATGCAAAAATGCCATTTCTTAAGAGCGCCAAGAATACATTCCTATCTTAACATGGTCATGCCGTTTACTTTGTAGTGTGAGGAAAACATGTGAATTTATGAGCTACTGACCACATTAATATGGTAGTTATGAATCATTTGTTCATTGTAACCCAAAATATATAACTACGTAGGTTTAACATCAGCCTACAATTGTCATCTTACATCAAAAATTATTTTTAGATGATTTCTTAATTTTTTGTGCTACCGCGGAGTCTTCCTGTAATTGGTACAAATACCAGGTCAAGGCTTATAAAAATTATTGCTCAGCTAAAATTTGGAAGCTTTTAGGGAGAAAAATATTCGTGTTTGATTTATTTTATCTTGGGCAAGTTTCTTTTCTTACTCCGGATCATTTATTTGTACATGACTTTTTAATTTCATTTTTCTCATGGGAACATGCACGTGGCTAAAAAACATTCAAGGATAGATTTTTTTCTAACTCAAGGCTTTGGGGAGCATTTATATGTACCTGTTTTTAATTTCTTTTTTCTGAAGGAAACTCCCACGCGTTTTTTATTTTCATGGTATTTGGGACGTGGACTCTTTTTCTAGCGGGTGGTCTAAGGACTTTTCATTTTTGTCTATCTTTTTTTGTAACATATCTTCTTTTTTGTTTATGAATGGGGAGGCAAATGCATTTTGTTTTCATTGGGACTTGAATTGGGCATCATCTAGGTGTCATTTTGGTGCATATGGGTTTAATCCTGTTTTTGTACTTTGTGTGTGTGTGTGTGTGTGTGTGTGTGTGTGTGTGTGTGTGTGTACACTCATACATACGTGAAGGCCGCCTCATTACTCTTCACCATTAGAATTTAGAATAGGTGTCTGATTAATTAGGTCTTTTAACACAGTATAGATGCATACACTTATCAATACGTACATACACTCATCCCTATGAACACGCGCGTGCACATCCTAACCCCTATGAGCACCTTCTATACTGGGTCGACACAACATCTTGAGACGAAGAAGTCACCACACATGTCTCTGTAGTCGACGGGATTGTCTCATTCCATTGAACGAACATCGCCATAAAGCTTCAAGTAAATCTAGGAAAATGCCAGGACCATCGTCATGTCTAAAACTTAACAATGTAGGCTGGTTACACCACAAAAAACCTAACCATCTGAGATAGGCTCAGCTCATTTTCGTGTGTCATTTATTTTATCTTCGTCAGGTTTCTTTCCTCACAGAAGGAATAAAAAAACATTCATGCATGGACTCTTTTTCAATCTAAACATAAGGCTTTGATTAGGAATTATTTGACATGTCTTTGGGTGAAAATTATTCGGGCATATATTTTTTTCTAAACGTGCTATTTTGAGGAGCATTTATTTGAACCCGACTTTAATACTTTTTTTTCAGGGGAACACATACTTTTTTTTCAGGGAAACACGTACCTGCCTTTTTTTATTTTTGTGGTATTTGGACATGGACACTTTTCATAGCGTGGGGCCTAAGGGCTTTTCATTTGTTCGTATCTTTTTCTATAGCGCATCTTTTTTTAGAAAGGAGATGGCAAATTAATTTTTTATTGTCCGGGAGAAGAACGTGGGCATCTAGGACTCCTTTTTCATGCATGCATGTGGGCTCTATCATTTTTATGTACGTGTGGAATTTTTCTATTGAAATATATATGGCAAGGCCGACTTAGTTGTTCTTGACCTTTCAAATATAAATATAATGTCAAAATTAATTATGTTGATGTGGAAGAGTCCATCTCACGTAAGCCACCCAGCTGCAAGAAGCGGATCAGGAATCATCCAACGGCGGCGGCGGGGGGATTCCCTCTCCCTACTCCCCTTCTTCCGCGGGCGGCGGATCTAGGCGGCAGGCGGCGGTGTCCTGCGGCGGCAGGCCTCGGCGAGCGGTGGCGGGGCGCGGGGCACGCGGCGGCGAGCCTCGGCAGGCGGTGGCGGCTGCGCGCGTGGCAGACTCCGGGGCGGCGGCGCGGGCTTGGATCCATCGCGGATCTGATCCTGTGGGCACGGCCTCGGCCTCCCCTGCTCGGCCGGCGGGGCTCGGTGGGGGAGGCTTCTCCGTGCTGAGATCTGGCAAGCGGGATCATCCAGATCCCGGCAAGGACGGCGGCGACCCGTGCACGAGAGATGGAGGTCTTCGATCAGATCTGGGTGAAAACCTGCTATTGGCTATTGCCAAGGCCGGCGATGGCGACGCTGTCTGCGTCCTTCCCTTCCTGAAGGCATCACAGTGGAGATGTTCAAGGCCACTCTCTGCTACCTCCGGGGAAAACCCTAGATCAGTAGATCGGATGACGGCGGCTCTCTGGTGTCGTTTCCCCCCTGGGGGCGTCATTCTTGGAGGTGCACACGGACTCGAGGGACTAGAGGACGGCGACTTTGGTGGAGCGGTGCTTCATCTTACACATTGATGGTGGCAGATCTCGACGGCATGGTGTTGTGGAGACTCGGTGCCTGATGCGGAGATGGACTCGTGCAGGAGGAGGATGCTGTCTGGCGTCATGGGGGCGTCGATGGCAGAGTGGCCAGACAAGGTAGAAGCCTCAATATGATCTGAAGACGGACCTGTGGAAGATGGCGGCGACGACACACGAGTGCGTCTGACCGGATTGTGCCCCAGACCCGGTATGTGGCTCGGCTGGGGCTTCCGAATATGTTTCGGCTTCCGGCTTTTGATGTTAGGCTTAGGTGAGTGGTTTGGGTAGTGGCCCAGCTAGCACCCCTTCATCATTTTGGATAGGAGTAGCGGCATGTGTTGCCAAGACGGTGGATTCAGGCACATTGTTGTAATACTTTGTAAGGTCCTCGAGAATAATCAATAGAGTGGCCATATGCATCTTCCAGATGCAGAGGCCGGGGGTCATCCTCCTTTTCTAAAAAAAATAAAAGTAGTAAACCAACATGGAAAGAAAGACAATGGATCTTTTCCTCATGTCTTATAAATAACATTTAGTTTGTATTCCTGCTATTTTGCGCTTTGCCGAATTATCATTTGTCAAGATCACCTCATGGTTAAGATAGCGTATGAAAACCTTCTATCTTCAAGGGTGCTTTAATCTTCCAAGTATACTTCATGCGGAAAGCAACCCCAGAGTTTGATAAGATCGGCATGCATGGATTTTATGGAGAACACCACAATAGTGCAACTTCCAGAGGAATACATAAGATTCCTGCAAAATCAGTTGATCGACATCGAACAATGTACCGAATGTAGCCCAGCAGTCCACTTATCCACAATCAGAGCACGACGAAACTGAATATTCGGCGTTATTGCCCCTGATATTCAAGTAACTGACCTTGCCCGATTTTTATTTTTCACATAAAAGGCGATATCACTGTGATTTCAGTAAGGGAGGGAAAAATAAATGTGTTACACAATATGTACAAGAAAAAGCAAAAGCCAAAACAATGAAAAGGACTATACGGGAGCGGCCATGGACAAAGATGCTTGTTGTCCAAACATTCGAAATAACGTAGATGAGGACCTTGCTAAAAACCTTTCTCTTTGTCACCTCCATGTGAGCAATATGCATGTTCCACCCATCTTCAAGGGGCAAGAATTCGTGAGCCAGGTTGGTAACAAGCAAGCACCATCACGCAACAATGCCCCAAACACGCAGAAAGAAACAACCCCATGCTAGATGCTCGTAGTCTCATGTTCCGTAAGGAACATGCAAACCCCCTCGTGAGGCCTGTTAGATTGATCTCTTCTCCAATGGGCCCAATGGCTCATTGGGCCCTTGACCCACGCCCTGATTGGAGGCGTCCAGCCCAAGCAAGGCTGGTGGGCCCCTGTCGCGCAGTGCTATAAAGAGGAGGTGGGGATCAGGGCACAGGGTACTAGGTTCGTCGCCGCCACTGTTCCCCACTCCTAACCCTAACCCGATCCAGAGGGAAGCACTAAAGCGATGGGAAGCGCCACCAACCACTTCACCATCGACCTCTACGCCGAGCTCCCATCCGTTCACCACCGGCACCGGGAGCTCCTCGAGACAAGGAGAAGGTAATGTCCTCACGACACCGTCAGTCCTAGCTACCCAATCCCACAGTTTCCTATCAATGGTATCAGGCAAATTGGGTATAGGATTTTTCGGTTGAAATAGAACACAGAGAAAGAAAGATTCCCCAAGAACCCTACCTCTAACAGAGTAAAAAAAGGCAAAGAAATCCCGTCGAAAAAAGTAGCGCCGCCGCTGAGCAGCGGAGTTCCTCTTGATCCCCACACGCATCGGCAAGCCGAGGTGCAGGGACAAAGAACAACCCCGAGAGGGGCAAAGTGCACCGGACGGCCACACGGTCGCCGGCAAAGGGCGCCTCCGTTGAACCGCTTGACGGTGGTGCGCCCACCTATGGGTGCACGCACGCGCCGGCAAGGGGGGCATGGGGGCCGCCGCTGCATCGGAAGGCGCCTTCGTCGTGCAAAAGGGAGCAGGGGTGGGCTCGGCTCGCGCTCTCTCACTCTCCACGGCGCGGTGGACTGATGAAAGAGGAAAGGGAAAGGGCTCGCGCGGCGGGTGGCTTTCACCGCCGTCGCTGGCGTGCCGGGCCGTCGCCGAGGGCTGGCGGCGCCCTCGCTCTGCTTCCACGGGACAGAGACAAAGAGGGAGAGGCGCGGGCGCGGCGGACTGCAGAAAGGGATGCAGAAAGGAGGGGAAAGGGAAAGAGCGCAGCGGCGCGGCGCGGCACGGTGGCAGTCGTCGCCGTCGCCGGAGACCTGGCGCGGCGCGGTAGCCTAACGCGGTCGGGATACAGAGTAGCGAGAGGAGGGAGCGGCGCACGGGGGGAGAAACGAACTAGGGTTTGCCCCGAGCGGCGCGGTGGGATGGTTTTGATCCAGCGAAAAGTGAGCTGGACCGTCGGATCTCATGGACGGCCGTGATGAAACCCTAGCTCGCTGTGTGCCTTCTGGGCCGAAAGAGAAGCGAGGCCGGCTGGGCCGCGTGCTGGGCCCAGGCCGCAGCCACTCAGCAAGCTGGCCCGAAGCGTAGAGCGACTAAGCTGCCGATTTTCCACGTTTTTTTTGTCCAGCTTTTTGGACAAATTTAATACAGTTTTTCTGTGCAATTGTTTCCAACAAAAATTTAAAAGTAAACAGAAAAAGAAAAGTTCATGTATTTTATAAAGAAAATAATAAAGATCATGAATTTTTATTTAGTCGAAGAAAAGTTTCTGTAAAAAGAAAAAAGTTCATTAGTTTTTATTCATGTTTTTCCGCTGCAAAATAAAAATAAAAGTGCTCTTTTAAATGTGAGTAGAACTTATGTGAAAGATTAAAATGTTGCTTCAAAATTGAATTAGAGAAGCAACCGGTTAAAATTGCTTAGAGAGTAAAAGAGTACATAATTGTATATTGTAAAGTTTCCGCTGCAAAGTAAAAGTTTTATCCTCCAATTAAATTGGAACCAACGGGAAAATTTAATTGGAAGAACAATTTTCGAGAGAAGTTTTTTCACTTGTGGGTAGAATCAGATTGAGATAGCTTCTGCTATGACAGTAGAAAGATATTTGATTAAAATTTGATTATGGTATTGTTATTTTCTGACCAACGTTGAAGACGACAATATTATAATTCAATGAGTCTTATAGTTAAAAGTTCAAATCGCTGATAAATTTTGTATCAAAGTGACCAATTTTCAGAGAATTTGATAAAGATTGAGAAACGTATATTGCTAGTTTTCCGTTGCAATAAAGTTGATAATGATTATTATTTCTTAGCAAAGTTACTTAATAGAAAGTTTATCATCACATTATTTATGAGTTATATGCGTTATTTCCATTTCTGCCCAACGGTGATATGGAATTAATGTAAAAAGGTGACGTTTTATTCTAATTCTGTCACAACGGTGATTTAGAATATAAAAGATAGTTTCAAAAGTTTAATGTGCATATAATTTTTTTAACCAGACCAACGTAGGGTAATTTTTATGCTCATTATTGTTTATTGTTGGCTAAGTTTTTCCAGACTAAAAGTTTTCCATGCTCTTATTCGTGAAAGCGCATGGCTGGGTACTTGTGACCCGAAAGATGACCAAGAAAGGTCATAATGTGAGGGAGTATGTTCTCTCTAAAGAATGGCTTCAAAAGAAAATAATTCTTGGATATTAATATCCAAGAAAAGAGATAGATCATTGAGAGTCTTGGTTGACGAATGTCTTTCATGTACTCTCTATGAAGAAGATTTTCCAGTCAACATGATTTGAGATGAAACAAGCAACATGCGTGTTTAATTTGACCAACGTCGGATCAAGCATGTGTGTCAAAGAGCATTCGGATTTATTTATAAATTTGATAATTGAATATGCAGTCAAAAGAGCCAATTCTGGCATTTATGTCCCTTATAGGGAATTACCCGCATGGCGGGAAAAGATGATTATGATAAAACCCGCATGGCAGGAAAAGTCTGGGAAAATCCCTGCGTAACCCGTATGGCGGCAGAAATTTTCTCAGACTTACTCTATATGACAGGAGAAAGACATGATGACTCATGTGATTTTAATGTGTCCCACTCTAGGAGAAAAGTATGGAGTAGCTATTATGCTTTCCTAGTATCGACCATACATCTTATGTGTAACGGTCATTAAGCACTCAATAACTCCGAAGAGAATAAAAGTTACAGACGAACCTAAAGATAAGAATGATATGCAAGTGTGACTTGCAAAAGTACTAATGATAAAGAACTCTGTTGAGTTTCTGAAATGGAATAAGAAAAAAAAATACTCTCATACCAGTTAACAGATAACTTCATTACATATGAAGTAATCAGATAAATGAAGTAGATACTCAAAGTTTCCTCAACTCACAAGAGTTGTGAATGGTTTTTAGAAATTGTGACAGAAAAGTTCTTGCCACATTTCGAGGGGGAGAAAGGAATATGAGATTTCCATTAATGAAGAATGTGATCGTCTGGGGGAGTACAATGATCATAATAATACCCCTCAAGAAAAGAAAACTAAGAAATACTAAGACGGTGCTTAAAGTGCCATAAAGAAGAAAGTTTTAACAGAATAAACCCAAATAATAAAGTTTAAAGATACGCCATTCTTAGTGAAGATGGAGTAATCTGGGGGAGCATGGTATGAAGATACCTAAGACTCAAATAGATTGTATCTGGGGGAGCATGTTGTATGACCTATACAACCCCCGTTGTTAGCTCTATAAAGGAGGAATGATTAAACATGGATCTTGTGATAAAGGTGTTGGAAATATGCCCTAGAGGAAATAATAAAAGTATTATTATATTTCATTGTTCATGATAATTGTCTTTTATTCATGCTATAACTATATTATCCGGAAATCGTAATACACGTGTGAATACATAGACCTCAATATGTCCCTAGTGAGCCTCTAGTTGACTAGCTCGTTCTGATCAACAGATAGTCATGATTTCCTGGCTATGGACATTGGATGTCGTTGATAACGGGATCACATCAGTAGGAGAATGACGTGATGGACAAGACCCAATCCTAAGCATAGCACAAAGGTCGTTTAGTTCGTTTGCTAGAGCTTTGCCAATGTCAAGTATCTCTTCCTTAGACCATGAGATCGTGTAACTCCCGGATACCGTAGGAGTGCCTTGGGTGTATCAAACGTCACAACGTAACTGGGTGACTATAAAGGTGCATTATAGGTATCTCCGAAAGTAGCTGTTGGGTTGACACGGATCGAGACTGGGATTTGTCACTCCGTATGACGGAGAGGTATCTCTGGGCCCACTCGGTAATGCATCATCATAATGAGCTCAAGGTGACCAAAGTGTTGGCCACGAGATCATGCATTACGGTACGAGTAAAGTGACTTGCCGGTAACGAGACTGAACAAGGTATTGGGATACCGATGATCGAGTCTCGGGCAAGTAACGTACCGATTGACAAAGGGAATTGTATACAGGGTTTGATCGAATCCTCGACATCGTGGTTCATCCGATGACAACATCGAGAAGCATGTGGGAGCCAACATGGGTATCTAGATCCCGCTGTTGGTTATTGACCGGAGAACGTCTCGGTCATGTCTACATGTCTCCCGAACCCGTAGGGTCTACACACTTAAGGTTCGATGACGCTAGGGTTATAAAGGAAGTTTGTATGTGGTTACCGAATGTTGTTCGGAGTCCCGGATGAGATCCCGGACGTCATGAGGAGTTCCGGAATGGTCCAGAGGTAAAGATTTATATATGGGAAGTCCTATTTTGGCCACCGGAAAATGTTCGGGATTTTTCGGTATTGTACCGGGAAGGTTCTAGAAGGTTCTGGAGTGGGGCCCACCTGCATGGGGGGACCCACATGAACGTGAGTAGTGGGGTAAAGGCCCCACACCCCTGGTCAAGGCGCACCAAGATCCCCCCTTAGAAGGAATAAGATCATATCCCGAAGGGATAAGATCAAGATCCCTAAAAAGGGGGGATAACAATCGGTGGGGAAGGAAATGATGGGATTTCTTTCCTCCCACCTTGGCCAACGCCCCAATGGACTTGGAGGGCAAGAAACCAGCCCCTCCACCCCTATATATAGTGGGGAGGCGCATGGGAGCTTAACACAAGCCAAGGCGCAGCCCCTCCCCTCCCCAACACCTCTCCTCCTCCGTATATGCTTGGCGAAGCCCTGTCGGAGTACTGCTGCACCAACTACACCATGCCGTCGTGCTGCCGTTGGAGCAATCTTCCTCAACCTCTCCTTCCCCCTTGCTGGATCAAGAAGGAGGAGACGTCTCCCGTCCCGTACGTGTGTTGAACGCGGAGGTGCTGTCCGTTCAGCACTTGGACATCGGTGATCCGAATCACGTTCGAGTACGACTCCATCATCACCATCCCCTTGGCTAGCTTCCGCTCGTGATCTACAAGTGGTATGTAGATGCAAACTCTCTCCCTTGACTCGTTGCTTAGATGAACTCATAGATGGATCTTGGTGAAATCGTAGGAAAATTTTTAATTTTCTGCAACGTTCCCCAACAAAAGGTCCCTGTAAAACCTATTGCCTCTTGGAAGTGAAAGACTATCCAATTAATTTGCCTCTTGGCAATGACAGAGCAACAACAGCCCCATATGAAAGAAGTGTCAGTACCTGAGACATAGATGGTCTCAAGGAATGAGAAAATCAGATACTTCTGATTACTATAAAGTCTATGTTAGTGAAATTCAAATGGAGGTTGATCCCACCTTATTTAAAGCGCTCAATCAAGCTTTGAGAAGTGACTGCTTATCTAAATGATAAGAGACTATGTGAGATGAAATGAAATTGGTGAATTCTGACGATGTTCGGGACTCATGAGCAATTTCCAATGGAGCAAAAACAGTTGGCTGTAAAGAGTCTACAAGGTCAATGTGACTCCAAAGGAAATATGTAAGGGTGTAAAACACGACTAAAATCAGAAGGTTTTTGCGCATTTTACACTGAATAGATTACAATGAGTGTTGGTAGCACATCATGATCTGAGTTACATCAGATGAAAGATATTATGATCTGAGTTACATCAGATGAAAGTAAAGAACACAGGGGATACTGCCTGAAGAAGTCTTTTGTGGACTAAAGCAATCAAATGTTGTTTTGGGTTAAAGAAAATGAGAGGACAATTGTGTTTGTATAAAGTTATAGAATGGGAATTTCATTTCCTATATCTTGTACATGCGGATAACATTCTGCTTGTTAGTAGTGATGTTAATTCGTCTGCAGGAGGAAAAGAAGTTCTTGTCCTCAAAGTTCAAAAGAATGTCTCTCGTTATAAGGATCGAGATTCACCGAGAAAAGAATGAAAGGGGTATTAGGAGTGTCGCATGGGCATGCTAAGGAAAGTTTCTAAAGTATGCATGCGAGAAAACCTACACCTGTTCTTATAGTAAAGGGTAATGATTTTGGGAACTTTAGTGTTCCAAAAGTCAATACGAAATAGATTAAATGAATATGGTACCATATGCTTCAGCTGTTGGAAGCTTAATGAATGCAAAAGTATAACATTACCGTGACACAGTTCACGTAACCGGGTTGTTTTAGTAATGTCCAGTCCAGATATAGATCACTGGAATGGAGTTAAGGATATCGGCCTCATGCTGAAAGAAATAAGTGCTCTCAAAAGATTGTGAGTACAAAGACAAGACTCGTGAAATATACAGCGAAATCCACAATTGTCGCTGACTTTCACACTTGGAGTTTTTGTGTGGAAAAACTCTAAAGAATGAATCAATTATTATTAATATGATGTAAAGATAATGTACAACATGATATGAGGCTGAGGGACAGGCAAAAAGGTTAAGAAAACATGTACCCGGAGTTGATAATGGTTGACAACAACAATAACCATTAAGTAATTCGCTCCTATGACAACGAGTCAAGTGTGGTGCCAAACACATTGACACAGAGTTATACGTTGTTAAGGAGAAAGTCCGGAATTTTGTTGAAATGCTTGGAGCATGAAAGCAACAGACAAGTATTTGCAGATCTGCTTATTAAACGCTTACCGCCCAGTGTGTTAGGAGAACACACAGTCGACATAGGTTTCATGGTATAGTCTAAGATTTCCGGACAATAAAAGGGCCCAAGATTAAAGAATCTGTTTCAAAACAGAGGAGTGTGTTGTAGGTGTTTATTCTATCGGGAATGAACCGTGATGATGGGACATGCTCTACATGCAAATCTGTGATGGAACGAGTACTTTGAAAAGAGTTATTTCAAAGTATAAAGTTAAAAGTATATGTTGAGATCAAGGGGGAGAATGTTAGATTGATCTCTCCTCCAATGGGACCAACGGCTCATCGGGCCCTTGACCCACGCCCTGATCGGGGGCGTCCAGCCCAAGCAAGGCTGGTGGGCCCTTGTCGCGCAGTGCTATAAAGAGGAGGTGGGGACCAGGGCACAGGGTACTAGGTTTGTCGCCGCCACTGTTTCCCACTCCTAACCCTAATCCGATCCAGAGGGAAGCACTGAAGCGATGGGAAGCACCACCAGCCACTTCACCATCGACCTCTACGCCGAGCTCCCATCCGTTCACCACCGGCACCGAGAGCTCCTCGAGACAAGGAGAAGGTAATCTCCTCACGACACCGTCAATCCTAGCTACCCGATCCCACAGTTTCCTATCAAGGCCACCTACGGATAGCAAGACGGTCAATAGTGAGAGCCTTTCGTTGCATTTAGGCTCAACAGGAGCCTCCCATAATTTTTGAGCCATGAAGGGAGAAGTTGCACCGTGAAATTGCAACTTGTATTGCTGACTTAGCATAATAAGTTTTGCTGGGGGAGACTGTCCAGGATATGGAATTTGAAGCGGAAGGGTCATGGTGAACCTCTTGCATGGCAGTCCAAATGAAGACAAACTCTCTGATGTGAGTAGCGGTGGTGAAGGTACAAAGGGATTATATAGGCTTGACAATATAGGGCGAGAGGTGCATCTCCACGCCAAAGATCAAAATGCTTGACACAACCGCTAAATATATAAGATGTAGCTAAATAAACAAAGAGGTATAAAAGGGAAGATATAACTAATTTGTTCATTTTTGTGTCTAATTATACGCGCTTGGATGTGCATGTTCTTAGTAGATTATATGGTTTCTCAGTTCCATGAGAACTGCACGTGTGTAGCTCCATTGGTGCTTGTTGGATTGTTCTCGACGTACTGTCAAGGTATTATCACATTTTCATTGTCCCGTGGCCGGCGCTAGTGGCGTCTCATGCTCCATTGAGGGGCTTGCGGTGCCATGGTGTCGCTCCACACTGGTAGATTTTTTGGCGTTCTACTACGGTTGCGGGAATCGGCACGAGAAGAACGTCATGAGGAGCACTTAATTACAAATCTTCAATGTTTGGTGAAATGCAGTGATATCGGCAGACGAGTTCGGCAATGTACTGGACTGCTGGAGACTAACAGAGGCAACTAAATTAGGCATCCATTGGTATCTTTGTCTTAGCCCCATGAGACAAAAATGAAACACCAATAACTTTCGAAACAAGTTCTTTGAAGGAAAAAAAAAGGGTCTAACATACATAAAAAGAAGCTGTAAGTCGTGCGATACTTTGCTGAACTGATTCAACAGAGAAGCAGCAAGTTAAGAAGTTTATCAAAAGATTCCACACAGTTAGTGATTAACACGGAAGCCCTGGAATGGTCACAGATTTAACGAAGGAAACCAGAAGGTAGGGAACAAGAACCAGTTCGAAGATGCTAGACCTTGGCCATAATATAATCCATAAAGGGTGCTCATAATAAAAGGATGGACAATGTGGTGTGTGTTAGGGTGGTGCTACTATGCGCTCAGTTCACAAGGTAACTTGGATCGGTTGCAGAACTGGGTGTTTTGATACAAGTTCGGCAAGAGAACTATTTGAAACTACTAAATAGGCTCATGCTATGAAAAATCAGATATCGTCTTTTAAGAATTGAATGTCATAAGCCGCATAACTGCTTAGATGACTAGAGATCGTAACTGTAGCATATGCTTGGTTTGCTGGTGAAAAGTAACCAGTCAATGCATTGGAGATCAAAACTGGACTAACAACTTGTGTAGCAAAAATAATTTATTGGTCACCAGGAAGAGATTCCCCACCTGAATTTAGTGTAGTTTTAGAACTGCGACATACAAACAGGTAGCTACAGAGGGGTCAAGACAGCCAGCATAGGGGAGAGTGTGGCAGCACTAGTCACAAGCATCCTCCTGACATATCTGATTAGGGCGTTGTCTGGGAACACAAGCCATGTGCTTTCCCTCACATCAGTAAGCCAAGATTCTTCATCAATTCAGTCAGGCCTGTATCATCTCTTAGACAAGGATAAATTTGCACGATTGATTCTACAACCTGTTGTCCACACTATTCTCGTCGAGCATTGCAGCGCCGTACGTAGCCACAAGCTTATATGTTCCTAATGCTTCCCATATCTAATATATTTTGTGATGGTGTGCCACTTTAAATAGGATACAATTAGGCAATTTGTCTTGACTACTGAGGAATACTATATCCACACCAGCTAACTCAGTTGAGATGTAAATAGCCCATATATATAACTTTCTTTGGTCCGCCCCCTGACTACTACAATAAACCATGGTGGGTCAGAGATATTCTGGCCAACTAGTTGATAACTATAAACCATTGTGGATGAGGGCAATATATATGCATGCATACCGGATGACAGCTAGGAAGAAATAAACACGATAATAACTCATTGTGAACGATGTTTACTTGCTTTTTTTTCCTTTGAAATAGTAAGCATTGAGGGTTAGCTCGAGGTATACATCCATTCCTCTTAACCGAAAGATATGGTCGTTTTACGTTTTCCCAACTCTTTTTTGCGAAATTTATGTTTTTAAATTTCCTAATTACTAGATGTAGTAACATAACTATATCTCAAAGGATTTTAATTTTTAAAGTTTTTATCATTTTCTTTTGTTTTTTTTTTCAAAACAGAAAAGGCAATTGGGGGGGGGGGGGGTCAGAGTTTGAAAATTGCCCTATAGTCCCGGTTTGTGTCCCCAACTGGGACTAAAGGTTAGAACCCTTTAGTCCCGGTTTGTGATACAAACCGGGACTATAGGTTGGCCCTTTAGTCCCGGTTTGTGTCACAAACCGGGACTAAAGGGGCTCGTGAGGCCGCGGCCTGACGCCAGCCTGCCACCACCCTTTTATTTCCGGTTTTGTGATACAAACCGGGACTATAGGTCAGAAATGAACCGACACTAATTCATAACCGTTCGAACCAGGACTAATGATCACATTAGTGCCAGTTTATTTATAAACCGGGACCAAAGGGCTGAATATTAGGCCCCTTTTCTACTAGTGGTATCCTAACCAGTTGATGGCTTCACTAATTTGAAGCCGGACTTTATGCCTTTTCTCTATGAAAAAAACTCTTAATATGGATAACATCACACATATCAAGATAAGATGAGTCTATAATTTAATAAATGAAGTGGTGTATGAGACCACACATATGTTACTCCCCACTATGGATAAGTGATCACCTTGCTATACTTAGTTGGATATTAATATAGATGGTAAAAGTAGGACTCCTTTATAGCATCTACAGTCATATATGACAAATATGGCCTTTCAAACGCCCGTGGACGCGCCCGGGCTCATCCGTGGGCAATGACCGGGCACACCTCAAATTTCACTTGTTGCATCCGGACATCTCATAGTAGATTCTTAAATACACACAAAGACATGCAAAATGAAGTAGAAACTATGTACTACGTCGATCCTAGCTACTCCTCGTCGGAGATCACGATGATCTCCGTGCCTGGCTCCGGCAGCATGGGTGGCAGCTGCAGCTCCGTCTCCTCCGGCTGCTCCGCTCCGGCCTCCTCCACCTCTATCTCCATGCCGAGTTCCGCAAAGAGCGCGTCAAAATCCGCCTGCTCCCGCCGAAGGAAGCCCGGTTGGCCTTGTGGGAGTCCTAGACTAGGGGGTCCTCAGGCGTCCGGTCTATTGACGTGGGCCGGACTGATGGGCCGTCAAGATACAAGACAGAAGATTATCTCTCGTGTCCGGTGGGGACTCCCATATGTGTGGATGCCAAGTATAGGTGTCCGGATATCTTATTCCTTTCTGTAAAACCGACTTTGTACAACCCTAAGCCCCTCCGATGTCTATATAAACCAGAGGGTAGATCAGAGGCGTGACCACGACATTGCTAGGCTAGCTAATCTAGGGTTAGCCGAATTGATCTCGAGGTAGATCAACTCTTGTAACTTCCATACCCTCGAATATAATCAAGCAGGAGTAGGGTTTTACCTCCATCAAGAAGGCCTAAACCTGGGTAAACACTGTGTCCTTTGTCCATAGTTACCATTGTTCCTCAGACGTTCAGCTTGCACCCGCCTACCCGAGATCTGCCGGTTTTGACACTAACATTGGTACTTTCATTGAGAGCTCTGTTGTATCATCAATAGAAGGAACGATGGCTCACCTCTTCATCAATAATGATGCTGCATCATAGGAAATTTTTCTTCCTGGGCAGGTTTTTGTGTTCGGTGGCTTCGTCTTCATGCCAACTCAATCGGCCGCCTTGAGCAGGTCGATAGTTATGCCCCGGCCTCCAAATCAGGTGTGGAAACCTGAACTACGTTGCTGACATCCGAGGAGACCTAGTCTTTGACAGGTTCGCGGCCTCGGCCGCCACTCTGTGCCCCTGCTGAGAAGACTCTTCGGATCCCCTCTCAGATCCCGTCCAGGGGTCGACATCCACGCCCGCCTTGGCCTTAGATCCCGGGCAGGTCTTATTGTCCGAAGACGGGAGCATGAGCCTTGCCGGACTTCTTCCATTTGTGGAACTCCCGACCGAAGACGCAGACGCAATCTTAGACTTGGCTCTGGGCAATCATCTCGAACTGTCAAGGTTTGCACTCAGCGGGTCCGATCAGGCGTCCCATGCCGAACTCAGCCCAGCAAATCCGCAGTTTCCGGTCCCACTTCCGCTCTTAGATGAAGCATTGGATTTGATGCACTCTCTCGCCATCAACGAGGCCTTACCTTTGAACTGTACCCGGCTTGGACTGGGGCTGAGAGCGGGGAATTTTATGTCCCACCCACCACCCACTTGATAGCCACTGTCGAGGACTTAACCGACATGCTGGACTATGCATCCGAAGACATTAATGGCATGGACGACGATGCCAACGCCGAACCAAGCCAAGTCTCACCCGTGACGGGGCGTTGGACGGCCACCTCAACCTACAATGTGTACATGGTGGACTCTCCGGATAAAAAGAACGACGAGGATAACCCGAGCCCAGATGAGGACAAACCCATCAACAAACCACCAAAGCACCGACGTCAGTGGCTCCACTCACGATCGCGTCGGGCGAAGGACAGCAATACCGGCATCGGAGATAATGAGACTCTGGAGGATGCCGAAGATCCTGAATACCCCATCGAGCCCACATCCGGAGAGGACAAGAGGGAAGAGGGTGCATATAGTCCCAGACACGCTGATCACAAAGATTCGGAAGACAAAAACTATATGCCAGAAACCGAAGAGGAGGTTAGCCTCGGCGATGAAGATTTTATCGTCCCAGAGGAACCCCTCGATCAACAACGCTTCAAGCGACAGCTCATTGCCACAGTCCGGAGCATGGAGAAGAAGCAGCAGCAGCTCAAAGCCGAGCAAGATACACTTAATGAAAGGTGGACTAAGGTCCTGGCCGCTGAGGAATACGGCCACGAGCAACCTGTTAAAAGTTACCCTAAGCGCAAGCTGCTGCCACAATTCGATGATGAAGCCCTTGAGCCAATACTGTCGAAGTATAACCAGGCAGCCGACCACCACGTGGACGGGATAAAACGGCATATCAAGCCGAACACCAACCTCCACCCCTTGCCGAAGAGGCAGGGAGATGGCAGTCGCGGGATACACGTACAACTTGCAACGCGACCTAGCCAATAAAGTTGGTTAGTCTAGATCAATCTATGGATCAAGTGGTCGTGCCCCGGCACGAGACAATGGCTATGAAGCCCGGCATGATGTCCGCTACTTTGTTCGGGATCAGAACCGAACTCAGATGTTAGCCAATCTTCGCCGTGACATTGCGCGATATAGAGGAGCCGCACACCCCCTGTGCTTTACCGATGAGGTAACGGGACTCCAGTTTCCAGAAGGGTTTAAACCCGTAAACATCAAACAATATGATGGAACGACGGATCCGGCCGTTTGGATTGAAGATTTTCTTCTCCACATTCACATGGCTCGAGGGGATGATCTCCACGCCATTAAATATCTTCCTCTAATGCTGAAAGGACCAGCACGGCACTGGCTAAACAACCTCCCAGAAAACTCCATTTTAACATGGGAAGTCTTGGAAGATGCTTTTAGGGCTAACTTTAAGGGCACTTATGTCCGGCCACCGGATGCTGACGACTTGAGTCACATAATTCAGCAGCCGGGCAAATCAGCCCGCAAGCTTTGGAATCGGTTCTTAACTAAAAAGAACCAGACCGTAGACTGTCCGGACGCCGAAGCCTTAGCGGCCTTCAAACACAGCGTCCATGACGAATGGCTTGCCCGACACCTTGGGCAGGAAAAGCCGAAGACCACGACAGCCTTAACGGCACTCATGACCCGTTTCTATCCGGGCGAAGATAGCTGGTTGGCTCGTAGAAGCAACAACTCGGGTGACCACGGCACCTCCGAGTTGTGGGACGACAACGATAAACCTTGCCGCAATAAAAGCAAACGTCGGAACAACAATAACGACGATGCAAACGATATGGTAGTCAATGCCGGATCCAACGATCCTAAGTCCGGTGAGTGTAAGAAACCTTTCAAAGGCAATACTGATGGGCCATCCAGCTTAGACAAGATCCTTGAGAGGCCCTGCTAGATTAATGGCACACCCGATAAGCCTGCGAACCACACCAATAGGAATTATTGGGTTTTCAAACAAGCCGGTAAGATAAATACCGAACACAAGGGAAAAGGGCGTCCAAGCGAAGACGATGACGAGCCCCGTCAGCCGAACACCGACGGTCAGAAGAAGTTTCCCCCCGAGGTGAAGACAGTGAACATGATATATGTCACTCATATCCCCAAAAGGGAGCGCAAACGCGCATTACGGGACGTCTATGCCATAGAGCCTGTCGCTCCCAAGTTTAACCCATGGTCAGCCTGTCTGATCACTTTTGATCGCAGGGACCACCCAACTAGTATGCGTCACGGGGGTTCGGCCGCCCTGGTTCTTGATCCAATTATTGACGGGTACCACCTCACCAGAGTCTTTATGGATGGAGGAAGTGGGGATCGACCCATCACGAATCAAGCCTAGTAACACTACCTTTAAAGGTGTGATACCGGGAGTGGAGGCCCGTTGTACGGGCTCAATTACACTGGAGGTAGTATTCGGCTCCCCAGATAACTTTCGCAGCAAAGAGTTAATCTTCGACATCGTCCCCTTCCGCAGTGGCTACCATGCACTGCTCGGATGAACTGCTTTCGCCCGCTTCAATGCAGTCCTACACTATGCTTACTTGAAGCTTAAAATGCCTGGACCTCGTGGCATTATTACAGTCAATGGTAATATGGAGCGCTTACCCCGTACTGAAGAGCACACCACGGCCCTTGCAGCCAAAGTATATAGCGGCATTATCAAGCCAAACAGTTCACCGGCCAATAAATCCAACGAAGTATCCAAACGAGTCCGGTCCACGCATAATAGCAATCAATCAAAGGATCTGGACATTGATTAGCAGTTCGGCCTCCGCCGATCGCCCCACCAGTTTGCGGCTTATGTATGCTACGTCTTGAGCTTGCATTGGTTTTCCTTGAAGAGGAAAGGGTGATGCAGCAATAGTAGCGTAAGTATTTCCCTACGTTTTTCAGAACCAAGGTATCAATCCAGTAGGAGGCTCCTCAAAAGTCCCACGCACCTACTCAAACAAACAAGAACTCGCAACAAAAGCAATAAAGGGGTTGTCAATCCCTTCACGGCCACTTGCGAAAGTGAGATCTGATAGAGATAATATGATAAGATAAATATATTTTTGGTATTTTATAATATAGATAGGAAAAGTAATGATGCAAATAAAAGTAGATTGAAACCTTATATGATAAGAGATAGACCTGGGGGCCATAGGTTTCACTAGTGGCTTCTCTCAAGATAGCATAAGTATTATGGTGGGTGAACAAATTATTGTCGAGCAACTGATAGAAAAGCGAATAATTATGAGATTATCTAGGCATGATCATGTATATAGGCATCACGTCCGTGACAAGTAGACCGACTCCTTCCTGCATCTACTACTATTACTCCACACATCGACAGCTATCCAGCATGCATCTAGAGTATTAAGTTCATAAAGAACAGAGTAACACATTAAGAAAGATGGCATGATGTTGAGGGATAAACTCATGCAATATGATATGAACCCCATCTTTTTATCCTCGATGGCAACAATACAATATGTGCCTTGCTTCCCCTACTTTCACTAGGAGAGGACACCGCAAGATTGAACCCAAAGCTACGCGCTTCTTCCATTGCAAGAAAGATCAATCTAGTAGGCCAAACCAAACTGATAATTCGAAGAGACTTCCAAAGATAACTTGATCACACATAAAAGAATTCAGAGGAGATTCAAATATTTCTCATAGATAAACTTAATCATAAATCCACAATTCATCGGATCTCAACAAACACATCGCAAAAAGAGTTACATCGAATAGATCTCCAAGAAGATCAAGGAGAACATTGTATTGAGATTCAAAGAGAGAGAAGAAGCCATCTAGCAAATAACTATGGACCCAAAGGTCTATGGTAAACTACTCACAACTCATTAGAGAGGCCATGGAGATGATGTAGAGTCCCCTCGTGATCGATTCCCCCTCTGGCGGAGCGCCAGCGAAGGCTCCAAGATGGGATCTCGCGGATACAGAAGGTTACGGCGGTGGAAATAGTTTTTCGTGGTCGCCTCTGATGTTTTTAGGGTACATGGGTATATATAGGAGGAAGAAGTAGGTCGGTGGATGCCCGAGGGGCCCACGAGACAGGGGGCCATGCCCAGTAGAGGGGGGGGATCCACCCTCGTGGATGCCTCGTTGATAACCCACAAGTGTAGGGGATCGTAACAGCTTTCGAGGGTAAAGTATATTCTTTAGTATTAGCAGTTGAGTTGTCAATTCAACCACACCTGGATAACTTAGTATCTACAGCAAAGTGTTTAGTACCAAAGTAGTATGATAGTAATGGTAATGGTAGCAACAGTTGTAACAGTAGCAACGATAAAGTAAATAAGCGGAGAACAATATATGAAAAGCTCGTACGCAATGGATCAGTGATGGATAATTATGTCGGATGCGATTCCTCATGTAATAGCTATAACATAGGGTGACACAGAACTAGTTCCAGTTATCAATATAATGTAGGCATGTATTCCGTAAATAGTCATACGTGCGTATGGAAAAGAACTTGCATGACATCTTTTGTCTTACCCTCCTGTGGCAGCGGGGTCCTAGTGGAAACTAAGGGATATTAAGGCCTCCTTTTAATAGAGAATCGGACCAAAGCATTAGCACATAGTGAATACATGAACTCCTCAAACTACGGTCATCACCGAGAAGTATCCCGATTATTGTCACTTCGGGGTTGTCGATCATAACACATAATAGGTGACTATAGACTTGCAAGATAGGATCAAGAACACACATATATTGATGAAAACATAATAGGTTCAGATCTGAAATCATGGCACTCGGGCCCTAGTGACAAGCATTAAGCATAGCAAAGTCATAGCAACATCAATCTCAGAACATAGTGGATACTAGGGATCAAACCCTAACAGAACTAACTTGATTACATGGTATATCTCATCCAACCCATCACCGTCCAGCAAGCCTACGATGGAATTACTCACTCACGGTAGTGAGCATCATAAAATTGGTGATGGAGGATGGTTGATGATGACGACGGCGACGAATACCCCTCTCCGGAGCCCCGAACGGACTCCAGATCAGCCCTCCCGAGAGAGATTAGGGCTTGGCGGAGGCTCCGTGTCGTAAAACGCGATGAAACTTTCTCTCTGATTTTTTTATCCGCGAGACGGAAGATATAGAGTTGGAGTTGAGGTCGGTGGAGGTCCACGGGGCCCACGAGATAGGGGGCATGCCCTACAGGGGGGGTGCCCCCTGTCTCGTGGACAGGCCCTGGGCCCCTGTTGGATTTTCTTTCGCCCAGAAATTCTTATTAATTCCAAAAAGTGCCTCCGTGGATTTGCAGGTCATTCCGAGAACTTTTCTTTTTTACACATAAAACAACATCATGGTAGTTCTGCTGAAAACAGTGTCAGTCCGGGTTAGTTTCATTCAAATCATGCAAGTTAGAGTCCAAAACAAGGGCAAAAGTGTTTGGAAAAGTAGATACGTTGGAGACGTATCAACTCCCCCAAGCTTAAACCTTTTCTTGTCCTCAAGCAATTCAGTTGATAAACCGAAAGTGATAAAGAAAAACTTTTACAAAATATGTTTGCTCTTGTTGTTGTAAACATGAAAAGCCAGCATTCAAGTTTAAGCAAATATTATGAACTAACCATACTCACAATAACACTTAGGCCTCACAATTACTCATATCAATAACATAATCAGCTAGCGAGCCATAATAATAAAACTCGGATGACAACCCTTTCTCAAAACAATCATACCATGATATAACAAAATGGTATCTCGCTAGCCCTTTCTGAGACCGTAAATCATAAATGCAGAGCACCTTTAAAGATCAAGGACTGACTAAATATTGTAATTCATGGTAAAAGAGATCTAGTCAAGTCATACCCAATATAAACCAATAGTAATACACGCAAATAACAGTGTGCTCTCCAGCGGGTGCTTTTTAATAAGAAGGTGATGACTCAACATAAAAGTAAATAGATAGGCCCTTCGCAGAGGGAAGCAGGGATTTGTAGAGGTGCCAGAGCTCGATTTTAAAATAGAGATTGAATAACATTTTGAGCGGCATACTTTTGCTGTCAACACAACAACTATGAGATGGTTGTATCTTCCATACTACATGCATTATAGGCAGTTCCCACGCAGAATGGTAAAAGTTTATACTCCCCCAACCACCAACAAGCATCAATCCATGGCTTGCTCGAAACAACGATTGCCTCCAACAAACAATAGCCCTGGGGAGTTTTGTTTAATTATTTTGATTTGTAATGATCTTTTTGGATCATGGGACTGGGCATCCTGGTTACCAGCCCTTTGTCGTGAATGAGTAGCGGAGTCCACTCCTCTGAGAATAACCCACCTAGCATGGAAGATATAGGCAGCCCTAGTTGTAACATGAGCTGCTCCAGCATACAAAACAGAATTTCATTCAAGGTTTAGAGTTTGGCACATACAAATTTACTTGGAACGGCAGGTAAATACCGCATATAGGAAGGTATAGTGGACTCATATGGAACAACTTTGGGGTTTAAGGAGTTTCGATGCACAAGCAGTATTCCCGCTTAGTACAGGAGAAGGCTAGCAAAAGACTGGGAAGCGACCAATTGAGAGAGCGACAACAGTCATAAACATGCATTAAAACTAATTCACACCGAGTACAAACATGAGTAGGATATAATCCACCATGAACATAAATATCGTGAAGGCTATGTTGATTTTGTTTCAACTACATGCGTGAACATGTGCCAAGTCGAGTCACTCAATTCATTCAAAGGAGGATACCATCCCATCATATCACATCATAATCATTCTAATAGCATATTGGCACGCAAGGTAAACCATTATATCTCAAAGCTAATCAAGCATGGCACAAGCAACTATAATCTCTAAAAATCATTGCAAATATGTTTACTTCATAATAAGCTGACTCAGGAACGGTGAACTCATCATATTTACAAAAACAAGAGAGGTCGAGTTCATACCAGCTTTTCTCATCCCAATAAGTCCATCATATGTCATCATTATTGCCTTTCACTTGCACGACCAAACGATGTGTATAATAATAAGAGTGTACGTGCATTGGACTAAGCTGGAATCTGCAAGCATTCAACTCAAAAGAGAAGACAAGCAATATGGGCTCTAAGTTAAATAAACAATCATGCATATGAGAGCCACTAAACATTTTCAACATGGTCTTCTCGACCCCCCAGAGGAAAGAAAATAAAATAAAACTATTTACATGGGAAAGCTCCCAACAGGTAAGAAGAAGAACTAGAAATCTTTTTGGGTTTTCATTTTAATTTCTACTACAAGCATGGTAATTAAACTAACTAATTTTTTTTGGTTTTTCTCAAGGTTTATCAAACACACAAGAAGAAAACTAGAAAAAGGAATTTAAACTAGCATGGATAATACAATGAAAGAGTATGAGCACCGACGACTAGTGTGTGAACATAAATGTAAAGTCACTGAGAAATACGTACTCCCCCAAGCTTAGGCTTTTGGCCTAAGTTGGTCTAATACCAAGGATCGCCTGGCTGATATCCATATGTGAAACCGGGGTTGTACTGAGATGCAGCGGCAACCGCCTCCTGAGCTGCAGCGTGTTGACGAGCTGCCTCCACTCCCCTCTCATATTCAGCTGCTTCCCCCTGGTGACAACATATCTTCCTTTTTCCTGATAATCAAAAAGGTAGGGAGCAGGAAGAGTAACAGGGACGACTTTGCGTCTATGGTAGATTAGTCGATAATGGAGGAATTGTTCATTCCTCTCAAGAAAATGATGACTAAACATATCTTCTTTATCCAAATAAACAGTAGGTATTATCATATATCCCTCTCGTGGAGCTATACCAAGAAAATTAGCCACACGGGTTGCATAAATTCCTCCAAAGAAATTTCCCTTTCTACTATTATTTTGTAACCTACGCGCAACTATTGCCCCCATATTATAACCTTTAAAACCTAACACAGCACTCTTGAGGATACTCAGATCAGGGACACACATGTGACATGCTTCATCCTTAAAGTTAATACATCTACCAATAAAGAGAGCAAAATAATGTATAGCAGGAAAATGAATGCTCCCTATGGTAGCTTGTGCTATGTCCCTAGATTCTCCAACAGTAATACTAGCAACAAAATCTCTAAATTCGGATTTGTGAGGATCATTAATATTACCCCACTGCGAGAGTTTGCAAGCATTTGTAAAATCCCCTAAGTCCATGGTGTAAGATGTATCATAAATATCAAATAGGACACTAGGAGAATTACACGTACAATTATATTTAAACCTCCACACAAAGGAATCAGTCAATTGATAGTACTGGGGACACTTATCTTGTAGGAAGTCCTCCATCTCAGCATTACGTACATACGCGTCAAATTCCTCCTTGAAGCCTGCTTCGACCATAAAATCATCGGATGGCCACTCACAAGCCCGTACATAGTTGTCCCTCGGCAATTCAACGTCTTGCTCACGTATAGCAATCCTTGGCCCTTTCTTTGCCGAGGAACCACCTCGGTACATTCTCCTAAGGATATTTCTTTTTATGAAAATTTCTGAAATTTTTAGTCTCTTCAAAATAAAAGTGCATAAAATTTAACTAGATTGATAGCAACTACTCCTACAAGTGCCTAGAGCCTATATCATGCATTGGAATTGCTTGGGACCTCAAAAATTTAACATGCAAGCTCAAGAACATGGTCACCTATGCAGCAAAAATTTGCAACGAATAAAGCACTAGAACAAAAACTAATTGGATCAATGGAGGAGTCACATACCAAGCAACAATCTCCAAAAGCAGTTTTGTGAATGGAGCTTTCAGCTAAGAGATCGAAAATTGCAGCAAAACGAGCTAGAACTCGTGCTTGAGCTGGATGGGGATTTTTTGGGGTAAAAGATGGAGTGTGTGGGTGTTGGCATAAGTGGAGGGGGCCACCAGGGACCCACGAGACAGGGGAGCGCGCCCTATAGGGGGGCGCACCCTCCACTCTCGTGGCCTGGTGCTTGCCCCTCCTGTAGTGTTTTCAGTGCCTAAAATCCTCAAATATTTCAGAAAAAATCATACTAAATTTGCAGGGCATTTGGAGCACTTTTATTTTCGGACTATTTTTAATACACGGATAATTCAAAAAACAGATGGATAATACTATTTTTGCTTTATTTAATCTAAATAATAGAAAGTAAAAATAAAGTACAGAAGGTTGTGCCTTCTAGTTTCATCCATCTCGCGGTCATCAAAATGAACCCACTAACAAGGTTGATCAAGTCTTGTTAACAAACTCATTCCGAATAGCACGGAACTGGAGAAATTTTGAATAACACTAAGTTACCTCAACGGGGATATGAAAATCCCCAACAATAAGAATATCATACTTTTTGTTGACAGTAGGGAGAGCAAATTCAAAGCCTCCAAAACTAATAGTTGGAACTTCCTCAATAGTATTTGTGCTATGAACTTGGATTTGCTTCCTCGGAAAGTGTACCATATGCTCATTACCATTAACATGAAAGGTGACATTGACTTTGTTGCAATCAATGACAGCTCCTGCAGTATTTAAAAAAGGTCAACCAAGAATAATAGACATACTATTGTCCTCGGGAATATCAAGAATAGCGAAGTCTGTTAAGATAGTAACATTCACAACAACAACAGGCACGTCCTCACAAATGCCGACAGGTATAGAAGTTGATTTGTCAGCCATTTGCAAAGATATTTCAGTAGGTGTCAACTTATTCAATTCAAGTCTACGGTACAAGGAAAGAGGCATAACACTAACACCGGCTCCTAGATCACATAAAGTAGTTTCAACATAATTTATTTTAATAGATCAATGTATAGTGCGCACTCCAGGATCACCAAGTTTCTTAGGTATTCCACCCTTAAAGGTATAGTTGGCAAGAATGGTGGAAATCTCAGTTTCAGGTATTTTCCTCTTATTAGTGATGATATCCTTCATATCAGTTAAGCGCATGTGTAAGAAAATAGGTCTAATCATTTCAGCAAAACGCTCAAAGTCCTCATCATCCTTTGACTTGGATGGTTTAGGAGGAAAGGGCATGGGTTTCTAAACCCATGGTTCTCTTTCTTTACCGTGCTTCCTAGCAACAAAATCTCTCTTATCATAACGTTGATTCTTTGACTGTGGGTTATCAAGACCAACAGCAGGTTCAATTTCTATATCATTGTCATTATGAGGTTGAGCATCTACATGAACATCATTATTAGCATTATCATCGGGTTCATGTTCATCTCCGGATTGTGTTTCAGCATCAGAGATAGAAGTATTAGTAGGATTCTCAGGTGTTTCTACATTAGGTTCACTAGAAGTTTGCAAAGTCCTATCATTCTTCTTTTTCTTCTTCTTAGAAGAACTAGGAACATCTAGATTATTATTCTGAGAATCTTGTTCAATTCTATTATCGTGGCCTTCAGGATACAAAGGTTCCCGAGTCATTCTACCAGTTCTAGTAACCACTCTAACAGCAAAGTCATTTTTATTATTTAATTCAGCAAGCAATTCATTCTGAGCCATAAGTACTTGTTCAGCTTGAGTTGCAATCATGGAAGCATGTTTGCTAGTGAGTTTAAGTTCACCTTTAACTCTAGCTACATATCATTCAAGCGTACTATTGTATAAGCATTATTCTTCAATTGTCTGCCAACACAATCATTGAAATTTGCTTGTCTATTCAGGATATCATCAAATTCATCCAAGCAAGGGCTATGAAATTTGGTATATGGGATTTCATCTTTATCATATCTATAGAGAGAATTGACCTTTACTACCTGTGTCGGGTTATCAAGACAATATGGTTCTTCAGCAGGCGGTATATTAAGACCATGTATTTCTTCAATAGGTGGTACATTCTTAACATCTTCAGCTTTAATACCTTTTTCTTTCATTGATTTCTTTGCCTCTTGCATATCTTTAGGACTGAGAAATAGAACACCTCTCTTCTTCGGAGTGGGTTTAGGAATAGGCTCAGGAATTGGCTCAATTGGTTCAGGAATTTCCTCAGGAATTGGCTCAGGGAGAGTCCAATTATTTTCATTAGTCAACATATTATTCAATAGTAATTCAGCTTCGTCGACTGTTCTTTCCCTGAAAACCCAACCAGCACAACTATCCAAGTAGTCCTTGGAAGCATCGATTAGTCCATTATAGAAGATATCAAGTATTTCATTTTTCTTAAGTGGATGATCGGGCAAAGCATTAAGTAATCGGAGAAGCCTCCCCCAAGCTTGTGGGAGACTCTCACCTTTGATTTGCACAAAATTATATATTTCCCGCAAGGCAGCTTGTTTCTTATGAGCAGGGAAATATTTAGCAGAGAAGTAATAAATCATATCCTGGGGACTACGCACACAACCAGGAGCAAGAGAATGATACCAAGTCTTAGCATCACCCTTTAATGAGAACAGAAATATCTTAAGGATATACAAATAGCGAGACTTCTCATCATGAGTAAACAGGGTAGCTATATCATTCAACTTGGTAAGATGTGCCACAACAATTTCAGATTCAAGGCCATAAAAAGGATCAGATTCAACTAAAGTAATAATTTCAGGATCAACAGAGAATTCATAACCCTTATCAGTAACACAGATAGGTGAAGTAGCAAAAGCAGGGTCAGGTTTCATTCTAGCATTAAGAGACTGCTGCTTCCATTTAGGTAATAGTTTCTTAAGATCATTTCTATCATTGCAAGCAAAGATAGCTTCAGCAGCTTCTTTATTCATAACATAACCCTTAGGAACAACAGGCAATACATAATCATTGGGAGAACCTTCATCATCACTATCATCAACAATAGCATCTTCAATATTTTCATTCCCCCTAGCTGTAGCAAGTTGTTCATCAAGAAATTCACCTAATGGCAAAGTAGTATCACGCACATAAGTAGTTTCATCATGCATAGCAGAAGTGGCATCATCAATAACATGCGACATATCAGAATTCAGAGCAGTAGCGGGTTTAGGTGTCGCAAGCCTACTAATAACGGAAGGAGAATCTAGTGCGGAGCTAGATGGTAGTTCCTTACCTCCCCTCATAGTTGAGGGCAAAATCTTGGTTTTAGCGTCTTTCAAGTTCTTCATAGTGATCAACAGATATAAATCCCAAGTGACCCAGAGAATAGAGCTATGCTCCCCGGCAATGGCGCCAGAAATTAGACTTGATAACCCACAATTGTAGGGGATCATAACATCTTTCGACGGTAAAGTATTCAACCCAAATTTATTGATTCGACACAAGGAGAGCCAAAGAATATTCTTGAGTATTAGCAGTTGAGTTGTCAATTCAACAACACCTGGATAACTTAGTATCTGCAGCAAAGTGTTTAGTAGCAAAGCAGTATGATAGTAATGGTAACGGTAGCAACAGTAAAGATAAATATTTTTGGGTTTTCTGTAATAGTTGTAACAGTAGCAACGGAAAAGTAAATAAGCGGAGAACAATATATGAAAAGCTCGTAGGCAATGGATCAGTGATGGATAATTATGCTGGATGCGATTCCTCATGTAATAGCTATAACATAGGGTGACACAGAACTAGTTCCAGTTCATCAATGTAATGTAGGCATGTATTCCGTAAATAGTCATACGTGCTTATGGAAAAGAACTTGCATGACATCTTTTGTCCTACCCTCCCGTGGCAGCGGGGTCCTAGTGGAAACTAAGGGATATTAAGGCCTCCTTTTAATAGAGAATCGGACCAAAGAATTAACACATAGTGAATACATGTACTCCTCAAACTACGGTCATCACCGAGAAGTATCCCTATTATTGTCACTTTGGGGTTATCGGATCATAACGCATAATAGGTGACTATAGACTTGCAAGATAGGATCAAGAACACACATATATTGATGAAAACATAATAGGTTCAGATCTGAAATCATGGCACTCGGGCCCTAGTGACAAGCATTAAGCATAGCAAAGTCATAGCAACATCAATCTCAGAACATAGTGGATACTAGGGATCAAACCCTAACAAAACTAACTTGATTACATGGTAAATCTCATCCAACCCATCACCGTCTAGCAAGCCTACGATGGAATTACTCACTCACGGCGGTGAGCATCAGGAAATTGGTGATGGAGGATGGTTGATGATGACGACCGCGACGAATCCCCCTCTCCGGAGCCCCGAACGGACTCCAGATCAGCCCTCCCGAGAGAGATTAGGGCTTGGCAGCGGCTCCATGTCATAAAACGCGATGAAACTTTCTCTCTGATTTTTTCTCCGCGAGACGGAAGATATAGAGTTGGAGTTGAGGTCGGTGGAGGTCCAGGGGTCCCACGAGATAGCGGGCGCGCCCTACGGGGGAGCGCCCCCTGTTTCGTCGACATGCCCTGGGCCCGCTGGTGTATTTCTTTCGCCCAGAAATTCTTATTAATTTCAAAAAGTGCCTCTGTGGATTTGCAGGTCATTCCGAGAACTTTTCTTCTCTACACATAAAACAACATCATGGTAGTTCTGCTGAAAAGAGCGTCAGTCCGGGTTAGTTTCATTCAAATCATGCAAGTTAGAGTCCAAAACAAGGGCAAAAGTGTTTGAAAAAAATATATACGTTGGAGACGTATCACTCATTTATTTCTTGACTTCCACTCCAAGTCCTCTGGATCACGTTCATTCCAAAAAGATCGCTCCCAAAGGTTTCATTCCGTTTGGACTCCGTTTGATATTCCTTTTCTTCAAAAACTAAAATAGGCAAAAAAACAGCAATACGGGTTGGGCCTCCAGTTAGTAGGTTAGTCCCAAAAATGATATAAAAGTGTAAAGTAAAGCCCATAAACATCCAAAACAAGTAATATAATAGCATGGAATAATCAAAAATTATAGATATGTTGGAGACGTATCAAGCATCCCCAAGCTTAATTCCTGCTCGTCCTCGAGTAGGTAAATGATAAAAACAGAATTTTTGATGTGGAATGCTACCTATAATAATTCTCAATGTAATTTTCTTTATTGTGGCATGATTGTTTAGATCCAAATGATTCAAGATAAAAGCTTATAAAACATAAAAAAAATACTTCAAAGCATACTAACAAATAATCATGTCTTATCAAAATAGCATAGCCAAAGAAAACTCATCCCTACATAATCATATAGTTAGGTCATGCTTCATTTTTATTACACAAAATACTCCCATCATGCACAACCCTGGTTTCAGCCAAGCAATTAGTTCATACTTTTTAACGCGCTTCAGCTTTTTCAACTCTTACGCAATACATGAGCGCAAGCCATGGACATAGCACTATATGTGGTATATGGTGGTGGTTGTGAAGACGAAAAAGGGAGAAGATAGTCTCACATCAACTAGGCATATCGACGGGCTATGGAGATGTCCATCAATAGATATCAATGTGAGTGAGTAGGGATTGCCATGCAACAGATGCACTAGAGCTTGATACTGTCGGATTTGGGGTTCCGGGAGACCCTCTAGATTCGAACACTGGGGTGCGCATGGAGAGTCGGCCTTCTGCCTACCTGCACCTCACCGCCTCGCTACGAACTAGGCAGTCAAATGAACAACACAAGAGACACAGAGTTTATACTGGTTCAGGCCACCATTGTGGTGTAATACCCTACTCCAGTGTGTGGTGTGGTGGATTACCTCTTGGGCTGATGAAGAACAGTACAAGGAAGAACGGCCTCGCGAGGAGAGTGGTTCTTGCGTTGGTGGTTCTGGCTAAGGTTCGCCTGGTTGATCTCTAGATGCCTCTACCTCGTGGTGGCTAGTCCTATTTATAGGCAAAGGCCCTAGGCCTCTTCCCAAATATTGAGCGGGAAGGGCGCCAACAATTGGCCATTTTGAAGGGGAACATCTAGTACACTTATCCTGACTAAAGTTGGTCCTCGCCTGCGAAAGGCTCTGGTGGTGACGCCGGCTTGGGCTCCACGATGACTTCTATCCTACCGTTCTGCTGGTCTTGGTCTTGTTGCACCGAAATGGTTGCCTTTGCTTGATACTCTTGCCTGCGCTTGCTCCCTTTGCACCAAAGCAGAAAGAAGGACTCTGCGCAGGCCAGCGCCCGCCTGGCTATGGTCGTCATGGCTTGCGTCATGGGGCACCTCGCGAGGTACCCCTCCTTGATCTCTCCGCCTCCTCGCGAGCCAGCCTGACAAGGCCGTGCCTGAGGAGGCCTCCTGTCGTCCGCCCCGCGAGGCTTGGCCCCTCGCGAGGGTCTTGAGCTCGTGTTGACGAAGATGGGCCATGCTGGGCCGCCCCTTGAACCACGCCGCAGGCCACAGGCAGGCAAGTCTGGGGACCCCCATTCCGAGAACGCCGATAGTAGCCCCCGGGCCCAAGGCGCGCCCGGACTTGGCCGAGCAAAGAGGCGAAAGGGCAAGTGTGAAGCGCCGCAGGCCCTAACAGCCTGCGGCCTAGGCCGCCGCGTGGCGGCTGATAGGACGTGGGCGGCTCCGCTCCCCCACGACCACTCGGCAACTGCACGAACTGACAAGTCCCTGCATGCAAAAACCGGTCATGATTACCTGCGATCGTGGAGGCCGACGGTTGGCCTCCTCGCGCTATAAGAAAGGGGCGGCGCCCGCCCTTTCGATCCATCCTTTCTTGCTTCTCCTTTTCCTTCAAGGCTCCGCCAAAAAGGTTCTCGGCCGCGGACAAAGGTAAGGCCCGCCAGGAGGAACTTGACTCTCCTCCACCCAAGCGCGACCGAGGCCGCCCCCGCAAACATCCTGTGACTCCCATGGCGGCTCCCCACGGTCGCGGAGGAGATCTTCCGCATGGCGAAGGGCGGTCGACCGCCGCTGGGGGACGCGCCGCGGCCGCGCGGCCCCCTAGGCTGCGATCCCACTTGGCAGAGGTGCTGCAGGAGTTCGTCGTGTGGGCGGCGGAGCCGGCCAGCACCCGGCTCCAACTCCCCTGTTTCCTCCTAGGTGAGCTCCCGGCTGGGGCCCCGGGTGGCCTCTGGCTCCAGGCGGATGGTTGCCGCGGCCGATCCTCCTAGGCTTCGCTGGAAGTCTCCTCGGCTGGGAGCTTGGCACTGACCTACGGCTGGCAAATGTTTGCCCACGCGCGTGGCCTGATCCGGCGGTGTACCTTGCACTTCAAGTTTGACGGCGATGCCACCCTCTATGTGAGGGTGTTCGGGGAAGATGGTCGTCGCGCTGGTTGTTGCCCCGAGAGCGACGACCGCGACCGTGGGTCCTGCCCCGGCGACGGTGAAGATGACAGCGCGCGGGCGGCCGGTGGCGGTCGAGGTTCATCGAGTTTTGACGGCTCTTCTTCGAGCAGCAGCTCCTCCAGTGGTGGCCGCGATCAGCCCCCTCGCCGCCGTGCTCGCCTGGAGGGAGGTAGCACGCCTGCCTGGCGTCGCGCCTCGGTGAAGCACGAGACGGAGTCCTTCTGAGCTCCGGAGGCAGTTCGAGTCTCCCTCGCGAGCTGATGCCGGGCGAGTCGCGCCTGTTTTGTTTTCCCTTTCCCTGCGTAAAAAGACAGTAGTGTAGGGCCCCGCGAGGGTGCGCTAAGACTGTTGCTGTTTAATTATTGTACTGTTTCCGCTATTTTGGTATTTTCATCCCCATGTCGTACGCCCGTGCGCAGGAATTATTTAGCTCGGGGGGAGGGCTTGTCGCGACCCTTGCTTCTTGAGGCCGAAGCTTTGTCGAACATTCCATGTCCTGCGGGGGTTAGTCTAGAGAGGTAGTTTCCGGCCTCAGCCATGGAGGCGACCGACCCAGGCCCAGTGTTCATGTCGCGATGCCCGTGGGGCACGGACTGGAGGGGTGCTCCTGTAATGGACCCGGGCAGGGAAACTTCGAACGAAAGGGGCGGAAAACACTCGCGAGGGTGCCCGCTTTGCTCCCTTGTGAGACTTGCGCGAGAGAGAAATCAGGGCAGGAGAGCGAAATAGGCAAAGAGTCACAAGCCAAAGACGACAACAACTTCAATAAAATCTCGAACGGGGATGAACAAGCCAACTGCAGAAAGCAAATGAGAAAAGCCGCGTACGGCACCTAATCTAGTCTTCGACGTCTTCTCACCAACGCGGAGCTAAGTGCTGCCACTGGGCGTGGGAGGGAGCCCCAGGGCCTGAGGCCGGCGCTCCTGAGACTCCGGGGCATGTACAGCCCCACTCATTATTACGTGAGAGTGTCACGGGCGGCGAGCTTCACAGGCATTGGCCTTCTTCACAGGCTCCGGGCCTTTCTCGCGAGGATAGACTTCACAGGCTTTCGCCTTCTTCACAGGCTCTGGGCCTTTCTCGTGAGGATAGACTTCACAGGCGTTCGCCTTCTTCATAGGCTCTGGGCCTTTTCCAAACGCAACAGCTTCAAAGGCATTCGCCTTCTTCACAGGCTCAGGGCCTTTTCCAAAATGCAACAGCTTCACAGGCATTCGCCTTCTTCACAGGCTCAGGGCCTTTTCCAAAACGCAACAGCTTCACAGGCATTCGCCTTCTTCACAGGCTCAGGGCCTTTTCCAAAACGCAACAGCTTCACAGGCATTCGCCTTCTTCACAGGCTCAGGGCCTTTTCCAAAACGCAACAGCTTCACAGGCATTCGCCTTCTTCACAGGCTCAGGGCCTTTTCCAAAACGCAACAGCTTCACAGGCATTCGCCTTCTTCACAGGCTCAGGGCCTTTTCCAAAATGCAATAGCTTCACAGGCATTTGCCTTCTTCACAGGCTCAGGGCCTTTTCAAGGGTAAAACCTCCGGAGGTGCTGGATGTTCCACGCGTTCTGGATGGGCACCCCCTCCTGAGTCTCCAGGCATGCGGAGCCGGGCCTGGAAACATGAACAACCTTGAACGGGCCCTCCCACGTGGGAGAGAGCTTATGCAGTCCCTCCCTGGAGAGGACCCTCCTGAGCACGAGGTCTCCTACCTCGAGTGTCCTGGGGCGGATGTTGCGGCAGTGGTATCGCCTTAGCGCTTGTTGGTATCTTGCTGCTCAGAGCGCGGCTTCCCGGCGACGCTCCTCCCCCAGCACGAGGTCCGTCAGTCGCATGGCGTCCTGCTGCGCCTTGTCGAACTCCAGGACCCGTGCGGAACAACGTCTGACCTCCTGAGGGAGGACCGCTTCAGCTCCATAGACCAGGAAGAATGGGGTCTCGCCGGTTGGCTTGGTCGCAGTTGTGCGGATGTACCACAACACAGACTGGAGCTCGTCGTACCAACCTCGGCCGCAGGCCTCCAACTTCTTCTTGAACGTCCTGGTTCTGAGGCCCCTCAGGACCTCCGCGTTGGCCTGCTCGACCTGACCGTTGCTCCGGGGGTGCGCCACTGAAGCGTAACATATCTGTGTTCCAAGGTTAGCACAATATGTTTTGAAGAGATTACTGGTGAACTGCGAACCGTTGTCGATGATGATGCGGTTTGGTACCCCGAACTGGCTCACGATGCCCTTGATGAACTTGACCGCAGACCCTGCGGGGATGGTGCGGACAGCTTCCACTTCAGTCCACTTAGTGAACTTGTCCACGGCGACGTAGAGGTAACGATAGCCCCCTGGCGCCCGAGGAAATGGGCCCAGGATGTCCAGCCCCCAGACTGCGAATGGCCATGAGAGAGGTATAGTTTGCAAATCTCCAGCCGACTGATGGATCTGGTTGGCGTGGAACTGGCAGGCCTCGCAAGCCTTTACCAGTTTCACAGCATCATTGAGTGCAGTGGGCCAATAGAATCCACTAAGGAATGCCTTGCCAATGAGGGTCCGCGACGATGAATGATGCCCACAGTCTCCACCGTGTATATCCGCTAGCAGTTCCTTCCCTTGCTCTCTGGAGATGCAGCGCAGGGATACATCATTTGGTCGCCTTCGGTAGAGCTCTCCATCCCTGATGCAGTATGTTGTGGCCTGTCGCGCCACACGCTCCGCTTACTCCTCCTTCTCTGGCAAGATTCCTTGTGTCAGATAGCTCTGGAGCTCCGTGATCCAGCACCCTTCCTGAGGCTCCATTGTCAAGAGCAAACGCACCCCTGAGGCCGGGGCTCCCGAGGCTGGCGGCTAGGGGCGCTCCTCCCGAGGTTGCACCGTGCTTGACAGTGATGGCGTGGCCGAGGGCTTGAAGAGCCGCTCTTCGAAGACGCCAGGCTCCTGAGGCAGTCGCCTGGATGCTCGCTTGGCGATGTCGTCGGCCTCCTGGTTGGTGCCACGGGGCACGTGCTGTAACTCCAGCCCCCAAAACTGCTTCTCCATCTTGCGGACCTCCGCAAGGTAGGCTTCCATGTGCTCATCCCTTGGCTTGTATACTTTGTTGGAGAAGTTGACGAGGAGTTGTGAATCTCCTTTGACGGTAAGACGTTTTACTCCAAGGGCGGCCGCGGCCTTCAGGCCTGCTATCAAGCCTTCATATTCTGCTATGTTGTTGGAGACCTTTTCCCCGTGTTGAAAACAGAGCTGCACGGTGTAATAGAGCTTGTCTTGGGTAGGAGATATAAGCACCGCACCAGCCCCTGCGCCGAGCCTGGAGAACGCCCCGTTGAAGTACATGACCCAACCGTCTGGCGCCTCACTTCCCGGGAAGAGGGATCGATCCTCATCAGCCTTTAGACCCGTCGCCTCTGTCCACTCTGCTACGAAATCTGCCAAGGCGGCCCCCTTGATGACTTTGGTTGTGCTGAATTCGAGCTGAAACGCTTGCAGTTCAATGTTCCACTCGGCAACTCTTCCAGCTGAGTTGGGGCTCCTGAGCACCCTCTCCAAAGGGTACGCTGAGACAACCTTGATGGGGTGGCCCTGAAAATAGTGCCGCAGCTTGCACGAGGCCACCAATAGTGCGAGGAGAAGTTTCTGAGGCATGGGGTACCGCGCCCTTGCGTCCCGCAACACTGTGATGACGAAGTACATAGGATGTTCAACTTGGTTGGGAGTGATGGTGTCGATGGCGCCCTCCGGAAACCGCGGCGCCTCCTGAGGCTGGGGAGCCCCCAGCGGCGGCTGATCTCTCTCGGTTGTGGCGGTGGTTTCTGTAGGTTTTTCTTGTTCACGTTCTGCCTCGACCCGGGTGGACGGCGTGGCTTTGCTCCGACGCTCCTCCCTAACCGCTACTAGAGCTGCGCTGGCGGAGTAGGGAGTGGCTGCAAGGTAAAGCACCAGGGGCTCCTGAGGGCGCGGGGCCACCATTACAGGAGGGCTAGTTAGGTACCTCTTGAGATCTTGGAACGCCTTGTCTGCCTCTTCAGTCCATTCAAAGGGTCCCTTTTTCTTCATCAGCTGGAAGAAAGGCAGCGCTCGCTCCCCCAGCTTGGAGATGAAGCGTCCCAGCGCTGTCACGCGCCCAGTGAGCTTCTGCATTTCTCTGAGGGTCTTTGGCGGGCTCATGTCCTCGACCGCCTTGACCTTCTCCAGGTTGGCCTCGATGCCCCGGTGGGACACGAGGAAGCCTAAGAGCTTGCCTGAGGGGACCCCAAACACGCACTTCTCTGGGTTGAGCCGCAGGCTCACGGCGTCGAGGCTCGCGAAGGTTTCCTCCAGGTCTTGTATCAGGGTCTTTGCCTCGCGAGATTTCACCATGATATCGTCGACATAAGCCTCCATGTTTTTTCCGAGCTGCGGGCCCAAGGTGATGTGCATCAGCCACTGGAAGGTCGCCCCTGCATTTCGCAACCCGAATGGCATGCACGTGTAGCAATACACCCCACACGGGGTCAGAAAGGCCGTATTTTGCATGTCTTCGACCGCCATCTTGATCTGGTGATACCTAGAGAAGGCATCCAAGAAACACAACAAGTCGCACTCGGCGGTAGAGTCGATGATCTGATCGATGCGGGGAGCGGGAACGGATCTTGCGGGCAGGCTTTGTTGAGATTGTTGAAGTCGACGCACAGACGTTCCTTCCCTCCTTTCTTTGGGACAACGACTGAGTTGGACAACCAGTCCGAGTATCGAACCTCGCGAATAACCCCTGCTGCTTCCAACTTGCAGGTTTCTTGAACAATGAAAGCCTGCTTTTCTGTGGACTGCCGTCTTGCCTTCTGCTTCACCGGTCGGACATTGGGGCACACATTAAGGTGGTGCTCGATTACACCCCTTGGGATTCCCACCAGCCGATCGGGATCCCATGCGAATACCTTCTTGTTCCTACGCAGGAACTTGACCAGGGCCTCCTCCTGCTCGGGCTCGAGGTTGGCGCCTATGGTGAAGGTGGCATCAGTGGATCCGTCCTCGTCAACCAACATCTGCTTGGATTCTGCCTTGTCTTGGGTGAACAACTGCTTCTTATTGGCCGGCGCAGCCCCCTTGGGCTCAGGGGCGTCCGAGTCGGTGGGCTCCACCGACGCCGCCGTCTTGAAGGCTATCTTGAGCACTTGCAACGCATCCTCGGTGTTTCCGCACACGGTGAGGACGCCGCTGCTCCCGGGCATCTTCATGAGGTTATACGCCGGGTGAGTCGCAGCCATGAACCGGGCAAGTGCCGGGTAGCCGAGGATAGCGTTGTATGGGAGGCCGATGGGGGCGATGTCGAAGTCGATTAGCTCTGTGCAGAAGTTGTCGTAGGTGCCGAAGGTCACCGGGAGGCGGATCTGCCCCAAGGAGTTGGAGGTCCCGCCCCCGACGCCCAAGAAGGGCCGGCTGGGCCGAAGCCGCTCGAGCGGTATGTGGAGGAGGCTGAAGGCTTCAATCGAGAGCACGCCGAGGCCCGAGCCGCCGTCGATGAGAGTCCTGGAGATGGCCACCTGGCAGATGGTGGGAGTGCACAGCATCGGGAGCGTGCCTGAGCAGGCCGAATTGGAGGGGTGGTCCCTTGAGTTGAAGGCCAGATCGGCCTTGGGCGCCGACCGACCTGAGGGAGCCCCCTGCCGCGTGGAGACGGCACTGACCTGGCAGAGGAATGGCTTGACGTGGCGGCTCGAAGGTGGAGCCTGCGAGCCACCCAGGAGGGCCCCGACGACCGGAGCGGACGGCGCGCCGCTCATCGTAGGGCGAGTCGCGGTGTCGGCGAAGAGCGGGTCGGCGGGAAGAGAGGCTCCGGTGCACCCCTACCTGGCGCGCCAAATGTTGGATTTGGGGTTCCGGCAGACCCTCTAGATTCGAACATTGGGGTGTGTGCGGAGAGTCAGCCTTCTGCCTACCTGCACCTCACTGCCTCGCTACGAACTAAGCAGTCAAAGGAACAACACAAGAGACACAAAGTTTATACTGGTTCAGGCCACCATTGTGGTGTAATACCCTACTCCAGTGTGTGGTGTGGTGGATTGCCTCTTGGGCTGATGAAGAACAGTACAAGGAAGAACGGCCTCGCGAGGAGAGTGGTTCTTGCGTTGGTGGTTCTGGCTAAGGTTCGCCTGGTTGATCTCTAGATGCCTCTACCTCGTGGTGGCTAGTCCTATTTATAGGCAAAGGCCCTGGGCCTCTTCCCAAATATTGAGAGGGAAGGGCGCCAACAATTGGCTATTTTGAAGGGGAACATCTAGTACACTTATCCTGAATAAAGTTGGTCCTCGCCTGCCAAAGGCTCTGGTGGTGACGCCGGCTTGGGATCCACGATGACTTCTATCCTGCCGTTCTGCTGGTCTTGGTCTTGTTGCACCGAAATGGTTGCCTTTGCTTGATACTCTTGCCTGCACTTGCTCCCTTTGCACCAAAGAGGAAAGGACTCTGCGCAGGCCGGCGCCCGCCTGGCTATGGTCGTCATGGCTTGCGTCATGGGGCACCTCGCGAGGTACCCCGCCTTGATCTCTCCGCCTCCTCGCGAGCCAGCCTGACGAGGCCGTGCCTAAGGAGGCCTCCTGTCGTCCGCTCCGCGAGGCTTGGCCCCTCGCGAGGGTCTTGAGCTCGTGTTGACGAAGATGGCCCATGCTGGGCCGCCCCTTGAGCCACGCCACAGGCCGCAGGCAAGCAGGTCTGGGACCCCCGTTCCCAGAACGCCGACAGATACGTCTCCAACGTATCTACTTTTCCAAACACTTTTGCCCTTGTTTTGGACTCTAACTTGCATGATTTGAATGAAACTAACCCGGACTGACGCTGTTTTCAGCAGAACTACCATGATGTTGTTTTATGTGTAGAAAAAGAAAAGTTCTCGGAATGACCTGCAAATCCACTGAGGAACTTTTCAGAATTAATAAGAATTTTTGGCGAAAGAATCAGGGCCAAGGGGCCCAGGGCGTGTCCACGAGACAGGAGGGGCCCCCCCCTAGGGCGCGCCCCCTATCTCGTGGGCCCCCTGGACCTCCTCCGACCTCAACTCCAACTCCATATATACCGTCTCGCGGAGAAAAAAATCAAGGAGAAAGTTTCATTGCATTTTACGACACAGAGCCGCCACCAAGCCCTAATCTCTCTCGAGAGGGCTGATCTGGAGTCCGTTCGGGGCTCCGGAGAGGGGGATTCGTCACCGTCGTCATCATCAACCATCCTCCATCACCAATTTCATGATGCTCACCGCCGTGAGTGAGTAATTCCATCGTAGGCTTGCTGGACGGTGATGGGTTGGATGAGATTTACCATGTAATCAAGTTAGTTTTGTTAGGGTTTGATCCCTAGTATCCACTATGTTCTGAGATTGATATTGCTATGACTTTGCTATGCTTAATGCTTTTCACTAGGGCCCGAGTGCCATGATTTCAGATCTGAACCTATTATGTTTTCATCAATATATGTGTGTTCTTGATCCTATCTTGCAAGTCTATAGTCACCTATTATGTGTTATGATCCGACAACCCCGAAGTGACAATAATCGGGATACTTCTCGGTGATGACCGTAGTTTGAGGAGTTCATGTATTCACTATGTGTTAATGCTTTGGTCCGGTTCTCTATTAAAAGGAGGCCTTAATATCCCTTAGTTTCCACTAGGACCCCGCTGCCACGGGAGGGTAGGACAAAAGATGTCATGCAAGTTCTTTTCCATAAGCACGTATGACTATTTACGGAATACATGCCTACATTACATTGATGAACTGGAGGTAGTTCTATATCATCCTATGTTATAACTATTGCATGAGGAATCGCATCCAGCATAATTATTCATCACTGATCCATTGCCTACGAGCTTTTCATATATTGTTCTTCGCTTATTTACTTTTCCGTTGCTACTATTACAACTACTACAAAAACCCAAAAACATTTATCTTTACTGTTGCTACTGTTACCATTACTATCAAACCACTTTTGCTACTAAATACTTTGCTGCAGATACTAAGTTATCCAGGTGTGGCTGAATTGACAACTCAACTGCTAATACTCAAGAATATTCTTTGGCTCCCCTTGTGTCGAATCAATAAATTTGGGTTGAATACTCTACCCTCGAAAGCTGTTGCGATCCCCTATACTTGTGGGTTATCAAGACCAATTTCTGGCGCCGTTGCCGGGGAGCATAGCTCTATTCTCTGAGTCACTTGGGATTTATATCTGTTGATCACTGTGAAGAACTTGAAAGACGCTAAGACCAAGATTTTTCCCTTAACTACGAGGGGAGGTAAGGAACTGCCATCTAGCTCTGTACTAGATTCTCCTTCCGTTATTGATAGGCTTGCGACACCTAAACCTGCTACTGCTATGAATTCTGATATGTCGCATGTTATTGATGATGCCACTTCTTCTATGCATGATGAAACTACTTCTGTGCGTGATACTACTTTGCCATTAGGTGAATTTCTTGATGAACAACTTGCTAGAGTTAGGGGGAATGAAAATATTGAAGATGCTATTGATGATAGTGATGATGAACGTTCCCCCAATGATTATGTATTACCTGTTGTTCCTAAGTGTTATGTTATGAACAAAGAAGCTGCTGAAGCTATTCTTGCTGGTAATGACAGATCTGATCTTAGGAAATTATTAGCTAAATGGAAGCAGCAGTCTCTTAATGCTAGAATGAAACCCGATCCTACTTTTGCTACTTCACCTATCTGTGTTACTGATAAGGATTATGAATTCTTTGTTGATCCTGATATTATTACTTTAGTTGAATCTGATCCTTTTTATGGCCTTGAATCTGAAATGGTTGTGGCACATCTTACGAAGTTGAATGATATAGCCACCCTATTTACTCATGATGAGAAGTCTCGCTATTTATATATCCTTAAGATATTTCCGTTCTCATTGAAGGGTGATGCTAAGACTTGGTATAATTCTCTTGCTCCTGGTTGTGTGCGTAGTCCCTAGGATATGATTTATTACTTCTCTGCTAAATATTTCCCTGCTCATAAGAAACAAGCTACCTTGCGGGAAATATATAATTTTGTGCAAATAAAAGAAGAGAGTCTCCCACAAGCTTGGGGGAGGCTTCTCCGGTTGCTTTATGCGTTGCCTGATCATCATCTTAAGAAAAATGAAATCCTTGATATCTTTTATAATGGACTAACTGATGCATCCAAGGACCACTTGGATAGTTGTGCTGGTTGTGTTTTCAGGGAAAGAACAGTCGATGAAGCTGAAATATTATTGAATAATATGTTGACTAATTAAAATAATTGGACTCTTCCCGAGCCAGTTCCTGAAGTAATTCCTGAACCAATTGAGCCAACTCCTGAGCCTATTCCTAAACCCACTCCGAAGAAGAGAGGTGTTTTATTTCTCAGTCCTGAAGATATGCAAGAGGCAAAGAAATCAATGAAAGAAAAAGGCATTAAAGCTAAAGATGTTAAGAATTTACCACCTATTGAAGATATACATGGTCTTAATTTACCGCCTGAAGAACCACATTGTCTTGATAACCCGACACAGGTAGTAAAGGTAAATTCTCTCTATAGATATGATAAAGTTGAAATACCCTCTACTAAATTTCATAGCCCATGCTTGGATGAATTTGATGACTTTATGGCTAGACAAGAAAGTTTTAATGCTTATGTTGGTAGAGAGTTAAAGAATAATGCTTTCAAGATAGGATGCGTAGGTGATAATCTGGGTAGAGTTAAAGATGAACTTCACCGCATTAGCAAATATACTTCTATGGTTGCTACTCAAGCTGAGCAAGTACTCAAGGCTCAAAATGATTTGCTTGATGAATTGAATAATAAAAATGACTTTGCCGTTAGAGTGGCTACTAGAACTGGTAGAATGACTCAGGAACCTTTGTATCCTGAAGGACACCCTAAAAGAATTGAACAAGATTCTCAGAATAATAATCTAGATGTTCCTAGTTCTTCTAAGAAGAAGAAAAAGAAGAATGATAGGAGTGTGTAAACTTCTAGTGAACCTAATGTAGAAACACTTGAGAATCCCAATGATATTTCTATCTCTGATGCTGAAACACAATCAGGAGATGAACAAGAACCTGATGATAATGCTAATAATGATGTTCATGTGGATGCTCAACCTAGTAATAACAATGATGTAGAGATTGAACCTGTTGTTGATCTTGATAACCCACAATCAAAGAATCAAAATTATGATAAGAGAGATTTTGTTGCTAGGAAGCACGGTAAAGAAAGAGAACCATGGGTTCAGAAACCCATGCCCTTTCCTCCTAAACCATCCAAGTCAAAGGATGATGAGGATTTTGAGCACTTTGCTGAAATGATTAGACCTATTTTCGTATGTATGCGCTTAACTGATATGCTTAAAGTAAATCCCTATGCTAAGTATATGAAGGATATCATCACAAATAAAAGAAAGATACCGGAAGCTAAAATTTCCACCATGCTAGCTAATTACACTTTTAAGGATGGAATACCAAAGAATCTTGGAGATCCGGGTGTTCCAACTATACCATGCTCCATTAAAAGAAATTATGTTAGAACTGCTTTATGTGATCTTGGAGCCGGTGTTAGTGTTATGCCTCTCTCTTTATATCGTAGACTTGAATTGAATAAGTTGACACCTATTGAAATATCTTTGCAAATGGCTGATAAATCAACTGCTATACCTATCGGTATTTGTGAGGATGTGCCTGTTGTGGTTGCAAATGTCACTATCTTAACGGACTTTGTTATTCTTGATATTCCCGAGGACGATAGTATGTCTATTATCCTTGGTAGAGCTTTTCTTAATACTGCAGGGGCTGTTATTGATTGCAGCAAAGGCAATGTCACTTTTCATGTTAATGGTAATGGGCATACGGTACACTTTCCGAGGAAACAATCTCAAGTTCATAGCATCAATTCTATTGAAAAAGTTCCAACTATCATTTTTGGAGGTTTTGAATTTCCTCTCCCTGCTGTCAAGAAAAAGTATGATATTCTTATTGTTGGGGATTTTCATATCCCCGTTGAGGTAACTTAGTGTTATTCGAAATTTCTCCGGTTCCATGTTATTCGGAATGAGTTTGTTAACAAGACTTGATCAACCTTGTTAGCGGGTTCATTTTGGTGACCACGAGATGGATGAAACTAGAAGGCACAACCTTCTGTACCCTCTTTTTACTTTCTGTTTTTAGAATTCATAAAGCAAATATAGTATTATCCGTCTATTTTCTGAATTATCCGTGCAATAAAAAATAGTCTGAAAATAAAAGTGCTCCAAATGCCCTGCAAATTTAGTATGATTTTTTCTGGAATATTTGAGGATTTTAGGCACTGAAAACACTGCAAAAGGGGCAAGCACCAGGCCACGAGAGAGGAGGGCGCGCCCCCAGTAGGGCGCGCCCCCTGTCTCGTGGGCCCCTGGTGGCTCCCCTCCACTTATGCCAGCACCCACACACTCCATCTTCTACCCAAAAAAATCTCCATCTAGCTCAAGCACGAGTTCTAGCTCGTTTTGCTACGATTTTCGATCTCCTTGCTCAAAGCTCCATTGACAAAACTGCTTTGGGAGATTATTGCTTGGTATGTGACTCCTCCATTGGTACAATTAGTTTTTGTTCTAGTGCTTTATTCATTGCAAATCCTTGCTGTCATGGTGACCCTTTTCTTGAGTTGCATGTTAAAATTTTGAGGTCCCAAGCAATTCCATTGCATGATATGGGCTCTAGGCACTTGTAGGAGTAGTTGATATCAATCTTTTTTAGTTTTATGCAATTTTATTTTGAAGTTACTAAAATTTCAGAAATTTTCAGAAAAAGAAATATGCTTAGGAGAATGTACCAAGGTGGTTCCTCGGCAAAGAAAGGGACAAGGATTGCTATACGTGAGCAAGACATAGAATTGCCGAGGAATGCATATGTACGGGCTTGTGAGTGGCCATCCGATGATTTTATGATCTAAGCAGGCTTCAAGGAGGAATTTGACACGTATGTGCGTAATGCTGAGCTGGAGGACTTCTTACAAGATAAGTGTCCTCAGTACTCTCAATTGACTTATTCCTTTGTGCGGAGGTTTAAATATAATTGTACGCGTAATTCTCCTAGTGTCCTATTTGATATTTATGATACATCTTACACCATGGACTTAGAGGATTTTACAACTGCTTGCAAACTCCCACAGTGGGGTAATATTAATGATCCTCCCAAATCTGAATTTAGAGATTTCCTTGCGAATATTACTGTTGGAGAATCTAATGACGTAGCACAAGCTACCATAGGGAGCATTCATTTTCCTGCTTTACATTACTTTGCTCTCCTTATTGGTAGATGCACTAACGGTAAGGACGAGGTATGCCACATGTGTGCCCCCGATCTTTGTGTCCTCAAGAGTGCTGTGTCAGGTTATAAAGGCTATAACTTGGGGGCAATAGTTGCACGTAGGTTGCAGAATAATAGTAGAAAGGGAAATTTCTTTGGAGGAATTTATGTAACCCGTGTGTCTAATTTTCTTGGTATAGACCCACAAGAAGGAGATGTGATAATACCTCATATTTATTCGGATAAAGAAGCTATGTTTAGTCATCATTTTCTTGAGAGGAATGTACAATTCCTCCATTGTCGACTAATCTATGACAGATGCAACGTTGTCCCTGTTACTCTTCCTGCTCCCTACCTTTTTGATTATCAGGCAAAAGGAAGATATGTTGTCACTAGAGAGGAAGCAGCTGAATATGAGAGGGGAGTGGAGGCAGCTCGCCAACACGCTGCAGCTCAGGAGGCGGTTGCCGCTGCATCTCAGTACAACCCCGGTTTCACTTATGGATATCAGCCAGGCGATCCTTGGTATTAAACCAACTTAGGCCAAAAGCCTAAGCTTGGGGGAGTACGTATTTCTCACCGACTTTACATTCATGTTCACACACTAGTCGTCGGTGCTCATACTCTTTCATTGTATTATCCATGCTAGTTTAAATTTCTTTTTCTAGTTTTCTTCTTGTGTGCTTGATAAACCTTGAGAAAAACCAAAAATATTAGTTAGTTTAGTTTTAATGCTTGTAGTAGAAATTAAAATGAAAACCCAAAAAGATTTCTAGTTCTTCTTCTTACTTGTTGGGAGCTTTCCCGTGTAAATAGTTTTATTTTCTTTTCTTTCCTTTGGGGGTCGAGAAGACCATATTGAAAATACTTAGTGCCTCTTATTTGCATGATTGTTTATTTAACTGAGAGCCCATATTACTTGTGTTCTCTTTTGAGTTGAATGCTTGCAGATTCCAACTTAGTCCAATGCATGTACACTCTTATTATTATACAGATCGTTCGGTCGTGCGAGTGAAAGGAAATAATGATGATATATGATGGACTTATTGGGATGAGAAAAGCTGGTATGAACTCGACCTCTCTTGTTTTTGTAAATATGATGAGTTCATCGTTCCTGAGTCAGCTATTATGAAGTAAACATATTTGCAATGACGTTTAGAGATTATAGTTACTTGCGCCATGCTTGATTAGCTATGAGTTATAATGATTTACCTTGCGTGCCAACATGCTATTAGAATGATTATGATGTGGTATGATGGGATGGTATCCTCCTTTGAATGAATCGAGTGACTCAACTTGGCACATATTCACGCATGTAGTTGAATCAAATCAACGTAGCCTTCATGATATTTATGTTCATGGTGGATTATATCCTACTCATGCTTGTACTCGGTGTGAATTAATTTTAATGCATGCTTACGACTGTTGTCGCTCTCTCAGTTGGTCGCTTCCCAGTCTTTTGCTAGCCTTCACCTGTACTAAGCGGGAATACTGCTTGTGCATCCAAACTCCTTAAACCCCAAAGTTATTCCATATGAGTCCACTATACCTACCTATATGCAGTATTTACCTGCCGTTCCAAGTAAATTTGTATGTGCCAAACTCCAAACCTTCAAATAAATTTCTGTTTTGTATGCTCGAGCAGCTCATGTAACAACTAGGGCTGCCTATATCTTCCATGCTAGGTGGGTTATTCTTAGAGGAGTGGACTCCGCTCCTCATTCACGAGAAAGGGCCGGTAACCGGGATGCCCAGTCCCATGATCCAAAAAGATCAAAGCAAATCAAAATAATTAAACAAAACTCCCCCAGGGCTATTGTATGTTGGAGGCACTCGTTGTTTCGAGCAAGCCATGGATTGATGCTTGTTGGTGGTTCGGGGAGTATAAACCTTTACCATTCTGTTTGGGAACTGCCTATAATGCATTTAGTGTGGAAGATATAGCCATCTCATAGGTGTTGCGTTGACAACAAAAGTATGCCGCTCAAAATGTTATTCAATCTCTACTTTAAAATCGAGCTCTGGCACCTCTACAAATCCCTGCTTCCCTCTGCGAAGGGCCTATCTATTTACTTTTATGTTGAGTCATCACCCTTCTTATTAAAAGCACCAGCTGGAGAGCACACTGTAATTTTCATTCATTATTATTGATTTATATTGTGTATGACTTGACTGGATCTCTTTTACCATGAATTACAATGTTTAGTCAGTCCTTGATCTTTAAAGGTGCTCTGCATTTATGTTTTGTGGTCTCAGAAAGGGCTAGCGAGATACCATTTTGTTATATCACGTTATGATTGTTTTGAGAAAGTGTTGTCATCCGAGTTTTATTATTATGGCTTGCTAGCTGATTATGCTATTGATATGAGTAATTGTGAGACCTATGTGTTATTGTGAGTATGGTTAGTTTATAATATTTGCTGAAACTTGAATGCTGACTTTTCATGTTTACAACAACAAGAGCAAACAGAGTTTGTAAAAGTTTTCTTTATCACTTTCAGTTTATCAACTGAATTGCTTGAGGACAAGCAAAGTTTTAAGCTTGGGGGAGTTCATACGTCTCCAACGTATCTACTTTTCCAAACACTTTTGCCCTTGTTTTGGACTCTAACTTGCATGATTTGAATGAAACTAACCCGAACTGATGTTGTTTTCAGCAGAACTACCATGATGTTGTTTTATGTGTAGAAAAGAAAAGTTCTCGGAATGACCTGCAAATCCACGGAGGGACTTTTCAGAATTAAGAAGAATTTTTGGCGAAAGAATCAGGGCCAGGGGCCCAGGGCCTGTCCACGAAAAAAGGGGCACCCCCCCCTAGGGCGCGCCCCCTATCTTGTGGGCCCCCTGGACCTCCTCCGACCTCAACTCCAAGTCCATATATACCGTCTCGCAGAGAAAAAAATCAAGGAGAAAGTTTCATCGCGTTTTACGACACGGAGCTGCCGCCAAACCCTAATCTCTCTCGGGAGGGCTGATCTGGAGTCCGTTCGGGGCTCCGGAGAGGGGGATTCGTCACCGTCGTCATCATCAACCATCCTCCATCACCAATTTCATGATGCTCACCACTGTGCGTGCGTAATTCCATCGTAGGCTTGCTGGACGGTGATGGGTTGGATGAGATTTACCATGTAATCAAGTTAGTTTTGTTAGGGTTTGATCGCTAGTATCCACTATGTTCTGAGATTGATGTTGCTATGACTTTGCTATGCTTAATGCTTGTCACTAGGGCCCGAGTGCCATGATTTCAGATCTGAATCTATTATGTTTTCATCAATATATGTGTGTTCTTGATCCTATCTTGCAAGTCTATAGTCACCTATTATGTGTTATGATCCTACAACCCCGAAGTGACAATAATCGGGATACTTCTCAGTGATGACCGTAGTTTGAGGAGTTCATGTATTCACTATGTTTTAATGCTTTGGTCCGGTTCTCTATTAAAAGGAGGCCTTAATATCCCTTAGTTTCCACTAGGACCCCGCTGCCACGGGAGGGTAGGACAAAAGATGTCATGCAAGTTCTTTTCCATAAGCACCTATGACTATTTACGGAATACATGCCTACATTACATTGATGAACTGGAGCTAGTTCTATATCACCCAATGTTATAACTATTGCACGAGGAATCGCATCCGGCATAATTATCCATCACTGATCCATTGCTTACGAACTTTTCATATATTGTTCTTCGCTTATTTACTTTTCCGTTGCTACTGTTACAACTACTACAAAAACCCAAAAAAAATAGCTTTACTGTTGCTACTGTTACCATTACTATCATACCACTTTTGCTACTAAATACTTGTGTGGTTGAATTGACAACTCAACTGCTAATACTCAAGAATATTCTTTGGCTCCCCTTGTGTCGAATCAATAAATTTGGGTTGAATACTCTACCCTCGAAAGCTGTTGCAATCCCCTATACTTGTGGGTTATCGGAGCTATAAATGTACGAAAGCTCAACAAAAGAAACTTAGTGGGTTTGCATCCAACTCGCTTGCTCACGAATACCTAGGGCATTTTGAGGAAGCCCATCATTGGAATATACAAGCCAAGTTCTATAATGAAAAATTCCCACTAGTATAGGAAAGGGACAACATAGGAGACTCTCTATCATGAAGATCATGGTGCTACTTTGAATAAAAAGTGTGGAAAAGAGATAGTAGCATTGTCCCTTCTCTCTTTTTCTCTCATTTTTTTCTTTCCTTTTTTTTCTTTATTTTTTTCTTTTTCCTTTTTTTATTTAGTGGGCTCTTTGGCCTCTTTTTTATTTGGTGGGCACTTTGGCCTCTTTTTTTTTATTTAAAGTCCGAAGTCTCATCTCGACTTGTGGGGGAATCATAGTCTTCATCATTCTTTCCTCACTTGGGACAATGCTCTAATAATGAAGATCATCACACTTTTATTGATTTACTACTCAAGAATTACAACTCAACACTTAGAGCAAACTTATGACTCTATATGAATGCCTCCGACGGTGTACCGGGATATGCAATGAATCAAGAGTGACATGTATGAAAAATTATGAAAGTGGCCTTGCCACAAATACAATGTCAACTACATGATCATGCACAGAGCAATATGACAATGATGGAACATGTCATAATAAATGGAACGGTGGAAAGTTGCATGGCAATTTATCTCGGATAGGCTATGGAAATGCCATAATAGGTAGGTATGGTGGCTGTTTTGAGGAAGGTAAATAATTGGTGCATGATACCGGCGAAAGTTGCGCGGTGTAATAGAGGCTAGCAAAGTGGAATGGTGAGTGTGCGTATATCCACTTCTAGAAAAAAGGCTGTTAGTGGCGCACCTATTTTGGCTATTAATGGCGCACTATAGGTGCGCCACTATTACAACGCCACTAGTAACAAATACTAATGGCGCACCTCTGGTGCGCCATTAGTATTGCAGGTAACAGTGGCGCACCTTGTAGTGCGCCATTACTATTGCTACAGGTGTGCCACTAGTAACTTCTTTTTTCTGAAATTTTTTGATTTTTTTCTAAATTTTGAAGGCGGGAAAATAGTAGTGGCACACCATCTAACCCCCACCGTGCGCCATTGCTATTTTTGAATTTTGAATTTGGATCTGGATCGCGATTTTTTTGCCCTTTTTTTGCTTGTTTTTTTTGCTCGTTTTTTTGCACGATCTTTTTTCAAATTTTGTTCTCGTTTTTGGATCTTGTACGTTCTTTTGTCGGAGAGGAGTTCGCCGGAGAGGAGGGCCGAGGAGAGACCGTGAGGAGGAGAGGAGGGAGAAGGAGGTCACCGGAGAGGAGCTCGCCTACATCATGGGAGAGGAGGAGGAGGAGGTCACCGGAGAGGAGCTTGCCTACATTGCCGAAGAGGAGGAGGAGGTCGCCGGAAAGGATTTCACCGGAGAGGAGGCAGGAGAAACCGTGAGGGGAGGGGAGGAGAGGAGGGAGGAGGAGCTCACCGGAGAGGAGGGAGGAGGAGATCACCGGAGAGGAGGGAGGAGGAGATCACCAGAGAGGAGGGAGGAGGAGCTCACCAGAGAGGAGGGAGGAGAAACAATGAAGGGAGGGGAGGAGAGGGGGAGGAGGAGGTCGGCAGAGATGATGATGATGAGGAGGTCGTCGGAGAGGAGGAGGAGGAGGAGGTCGTCGGAGAGGAGGAGGGGAGTATGGTAGAGGAGAGGAGGGGAGATGGAGTAGAGGAGAGGAGGAGATGGAGTGGAGGAGAGGTGGAGTGGAGGAGAAAAATGAAGAGGTGAGGAGGAGAGGACCCCGCCCAGCCATATATACGGCATAGTAATGGCGCACCGTGGGCAGGTGCGCCATTACTAACTTTTTTTAATTTTAATTATTTATTTTAAATTTGGAAGGCGGGAAGATAGTAATGGCGCACCTTAGTCCGGTGCCCCATTACTAACTTTTTATTATTATTTTTTTGACATAGTTTGAATTTTGAAGGCGGGAAGATAGTAAAGGCGCACCATGGGCAGGTGCGCCATTACTGAGTTTGATTTTTTTTTATTTTTTTTGCCTCTCTAGATCTTGAAAGCCCCGTAACTTTTTTTCTGTTAGGTTTTTGAGGATTCTAAAAATCTTCAACCAAGGTTCCCCCGTTGAATTCGGATATAACTTTTCGAGTAGATCATTTTTCAGATAAAAAACTTTTTCATCAGAGTTCGTATGCAAAAGTTATGCCCATTTTAAAAATTCTCGAGAGATTTTGCAAAAAAGGTCGAAAATTCATGTTTGTAAATTTTGCTAACAACTAGATCACATATCACATGGGAATATTATCTTCTTTTATTTTTTTGACATTTCTATCATTTTCTTTTATTTTTTTGAAACTAAAAAGGCGGTCCACATGGGGGGTGCATTTGGTGAATTTTTTGTAAGACTCAGACGTGTGATGTGTAAATGTTAGTAGTGGCGCACGAGTGGATAGTGCGCCATTACTAGTTAAAACTAGTAATGGCGCAATATCCCCTGGTGCACCACTGCTAATATTTTTTTAATCTTTTTTTCAAAACTAGTAATGGCGCACCACACACCAGGTGCGCCATTAGTAATATGGCCAATAATGGCGTACCTGTATCTGGTGCGCCACTGCTATATAGCAGTGGCGCACCACATACATGGTGCGCCATTAATGTCCATATTAGCTATAGGCGTTTTACTAGTAGTGATCCATGGACTCACATTAGTCATAAAGAACTCATATACTTATTGCGAAAGTTTACTTGCCCTCGAAGCAAAGTACTACTACACATGCTCCTAGACGAAGGGTTGGTAGGAGTTAACCATCGCGCGATCCCGACCTCCACTATAAGGAAGACAATTAAAAGAGCACCTCATGCAACAAATTTGTCACACAACTTTTACCATACGTGCATGCTATGGGACTTGCCAATTTCAACACAAGTATTTCTCAATTTCATAATTACCCAACTAGCATGACTCTAATATTATCACCTACATATCTCGAAACGATTATCAAGCATCAAATTGATCCTAGTGTTTAATGCACTTTCTATGATAGTTTTTATTATACCCAACTTGGATGCTCATCATTCTAGGACCAACTTTATAACCATAGCAAATACCATGCTGTTCTAAAAGACTCTCAAAATAATATAAGTGAAGCATGAGATATCAATAATTTCTTCAAAATTAGGCCACTGTCATGCTCTAAAAGATATAAGTGAAGTACTAGAGCAAAAACTATCTAGCTCAAAAGATATAAGTGAAGCACAAAGAGTGTTCTAATAAATTCTAGTCAAGTGGGATACTCCCAAGGTGTGTACAGAAAGGATGATTATGGTAAACTAAAAGGCAAAGACTAATATCATACACGACGCACCAAGAAAAACACATATCATGTGGCGAATAAAAATATAGCTCCAAGTAAAGTTACCAATAGACGGAGACTAAAAAGGGGATGCCTTCCTAGGGTATCCCCAAGCTTAGGCTTTTGGCTATTCTTGAATACCTTGGGGTGCCTTGGGCATCCCCAAGCTTAGGCTCTTGACACTCCTTATTCCATAATCCATCAAATCTTTATCCAAAACTTGAAATCTTCACAACACAAAACTCAACAGGAAATCTCATAAGCTCCGTTAGTGCAAGAAAGCAAAACCACCACATAAGGTACTATAATGAACTCGTTTTTTATTTATATTGGTGTTAAACCTACTGTATTCCAACTTCTCTATGGTTCATACCCTTACATACTAGCCATAGATGCATCAAAATAAGTAAACAACACACGAAAAACAGAATTTGTCAAAAACAGAACAGTCTGTAGCAATCTGTAACTCCCGAATACTTCTGGAACTCTAAAAATCCTACCAAAATAGCAAGTCCTGGGAAATGTGTCTATTGATCTACAGCAAAGTTAATCAACACAAAAGCATGTTTCTCTGTATTACTAAAATTATTTTCGTGCGTGCAAAGTTTCTGTTTTTCAGCAAAATCAAATTAACTATCACCATAGGTTATCCTATAGGTTCTACTTCGCACAAACACTATTTAAAACATAAAAAACATCTAAACAGAAGGTAGATGATAAATTTATTAGTAAACATAAGCAAAAACAAAAAAAACAAAGATAAAATTGGGTTGCCTCCCAACTAGCACTATCGTTTAACGCCCCTAGCTAGGCATAAAAGCGAGGATAGATATAAGTGGTGCCATCTTTGGCACTCAATTCATAAGTAGCTCGCATGATAGATTCATAAGGTAATTTGACTTTCTTTCTTGGAAAGTTCTCCATGCCTTTCCTTAATGGAAATTGGAATCTAATATTCCCTTCCTTCATATCAATAATCGCACCAATCGTTCTAAGAAAAGGTCTACCAAGAATAATAGGACATGAAAGATTGTAATCTATGTCAAGAACGATAAAATCCACGGGCACTAAATTCCTATTTGCAATAATGAGAACATCATTGATTCTTCCCATTGTCTTTTTAATGGTGGAATCCGCAAGGAGCAAATTTAAAGAGAAATCATCGAGATCATGGAAACCTAGAATATCACATAAAGTTTTCGGAATTGTGGAAACACTAGCACCCAAATCACACAAAGCATAACACTCATGATCTTTAATTTTAATCTTTATGGTAGGTTCCCACTCACCATAAAGTTTTCTAGGTATAGAAACTTCCAAATTAAGTTTTTCATCATAAGATTGCATCAAGGCATCAACAATATGTTTGGTAAAAGCTTTACTTTGACTATAAGCATGAGGAGAATTCACAACGGATTGTAACAAGGAAATACAATCTTCTAAAGAAAAATTATCATAATTAAATTCCTTAAAATCCAAGATATTGGGTTCAATGCTACTTAAAGTCTTGACCTCTCCAATCCCACTTTTACCAAATTTAGCATCAAGATCTAAAAACTCTGAATCATTGGGACGCCTTTTAACTAAAGTTGACTCATCTTCAGTCCCATCATTATTAAGATTCATATTGCAAAACAAAGATCTAATAGGGTACACATAAATAACTTTAAGATCTTGATCATTATTTTCATGGAAACTAGAAGAACACGCTTTTACAAAGCAATATTTCTTAGCACGCAATCTAGCGGTTCTTTCTTTGCACTCATCAATGGAAATTCTCATGGCTTTGTGAGACTCATTGATATCATGCTTAGGAGGAGTAGATCTAAGTTTCAAAGAATCAACATCAAGCGAAAGTCTATCAACGCTCCTAGCCAAATCGTCAACTTTAAGCAATTTTTCTTCAAGCAAGGCATTAAAATTCTTTTGAGAAATCATAAATTCTTTCACACTATTCTCAAAATCAGAGGGTATCTTATTAAAATTACCATAAGAATTATTGTAGGAATTTCTATAATTATTAGAGCAATTACTAGGGAACGGTATAGAATTAAAGTTCCCTCTATAAGCATTGTTAACAAAGTTATTCCTACCAACAAAATTCACATCCATAGATTCATTATTATTCTCAATCAAAGTAGACAAAGGCATATCATTCGGATCAAAAGGAGCACTCTTAGTAGCAACCAATTTCATAAGTTCATCCATTTTTCCACTCAAAACATTAATTTCTTCTATAGCATGCACTTTTTTACTAGTAGATCTTTCGGTGTGCCATTGAGAATAATTAGCCATAATGTTATCAAGGAGTTTATCAAGGAGGTGCCATTCTAGGAAGTTGACCGGCACTGAGAGAGGGGGTAGGCCACGGTCAACAACTGCTTCTTCTCATGTTTTTTTACTTTACACTCTTTAAAGTTGAGTTTTGAACAAATCTAACCCAAAAAGCATATATATATACATACATATATATAGGGTGGGTCTATTCTAATAACACCCCTTAAGACCTTATTATGCACCTCAAAACCTTATTCTGCTAACACCCCGAACAAAAACACACGACCACCCACCTTACCCATCGACCCACCACTCTCCCCACCCTCCACCGCTGCCATCGTGATGCAACCACCCCACCACCATCTAGCCCCAGCCCCGCCGCCCACAATCACCTGGCCGGCAACCGGCGACCATGGGACGCCCCCCCCCCCCCGACCACCGCGGTGCTCCTCCCACCAATCGCCAGACGCATGTCCCACATCAGCAAATTGCGACTCTCGTGCCCCGCCGCTGCCAAACAGGGATGGATCTCCCCTCGATCTCCTACTTCTTCCCGTCGACTCGCCGACCAGCCCTGTCCCCCTTCCTCCCATCTTCCTCCCCCGCCATGGCTGCCAGGATCCAATCCATGGCTGCCCGATTTAGCCGGTGACCCCCTGATCCACGCGAGGGCACCACCACCACCAAGCGCGTGGAGGGGAGTGGAGGGGCGGCGGAGGATCTCACCGGGTCTCTTCCCCACCTCCGTGGTCTGCCTGCCCATCCCGCCGCCAGACACTGCGTCACCGCACCGACCAGATCCATGGCATTAGTCATGCCGCGCTTTGTGGTGCTACTCCGTCAGAGGTAAGGGCGGGCTCTGCCGCCACCGGGAACCAGCCCCTCCTCCCCTACTTATCCTTGTCGGTTTGTCGGTCTCCAAGTTGCGAAGGCGTGCACAACGACTCTCTCTCTCCCTTTTGCAGTGCACAGAGGCGGCGCTGCAGTGCACCTCCACACTGATGCTATAATCCCCAAACGTCAGATCCGGCAACCCCCCGTGCTTGCAGTTCATTTTTTGCTACTGAATTTTTGCATGCAGCCCGGTTCAATTACTATTTTTTGCAGTTAGGATGGGGGGTAGGAGCAGCTCCATCGAGCTTCTGCTGGCGACGGCGAGATACTTCAGGTGAGCCGCCCAGTGGTGTGGTTGCTGCTGCTGTGCAGTTCGGCCCGGGGGCACATGCGGTTGACTTGCACGGGTCGGTTGCTCTCTGCGAGGAATCAGTTGCTTTTTTATTTTCCATTTTTAGTGATTGTTCTTTACTCGACCACCGGCGCCGTTGCAGTGCATCCGGATCCCCAGCGTTTCCTCTTCTCACTGTCATCCCTTCTCTATAAGTTACCATCCACCAGGAGGAGAGGGGAGAAACTCCCAGCACCGGCCTGTGTCATTCGAGCGGTAAAGCCCCCTTGCAGTTTGTGACATGTACGAGTGCAGTGTGCTAGTCGCGTTGGTGTAGCCCGCTGGCATCCAGCAGGGGATGCAGCTCTTCGGTGGGTGAAGTGCGGTCCACGCCGAGCACCAATGCAGTGTTGTGCCCCTTGGTGGTTACGACAAAAAGCTTGCAGTTTGTTTCGAATTGGGTCGCGGCTCACTTCCTCCGATGCAAAATTCAAATTGCACTTGTTCCTGCATGGTGTCGCGTGTTCAAAAAAATAAATTGCATTGGCACTTGCAGTGCATTTTGCTGTCGCGTGCGGTTCACTACGCTGGCCTCGCAGTTGAGATGAAATTATAAAGAGAAAATGCTAGGAAAAATAAAAATAATGCAACTCCCTTTGTCGCTACTGCAATGCGGTTCATTTTGTAGTGAGTCAAAGTGGTTCACTTTGTAAAGAAAAAAGATTGTCAAAAATAAGCATGAAGTTCACTAGTGGTTCGCTACTCTCTTGTGTGTGGTTTGCTAGTCTTATCTTTTGGTACAAAACACATGAAAAAAATGCGTTCGACAAGAGAAATCGTGAAGTTCACTACTCTCGTTGGTGTGGTTCGCTACTCTCTTGTGTGTGGTTTGCTAGTCTCATCTCCTGGTACAAAACACATGAAAAAAATTAAGTTTGAATAAAAGAAACAATGCAATTCTCTTACCCGTGTGATGCGGCGCGGTTTTTCGTCCGTTGCAGTGCGGTTTTCAGTCGGATGAAGTACCCACGTCGACTTGGGTGTGGCGAAAAATAGAGTGTCCGCATTTCGGTAAATTCGAAATTCCTCTTAAACCGTAAAGAATTAGAGAGAGTGTTCTACATGAAAGAGTTGCGTATCGTTGATATCTTTCCAACGACGTATCGTTTGAATCATTCCGACCAGCAGTTTGCAAAAAATTTGCAAAAAAGACCGCTGCCACTCGTCGTCCGCCGCACAATTTTCAAAATTAACTTAAAACCGTAAGGAATTTATAAAATATTTCAACATATGAAAGTTGCGCCTCGTTCGTAGCTTTCGAACAGAGTATCACATGCCTTGTTTCAACAAACCGTTCGAAAACTGGAGCGAAAACAGTTCCGAAAATTTGAAAATTTTTGAAAAACAGAATTCCGCGATTTAGTAAATTTGAAACTGCTCTTAAACCGTAGGGAATTAGAGCAAAATTTATATATGAAAAAGACGCGCCTAGACGATATCTATCCAACGGCATATTGTTTGCTTCATTCCGATTAGCGATTTAGAAAAAATCGTGAAACAACGCTCGCTGCCACTCGTCATGGGCCGCACCATTTTCAAAACTGCTCTTAAACCGTGTGGAATCTCGAAAAGTGTTCAACATGTAGAAGTTGCACCTAATCCATAGCTTTTCAAAGGTATATTACACACCTCATTCCGATAAACGGTTAAAATATTAGAGCGAAAACAGTACTGAAAAAATAACACGTGCAGTTTTTTCTGACGAGAAGTTCACTCGTGTGAGTGCTGCAGCACACTTGGTTTAAAGAATGACGTGCACTTGCGTTCAGCGTGCAGTGCGGAAGTGGTGTGCATAATATATATGAGTGCATCAAAAGTCTTTTATCGAAAAAATTCATCAGAAGTCATGGACTTTTCAAACTTTTGTTGTAAAAATGTTTGAAATATGAGATACAAAAAAGATAGTGCCAAAGAAAAACACAAAGAGAAGGGAAAAACATTAGAGCGGTGATTACCGAGGGTCGATTATCGGCTCTCGGTCATGTCCACTTTGCCGAGAGGCACTCTCGGTAAAGCATCTAGCCTAGATCTTAACCGTTCCCCTTTCTTTCTATCTTCATTCATCTCCTTCTCTCTATTCCCTGCACCAACGCCGCCGCCGACGCCGAAATCGCCACCAACTGCCGCCCCCACCCCTCCTCCACCGCTCCCAACTACGGCCACCTCCACCCCCTCCTCCACCGCCCCCATCTGCGGCCACTGCCCCAAGCTTCTTGGCCGACGGCCGGCACGGTGGTTCTTTGATGCGGCCCAAGGACGGCCGCCGCAGCGAAGCTCCTCTGGTAGCGCGGCAGCTGGAGATGCCTTCAGGTAACCCCCCCCCCCCCCGCCCAACTCCGGCCACCGCCACCCCTCCTCCACCGCAGTTCATGATAGTTCATGATATTACATTACCAAATCAGAGTACCTAGGTTCATGATAGTTCACGCTTGATGATAGTACAATGGTGTTCAGATTAATACTAGTATGTGGCACATGGCTCAGAGCGACCGGTTTACCTTGCATTGCCAGCCCAGAGACCTTGTCTTCTGGCAACACACAACAACATGGTACAGAAAACAACCGCTTTATTCATGCTAGCGGAGCATAGCTCATATTACAACAGTTAGCGAGGCCAAGCGGCACACACGGTGCGGCTGAACAATATGTACATTATTTAGTGAACATAAAGGAGGACTCGATCATGAAAACTACTCAGCAGCGGAACAACGTCGTAGCGGGACTCCATAGCACAAGGACACGGACGTGGACACGGTCTAGACTCGGACATCACTCCTTTCCAACGGGACTTTCCCGAAATCTGGCATGACACGCCAGATCAGTACATTGAATGTACTTGCAAGCTCACAATAAGCATAAACATGATGATAGACAATATCATGATATTTAACCAATTAAACAACAAAGCAACCATTTATCCCACATGTTGTAATTATGCTCAACAGGCACTCCTTTTCCTGACTGGCTTACCAGATGTGACCAATAAACATGATAATACCAAAACACACTCGTGATCCTTACGAAGATCACAACTCGACCAACTCGTGGCCTGTGATCCTTACGGCGATCACAACCCGACCAACTCGTGGCCCGTTATCCTTACGGCGATCACAACCCGACCAACTCGTGGCCCGTGATCCTTACGGCGATCACAACCCGACCAACTCGTGGCCCGTGATCCTTACGGCGATCACAACCCGACCAACTCATGGACCACTCAACACGATGGCCTCACTGCCATCCTTAGTGCAATTTAGTGTGCATATCTATTAAGTGTTGACCCATGGTGTACCCTACTTTCAAGCGTGTACGCAACCGTGGACTCGGCTATCGATAGATTAAATATACACTTTGCAGAGGTTAGTACATTGTACCCACTCTATGGAACCCATGGCCTGGCACTCCCATTCGGGTGGACCAACGGCGTTCCAATGAAACCATTTCATTGTCATGACACTCTCCCGGCCTTCCCGACTCAAACCCCAACGAGCTAGTCGTGGGAAGCCCCGTGTCTACCTCCAGACACCTCGACCACCATCGTGGCCACGATCCACTCTGGGACCCGGTACCAAAATTAACTTAACTACGGGCTCACAAGGTTATGCCTGCCTACCGGGCCAGGGTACAGCATGCCCATAACCTTCTCTATATGGAGGTACCGACCAGAGGCACGACAATGAAACGCGTTAAGGCCGTCCCATACCGGCAAATGTGGTTGCACTGGGAAAGACTCGTTTCAGCGGCACCACGACCCGGTCAACAACATGTTCAAGTTGAATTATTAATCAGGTTCAACTTAATGTGAATAAAAATAACCTGTGTCATCGTGCCATACTATGCATCACTTAACATATGCATCACATAATAGTGCAAACAACTGCACCAACAACGCTCCCACGGAGCCATCATCAACACATGCTACTATACTGGTTAAAATCTCACTTTACTTATACCAGAACCATTTCTAGCATTCTCATCATTATTCATCATGCAAAATAATATTTAAACTACTCATCAAATTCTATGACCATATTATTTATTTATTACTTGCAACTAAGTTCTCCTTATCTTGCCAACAATATTTACTTCAATCATTCTGTAGTTCAAGTATTTCATCACATCAAGCATATATACCAGAATATTTTTTTATATAACTAATTTAAATGTATAAATATTCATAAGTTCAAGTAGGAAAATCATAAATATTTAAGTGGCACCATGAAAATGTTACCGTGGCTTGCCTTAGTACTGGTGAGGTTCACAAAGCTCCTCGTGATCCTCAAGACAAGCTGGTTCTGTAGAAAATATTCAAAACCACAAAAACAAAAATATTAAGAAACCTTCTGAAAATTGCCAGAAAATCCAGACAGCAAGGAAATATACCATCCTTTGGGTGATGTTAGATTTTTGGACACAGAACACGGTGCAAAAAGAATCAATGCATTTGAACTTTCAGGTAAAAAGTTGTGGCTGTTTGAATACTACTGGAATTTAAATGGATTTGAAATAATAAACAGAGGGGGTGACGTCAAAGGCGTAATCTCCCGGGGTGCCACCACTCATACCGCTTCGCGCGCATAATGAGTGGCTGACTAGGGGCCCCGCTAGTCAGGCCGGAGGGAGGGGAGGGGAAAACAATAGAGGCGCGTCGTTTCGCCGGAGCTCACGCCGGCGTTGAGGCTTCTTGGAGGCGAACAAGAGGGAGGGATCGACGGAGAAGACGATTGCGCACCTGCCCGTACCCGTAGCGTCGCTAACGGTGGCTGGACGGTGTCGGATTTGACCTCTCCAGCGGTGACAGAGGGCGGAGGTTGCCGGAGTTGAAGAAGACGGCGGCTTGGGGCGGCTCCAGGGGCTCTAGCTAGGTGCGTTGGCTTCACGGAGGAGAGGCGGAGGCCCTGGCGGGGTCGCCTTGGTTTGGGAGGGGCCGGAGCTGCGGGAACGATCCAGAGGGAATCGCCGGCGAGCTCGGCTCCGGGACGGCAGCCCGCGGCCTGCCCGGCCGGGCTGCAGCTTCTAGTGGCTCTAGGAGGGGGTGAGAGTGGGTTTGCGATGCTCCAGGAGGCTGCGGAGGGGGGATTTTATAGGCGGGGCGGCGAGGAGGGCTCGGGCTCCGCCGGAGGACACCTGTCCCCGCCGCCCAGCGACGAACGGTGCTAGAGAGCGATGGAGAAGGCGGCAGAGGTCACACAGCCACTGTACGCGGGTGCAGACAAACACAGGATCAAGGGGGAAAGAGACGAACACAGTGCGCGCGCACTGTGCCGTTGGCCAGACCGTGCCCGTGCCCGTGCTCGCTGCGGCGAGCTCCGGCATCGGCGAGTGGCAAGGTGGAGTTCTAGAGGTGGAGACAAGGATGGTGGCGAGGGAGGACACGCTCTGGCTGGCCGAGCAGCAAGCACGCGCTCAACAGAGGTGCTGGCGACGCACACAGCACGCGTTTGGCATGCCAGCACACTGGGACGAACGCGGTAACCGCGTGGACCATGACATCATCCCACCTACGCACTAACAAGGATGTCTGGCGTGTAGTCCTTAGTAAACTGAGGTGTTACCATGGCTCGGTTTGGTTCCAGGTGCAGTAGAAGTAAAATGGTGATGAGGTTAAGTTACTGGACAGAAACTTTGGGGAGTTACTGTGGTCAAACCACAGGGATTCAAGGGTTGAGCTTTGGGTTTTTACTGTCTCTTGCTAAGGTAAATAAGCTCAAGGAAAACCAGCTACATTAGAGCTAGTAAAAAGGTAGTTGCTGTAGAAACTACCAGTTCAGCCCAAAAGTGATTTAATTTTCTGTAGCCAAAATATTCCATAGAGTGGTGAAATATTTTTGCTCAGAAATGTGCCCTAGGGTCCAGAGAATATTTGGTATTTTTCTCAGGATTTTTGGGGCAAGGAATATTAGGGTTGCTTTGGAGCTCAAAGAGATAGCTAGGGTTTTGGAGGCTAAAATGAATATTTTCCATTTAAGAAAAATATTCCAAGCAATATTGTTGGGGTGGCGAGGAGTGAAATGATGGCTTTGAGGAGGAGAGGGAACACTTGGGTGAAAATCAAGGGATACCCAAGTGGTTAATCCAAATGAAATGATTCAAAACTTCAAACCCAAAGCCAACTCAGCTGAAAATCAAGCAAAGGAAAAGAGGGCAAAAACCAGGCTGTCACAAACCTCCCCCACTTAGAATGAATCTTGTCCTCGAGATTCGGTTGCTTGAGAAAACCATTCTGGATAACATGCCCTTAGAAATTGTTCTGATTCCTAGGTTGATTCTGACTCAGTATGATGCCTCCATTGAACCTTGTAAAACCTTCGTGATTTACTGCGAGTGACCCTTTACATCTGATCCAAAATTTTCACTGCCTTCTCTTCGTAGGTAAAATCCTTTGCCAGCTCTATTTCTGCCAAATCGGACTTTTTCTCGGGTGGTGAGATGCATCGTCGCACCTGTGAAATGTGGAACACGTTGTGCACTTCTGATAGTTCAGGGGGCAGTTCCAACTAATATGCCACGGCACCTACTCGCGTCATAACTGGAAATGGAGCAATAAACTTGTGTGCCAATTTTCCAAGAGTTTGGAACTTTTTATTCCTTTCATGGGCGTGACTCGAAGGTAGACATGTTCTCCGGGTTCAAAACTGATCTGCCGGTGCTTTGCATCGTAATAACTTTTCTGTCACGACTTGGCCAATTGTAATCTGTCTCGAATCTCCTTGACTTGCTTTTCGGCTTCCAGCATGATATCTGTTCCAAAAATATGACTATCTCCGGTTTGAGACCAATTTAATGGAGTGCGGCACTTACGGCCATACAAGGCTTTATGGACATCTTTAGACTGGTCTGGAACCCATTGTTATACGAGAACTCGGCGTATGGCAAGAAGTCTTCCCATTGGGATCCTTGGGCCAAAACACAGGCTTGGAGCATATCTTCGAGTATCTGATTTACTCTTTCTGTTTGCCCATCCGTCTGAGGATGATAAGCAGTACTGTATTTTAACTCTGTCACGAGGTCCTAATGGAGACGGGACCAGAAAGCAGAGGTGAAAAGTGAACCTCGGTCAGAAGTGATGGTTCGGGGAACTTCATGCAAACGGACAATCCTGGATACATACAGTCAGGCAAGTTCATCTACTCGGTATGAGGTTTTGACTGGGAGGAAGTGGGCTACCATGGTTAATGTATCCACTATGACCCATATCGCATTATTGCCTCGTCGGGTCTTGGGTAGTCCTGTGATGAAATCCATACAGACATCGTCCCATTTCCATTGTGACACGGGCAGAGGTTGGAGGAGTCCGGCTGGCTTCTGATGCTCTGCCTTAACTTTGTTGCATATGTCGCAACAGGCCACGAAATACACAATGTCTTTCTTCATTCCATCCCACCAGAATATTTGTCGAAGGTCTTCATACATTTTTGTACCTCCCGGGTGGATTGAATACGAAGATTCATGGGCTTCTGACAAAATTTTCTGCTTTAGGTCAGCTTGATTAGGCACACAAAGCCTTCCCCTGAATCGGATGGTACCATACTGATCCTTCGAGAAATCGGACGACTTGATGCGTTTCTGCGGATCGGCATCGCATGACTGGGCCTTACGGATTTCTTCCTCAAGAGTAGGGGTAACCGTCAGGATATTGGCAAGGCCAGCCTCAGCTATGACCAGGTTGAGCTGAGCAATCTCTTCTTTAAGTTCGGAAGGCAACGATTCCAACATGACGTTTAAACTGACGGGCTTTCGACTGGGTGCGTCGGCCACCACGTTGGCCTTACTCCGATGATAATTTATTCCAAGGTCATAATCCTTGACCAACTCAAGCCATCTTCATTGGCGGAGATTTAAATCCGGCAGAGTAAATATATATTTGAGCCTCTTGTGATCGGTAAAAATTTGGCACCTTTTTCCAATGAGGTAGTGTCTCCAAATTTTTAAAGCATGGACTACCGCGGCCAATTCCAAATCATGAGTGGGGTAATTTCCTTCGTGAGGTCGTAGCGGCCGTGAGGCATAAGCTACTACCTTACCATCTTGCATAAGCACGCATCCAAGTCCTTGCCGGGAAGCGTCGCAGTATACGCCAAAGTTGTGGTAGATATCTGGAAGTGTTAACACTGGCGCAGTTGTCAAACGTTTCTTTAACTCGGTGAAACTTTTCTCACAGTCTGAAGTCCATTCAAACTTCTTATCCTTTTTGAGAAGCTCCGTCATGGACTTAGAAATCTTGGAGAACCCTTCAATGAAACGACGGTAATATCTGGCTAATCCAAGAAAACTCTGAATCTGAGATATGGTGGTGGGTGGCAACGAGTCGAGCACATCTTTTACCTTGCTTGGGTCCACGGCTATACCTTCAGCGGATAGCACATGCCCGAGGAATCCAACTTGCTTGAGACATAACTCGCATTTACTGAATTTGGCATATAACTGGTGCTCACGGAGTCGTTGTCACACTGCGCGGAGGTGTCCTTTATGCTCTTCTTCACTTCTTGAGTAAATCAGTATATCATCGATGAAGGCGACCACAAACTTGTCAAGGAAATCCATGAATACTTTATTCATCATGTGCATGAAGAAGGCGGGGGCGTTGGTGAGGCCGAAGGACATAACGGTATATTCATAGAGACTAATTTAAATGCATCAATATTCATAAGTTCAAGTAGGAAAATCATAAATATTGAAGTGGCACCATGAAAATGTTACTGTGGCTTGCCTTAGTACTGGTGAGGTTCACAAAGTTCCTGGTGATCCTCAAGACAAGCTGGTTGTGCAGAAAATATTCAAAACCACAAAAAGGAAAATATCAAGAAAGCTTTTGAAAATTTCCAGAAAATCCAGACAGCAAGGAAAAATCACATCCTTTGGGTGCTGTTAGATTTTTGGACATAGAACACGATGCAAAAAGAATCAATGCATTTGGACTTTCAGGTAAAAAGTTGTGGCTGTTTGAATGCTACTGGAATTTAAATGGATTTGAAATAATAAACAGAGGGGGTGACGTCGAAGGCGTAATCTCCCAGGGTGCCACCACTCATACCGCTCCACGTGCGCAATGAGTGGCTGACTAGCGGGCCCCGCTAGTCTGGCCGGAGGGAGGGGAGGGGGAAACAAAGAGGTGCGGCGCTTCGCCAGAGCTCATGCCGGCGTCGAGGCTTCTTGGAGGTGAACGGGAGGGAGGGATCGACGGAGAAGACGATTGCACAACTGCCCGTACCTGTAGCGTGGCTAACGGTGGCCGGACGGCGTCGGATTTGACCTCTCCAGCGGCGACAGAGGGCCGAGGTTGCCAAAGTTAAAGAAGACGGTGGCTTGGGGCGGCTCCAGGGTCTCTAGTTAGGTGCGTTGGCTTCACGGAGGAGAGGCGGAGGCCCTGGCGGGGTCGCCTTGGTTTGGTAGGGGCCGAAGCTGCGGGAACGATCCAGAGGGGATCGCCGGCGAGCTCGGCTCTGGGACGGCAGCCCGCGGCCTGCCCGGCCGGGCTGCGGCTTCTAGTGGCTCTAGGAGGGGGTGAGAGTGGGTTTGCGATGCTCCAGGAAGCTGTGGAGGGGGGATTTTATAGGCGGGGCGGCGAGGAGGGCTCGGGCTCCGCCGGAGGACACCTGTCCCCGGCGCCCGGCGACGAACGGTGCCAGAGAGCGATGGAGAAGGCGACGGAGGTCACACAGCCACTGTACGCGGGAGCGGACGAGCACAGGATCAAGGGGGAAAGAGACGAACACAGTGCGCGCTCACTGTGTCATTGGTCGGACTGTGCCTGTGCTTGCTGCAGCGAGCTCCGGTGTCGGCGAGCGACAGGGTGGAGTTATGGAGGTGGAGACGAGGATGGTGGCGAGGGGGACATGCTCTGGCTGGCCGAGCAGCGAGCTCACGCTCAACAAACGTGATGGCGACACGCAGATCGCGCGTTTGGCATGCCAGCACACTAGGACGAACGCGGTCACCGCGTGGACCATGACATCAGGCCACCTACGCACTAACAAGGATGTCTGGCGTGTAGTCCTTAGTAAAGTGAGGTGTTACCATGGCTCGGTTTGGTTCCAGGTGCAGTGGAAGTAAAATGGTGATGAGGTTAAGTTACTTTGGGGAGTTACTGTTGTTAAACCATAGGGATTCAAGGGCTGAGCTTTGGGGTTTTACTATCTCTTGCTAAGGTAAATAAGCTCAGGGAAAACCAGCTACATTGGAGCTAGTAAAAAGGTAGTTGATGTAGAAACTACCAGTTCAGCCCAGAAGTGATTTACTTTTCTGTAGCCAAAATATTCCAAGGAGTGGTGAAATATTTTTGCTCAGAAATGTGCCCTAGGGTCCAAAGAATATTTGGGATTTTTCTCAGGATTTTTGGGGCAAGGAATATTAGGGTTGCTTTGGAGCTCAAAGAGATAGCTTGGGTTTTGGAGGCTAAAATGAATATTTTTCATTTAAGAAAAATATTCCAAGCAATATTGTTGGGTTGGCCAGGAGTGAAATGATGGCTTTGAGGAGGAGAGGGAACACTTGGATGAAAATCAAGGGATACCCAAGTGGTTAAGTCCAAATGAAATGATTCAAAACTTCAAACCCAAAGCCAACTCAGCTGAAAATCAAGCAAAGGAAAAGAGGGCAAAAACCAGGCTGTCACATAGTACTGCTCCTTTTATGCATGTTTATTGTAGCTAATGAATTCAATTTAGCTTTGGATCTGTTAATCACAGAGAAATTGCATCAATGTCAATAAAAATAATACTGGAGTATGTACCCTGATTGGTGTCTGCTTTGTTGATTGATTTGGCTGCATTGCTACCCTGATTCAGTCGGCTCACCAAAAGCAGTTTGTGGTGTGATGATTCCTGATTGTTGAATGAGTTTGTTTTAGGACTCTGTAATGAGAGTACACAATATGAACTGAAAACAGTAGAGATGAATTTAAGAATGTCATTTAATTCCAAGAAAATCTCTAAGCTGCTTGAGAACTAATGGTGTATTTACTTTGAACTTGGCATGTATTAAGTCTGATGCTTGTAATAGTTTTGTGGTACACTTGGATAAGTGGTATGGTTAATATTCACCATATATATTTTGTTTTTCAGATTCTGATGGGAGCAGTAGTAAGTACCGGAGAGTCCCGACTGGTAGGGCCGAGTCGTCCGCCTCCCATCATGCCACTTCCGAGGACGAGTCATCCGCCTCCCATCAGGCCACTCCCGAGGACGAGTCATCATTAGATGGAAATGTCGGAGTGGACTTAGATGAACGAGATCCGCTCGCTACCGAGTTGGGCGACATGGAGACCTCGAATGGCCCGGGGTCTACCTCGAGCAACACTTCCAAGAGGAAGAAACCCGAGCGTGGTCAGGGGAAGGTCCCGGAACCAACTGCTATCAGCAACCGTCCTGTCATTTGCCCGACAGGAGAGGGGTAAGCAAGCATTTCATTTGCATCATATTTTAGATGCCACAGCTTTGACACTCACATATGCTTGTCTTTTATATCATGCAGTCAGTGGACATTTATCCCGACACAACCTAAGGGGGCACGCCCGCCGAACCACGTCATCGGCTGCCTCTTGAGGAAGCAATTCCCTGGATTGTCCAAGCCGGTTGATGACGATCCGTCGTCGCCAGGTTTAACCTGGGAGCATTACCTACACAACAAGGATGAGCACGATGTCACCATGGCCACCCGGGTCATCAATGCTTTTTTTGTAAGTATCTTCGCTTCGACCACTGCATTTTTTCATATCCAAATCCTTGCTTGCATGGATGGTGAGAAGATGTCATATGCTTTCTTGTAGGAAACATATGCTTGCGTGGATGGTGAGCAGCAGAAGGCGAGGAAAGGCATCGTGAAATCTGCCCGAAAGATACTCCTTGACACCAAGCACACGCTGTAGTACAAAGCCGTGATGTAGTGTCGACCGCTCGATGACAAGGGAGAGAAGATGACAAGGAAGACTGCTTGCCGGACCAACTTGTCACGAGAAGAATACCTTTCAGTGGTAAGTGACTATATCGGTTGCTAGTACTTTGATTCATCCCTCGTGTTCCTCAATTATTCGATTTTATCTGACTAGGTGAAGGTACCCTGGATGAAGGAGGATTGTTGGGAGGCCCTGGTTGACATGTGGTGTGACCCAGCATGGCAGGCGTAGCATGTGGAGAAGGGAAACAATCGAGCTAGAATGACAGGTCCGACTCATGTCAGGGGAGCCGGAACCTAATTGCTCTCAAGCAACACATGGTATGTGGATTAAGATGTTAAATTTTTCACACGGTGCATCATGGTTCATTAAACTTGATGGTTAATTTTGCAGGAGGCGAAGGATGGTCGCCCGGTCCACATCCTGGAAGCCTAGAAAGAAGGCCACAAGGGGAAGGATGGCGCCGAGTTCTGCAGTGAGTCGGCGGAGGAGAAGTGGGGGACATTCAAAGAGGTCTTCCAGGAGGTGCACAGGCAGGAAGCCGAACCTACGTCCAAGCCCCTTGATCCTGAGCTTCTCATCATTGCTGGCCAGGGGAAGGGCCATGGCCGCCACCTCCTTTGCAACGCGGCGATCGCCACCTCCTCGCATCGCAAGCTGCACGAGATACACGCGTCGAGCACCAGCTCAACTCCGTCCATACGGAGTCGCCCAACTGCCGCATCACGTGAGATAGCGCGTCTCAAGGTTAGCATCGTAACCTTTCATTTATGTCCATGCCTCGAAATAGCACCGTTCCAACCTATATGAGCCTAATGCCATGTTACAGGATTTAATGGCGCAGCGGGCTGTTGAAGAGGAGCAAAGGCGGAAGGCTGAGGAGGTGTCCAGAGAAAAGGAACGGGCAGAAACTAACAATATGTTGAAGATGCTTGAGGATCAACTTTAGGTAGAATATTATCTAAACTAGAGTAGAAGATTCATTACATAGGGACGAACCACCCTCATGTGACTCTACTCTTATAGGTTCTTATACAATCTCGAAGCATTGCAAGTGATGCCCCTCCTCCTCCTCCGGAATGTTAACCCGATGGCCTCTCCTCCTCAAGATGATCTATATATGAACAAGTGTACTTCTATTGTGACGTGCACGTGTTTTGTAAGTAGTGACAATATGTATAAATTTGCGACTTGTGTGTGACGTCTACTAGGATAATACATTCGACTTGTGTGTGACAATATGTGGACTATCCCTAATTATGCATATATATATGTGGACTAGATCAAATTATGCCTATATATGATCAAATTATGCCTATATATGTGTGGACTACTCCAAATTGCATTGTAGTTGTTTTTATCTGCAGATCAGAAAAGAAATAGCTTAACAACAGAATGGATGGAAAAGATTTCCGAGAGCAACACTCGGAAAAGATATACTACCGAGAGCACCTCTCGGTAACCTGGTCGTCTGGGAGACACTACTGTTGTGCCACACCTTTTTCGAGGGCAGCTCTCGAAAAAATGAATGCAGCATTGCCGAGACAAGCTCTCGGCAAAGTTTTGTAAACAATCAGCTACCATGTGGGCAGGATTGCCGAGAGGGGCTCTCGGCAATGATATCATCATTTTTTCAAACATATTTAGCAAGTTATGTGAAACTTTTACTGATAAATGTGACCAGTGGGACCACATGTCAGGAGGAAAGAACACACAAAAAAAAAGAAAATAGGATGTGGCATATACTTTGCCAAGTGTCGTGCGTTGGCTCTCGGTAAAGAACGCAGTAACTGACGGAGCCGTCTGTTGCGGACGGGCATATGCCATGTGGCTCCTCTTTGCCGTGCGGTGCCTCTTTGCCGTGAGCCACTCTCGGCGTCTGCACGGTTTGCCGTGAAGCTGGGTGTGCCGAGAGTGACACTCGGCAAAGTTATGTTTGCCGAGTGTCCGTGTTTTAGCACTCGGCGAAGAGCATGACACCCGGCGTACGTCAGAATTCCAGTAGTGTATACGAGCGGCCATGGCCAACAACATTTGACCCAGATCGTCCTTAACAGTAAGCAACCTCAAGCATGGACAGAGATGCTTGTTGAATAATACGATGGTTCCGCTCCTTCCAAGCATTCCAAATGAGATAGATGAAGACCTTGCTAAAACCCTTTCACTTTGTCACCTTCATGTGAGAAATATTCCTATTCCACCAATCTTCAAGGGGCGAGAATTCTGGAGCCTGGTTGGTAACAAGCGAGCAACATCCCGCAACAATGCCCCAAACACCACGAAGAAAGAAACAACCCCATGCTAGATGCTCTCATGTAAACCCCCTCATGAAGCCACCTACAGATAGCAAGACGGTCAACAGTGAGAGCCTTCTGTTGTACTCCCTCCGTCCAAAAATAAATGACTCAAGTTTGTACTATAATTAGTACAAAATTGAGTCATTTATTTTGGGACCGAGGGAGTACAAGCCAAAAAAATTAGTACAAACTTGAGTCACTTATTTTGGGACAGAGGAAGTAGAAGCCAAGAAAAGAGCTTGCATTTAGGCTCAACCAGGGGCTCCCATAATTTATGGGCCATGAAGAGAGAAGTTGCACCATGAAATTGCAACTTGTATTGCTGACTCGGCATAATAAATTTTGCTAGCGGAGACTGTCTAGGATATGGAATTCGGAACAGAAGGGTCGTGGTGAACCTTCTTCATGGCAGCCCAGATGAAGACAAACTCTCTGGTGTGAGTAGCGGTGGTGAAGGTACAAAGGGATTATATATGCTTGAGCACTATAGGGCGAGAGGTGCGTCTCCACGCCAAAGATCAAAATGCTTGACACAACCATTAAATATATAAGATGTTGCTAAATAACATAAGAAGTATAAAAGGGAAGATATAATTAATTTGTTCATTTTTGTGCCTAGTTATACGCGCTTGGATATGCATGTTCCTAGTAGATTATATGGTTTTTCAGTTCCATGAGAACTGCACGTGTGTAGCTCCATTGGTGCTTGTTGGATTGTTCGGCGTACCGTCAAGGTATTGGCACATTCTCGTCGCCCCGTGGCCGGCGCTAGTAGCGTGTCATGCTCCATCGAGGGGCTTGAGGTGCCATGGCGTCGCTCCACATTGGTTGATTTTTTGGTGTTCTACTACAGTTGCAGGAATCGGCATGAGAAGAACATCGTGATAAGCACTTTATTAGAAACCTTTAAGGTTTGGTGAAATGCAGTGACATCGGCAATCGAGTACGGTGATGTACTGGACTGCTTGAGACGAACTGCTTCAACCTTTGGTATCGTTGGCTTACCACCACGAGACAAAATGAAACACCAATAACTTCCACAAACAAGTTCTTGGAAAAGAAAAAAAGGTCTAACAAACATACAAAGAAGCTAACAACTCATGCCACCGGTTGACTCGATACTTTGCTGAACTGATTCAAGTTAAGAAGTTTCCTGAACAATTTCACACAATTAGTGATTAACACGGAAGCCCTGGAATGGTCAAAAAATTTAACAAAGGGAACCAGAAGGTAGGGAACAAGGACCAGCTCGAAGACGCTAGACCTTGGCCATAAAATAATCCTGAAAGGGTGCTTATAATAAAAGGATAGATAATGTGGTTTGTGTGCTAGGGTGGTGCTACTATGCTCTCAGTTCACAAGGTAACTTGGATCAGTTGCAGAACTGGGTGCTTTGATACAAGTTGGGCAAGAGAACTATTTGAAACTACTCACTAGGCTCATGCTATGAAAAATCAGATATCGTCTTTTAAGAATTGAATGTCATAAACCGCATAACTGCTTAGGTTACTAGAGATTGTAATTGTAGCTTATGCTTGGTTGCAGGTGAAAAGTAACCAGTCAATGAATTGGAGATCAAAACTTGATCAACAACTTGTGTAGCAAAAATAATTTAATCACCAGGAAGAGATTCCCCACCTGAATTTGTTGTAGTTTTACAACAGCGACATCCAAACAGATAGCTAGAGAGGGGTCAAGACAGCCAGCATACTGGAGAGCGTGGCAACCTAAGCTAAATGCCAAACGAAGAAACGCTAATGCCCAGGAGAAGCCGAACGCACTAGTCACGCGCATCCTGCGACCCTGACATATCTTAGGTTGTTGTCTTGGAACACAAGCCATGTGCTTCCCCTCACATCAGTAAGCCAAGATTCCTCATCAATCTAGTCAGGCCAAGGTCATCTCTTACACGAGGGCAAATTGGCACGCTTGATTCTACAACCTGTTCTTCACACAGTGTGGACCACTCTATTCTCGCTGAGCATTGCAGCACAGCCACAAGCTTATAGATTCCTAATGCTTCCCATGTCTAATATATTTTGTGATGGTGTGCCATTTTAAATAGTATACAATTAGGCAATTTGTCTTGACTACTGAGGAATACTATATCCATTTTTTTTGGAAACGGAGGCATACCCCCGGCCTCTGCATCATGATGATGCATGCGGCCCTTTTGTTAAATATCCAGAAAGTATCGTAATGATTGTCTTACAGCTTGCAAACGGAGCAAAACAAAAAACAAAAACTGGAAAAATACAAGCGGACAAAGACAACCGATACGGTAAAAATAAGGATAAGCTCTCTAGACTCCTATCCTGTTATGCGAACGCCATCCGAACCGGTTGAATATAACCCGAGCCACCATCTCCCATTGGTTGCACCCAGTAACCAAAGGCTCCCTGGAGTCCATAGGAGTGAGTAAGGACCATGTACGGATCCAAGCTGTAGCTCTGAAGATAACCTGCAAAAAAGTTAAGTTGTATTGTCTATTAAAAATCATATCATTTCTGCAGTTCCATATAGCCCATAATAGCGCGCATATTCCAATCCGAATACGAGCTGTCGTGATCTGTTCAATCCCAGCTAACCACGTCCCAAACATAGACGCAATATCTACTGGAGCATTAATATTAAAGGCTATATGAATCGTTCTCCAAAGTAACTTGGCAAATGGGCATTCAAGAAATAAATGTTGTATTGTCTCATCCTGAGCACAAAAACAACACCGCGAGTTGCCTACCCATCGCCTCTTAAGTAGGTTGTCCTTTGTGAGAATTACTTGCTTGTGGACAAACCACAAAAAAAATTAATCCGCAAAGGAATTTAACCTTCCATATATGCAATGACCTTGAGAGGGGGCAAGAATTAATCAAATCCGTATAAAAAGATTTCACAGTAAATATCCCATTTTTAGTTAACTTCCATTGTGTTGAGTCCGGCATGTCGGAGAGTCGAACTTCAATCAATCTCCGAACCAAGTGCATCCAGGTTGTCCACCTCTCACCCACTAACGTACATCTGAACTGGATGTTCAAGGGGATAGTTTGAAGGACGATACCTACCTAATCCTCCTTACATTGCACAATATTGTAGAGGGTAGGATATTGTAAGGCCAGAGGCGTCTCTCCTAGCCACGTATCCTTCCAAAATCTTGTTGACATCCCGTTGCCAACCAAGAATTTGACCCTACGAAAGAACGTGTCCTTCGCTCTCATAAGTCCCTTCCAGAACGGCGAATCAGTGGGTCTGATGGTAGCCTGGGCAAGCGTTTTCGTGTGCAAATACTTATTATGCAGGATTTGAGACCACATGCCCTCCGGCTCTGTCTCTAACCTGTATAACCATTTGCTCATAAGGCATTTATTCTTAATTTCCAAGTTCTCAATACCAAGCCCCCCTTGGCCTTTTGGTCGACACAGGATATCCCATCACGCGAGGCGGTATTTCCTCTTGGCCTCATCAGACTGTCAAAAGAAACAAGATCTAAAGAAATCAAGTCTCTTCCGGACCCCTTTCGGATTTTCGAAAAACGAAAGTAAAAACATTGGCATGCTAGTCAGTACTGAGTTAATCAAAACTAGCCGACCGCCATATGACATCAGCTTGCCCTTCCAGCAGCTAAGTTTTTTTTCAATTCGTTCTTCAATACATTTTCATTCTTTATTGGATAGCTTACGGTGATGAATCGGAATACCCAAATAACTGAATGGTAAAGCACCTAAATCACATCCAAACAATTGTCTGTATGTATGTTCCTCGTCTTTGGCCTTCCCAAAGCAGAACATCTCGTTCTTATGAAAATTGATTTTTAAGCCAGACAATTATTCGAATTGACACAAGATAAGTTTCATGTTACGCGCCTTAGCCATGTCATGTTCCATGAATAGAATAGTGTCATCAGCATATTGTAGAATGGACACCCCCTCCATCAACTAGATGAGGAACTAGACCCTCTACATGGCCATGCTGCTTAGCCCTGCCAATAATGACGGCCAACATATCTGCCACAATATTGAACAGAAGAGGTGACATGGAATCCCCTTGTCTCAACCCCTTATGTGCATAGAAGTAGTGACCGATGTCATCATTCACCTTAATTCCGACACTAGCCTTCTGGACTTGAGTATCCACTTGGTTCCTCCAGGTTTCACTAAAAACCTTCATACGCATACGCATTCCGACACTACCCTTCTGGAATACTATATCCATACCGGCTAACTCGGTTAAGATATAAATAGCACATATATATAACTATCTTTGGTCCGCCTCCTGGCCACTACAATAAACCATGCTGGATGGGAGATATTTTGGGCAGCTAGTTGATAACTATAAACCATTGTGGATGAGATCTATATATATGCATGCACACCAGATGACAGCTAGTAAGAAATAAAGACGATAATAACTCATCAACAAGGTGGTTGACATGCTATATTTTTTTACCCTTTCAAATAGTAAGCATTGAGGGATTTTTAGTTGGAGGTATTCGCACACTCCTCTAACTAAGTGAGCTTGCTATACTTGGCTGCATATCAACATAGAAGATTTCTCTGGAGTTGCATGAACTCCGGCTAAGTGATCAGCTTGATATACTTAGCTGGATATTTATATTAATATAGAAGATAAAAGTAGGACTCCAGTAGTGCGCGGCGTCTATTTCACGCGTCTCCGCTGGGCCTTTCCATGTTACCGGCTGATTTCACGTATGCACTATGTTCAAGCACACGCACAACCACAAACGTAACATCCAACGGCAATTATTTTGTCGCAATGTTTATACCCGCTAGAATTGTCTTGAAAGTATACAGGAAACTGATTCCATTTTGCCAAAACATGGTGTCTCAAGGTCTTTCAGAAGTCAATATCTTCACATATACACAATTCAACCCCACCATCAGCCAAATAAACACACTTAAAAAACAGAATTTTTTATATTAAAGAGAATTTTTACGATTATTTTTTATCTTGCTATTAGTTATGAGTTGTACACAGGAAAGAAATGAAACCACTGATGAACCGATTATTTTCATCAATAACAAGGGACACCACCATGAGTATGGTGAATAAAAAAGACACTGCACGATAATCATACTCTTTTAAACAGAGCCACACGAACATAGGTTCAAACAGAAGATCACGAAATAGAAGTTGACTGCTATATGTTCAGACACATTGTTAACAATCTACGATTGACTAAAAGCGGATCAACCAAATTTATTAATATATGGTTTGCCCTTGTGAGGCACTTCTAGCTGACTTAACTTTTTTTTCTGGTTATATATAAAAAAAATTCGAAGAGGAGGATGACCCCCGGCCTCTGCATCTGGGAGATGCATACGGCCATTTTATTGATTATTCTCGTGGACCTTACAAATTATAACAACAATATGCCTGAATCCGCCATCTTGGCAGCATCTACCGCTACTCATATCCAAATGATGAAGGGGTGCAAGCTGGGCCACATACCCATACCTCTCACCTAAACCTAACATCTAAAGCCGGAGGCCCCGACCGAGCCACCTGCCGGGTCTGGGCTCAAACAGGTCTGACGCACTCACATATGTCGTCGCGGCCAGCTTCCATTGGTCCATCTTGAGAGCAGATTGAGGTGACAACCTTGGCAGGTCCTCCGCCATCGACGCCACCACGACGCCAAACGACGACCTCCACCTACGCGAGCCTTGGCAGATCCTCCGTCATTGACGCCACCATGACGCCAGCCGACGACCTCCACCTATGCGAGTCCATCTCCAAGCAACGGATCTAATTCCATGCTAGAAAAGGATTGCACCACCGCCGCCACCCACCACCCACAAGCACCACCCAACCCCAAGGTTCCCAAATCGGTGCCTTCAAGAAGGGAACGACGCTATGAGCGCCGCCGCCGCCCAACAGAGTTAGGGCTTCCGCCTGAGAGACCTAGGGGAAGGTTTAGTGAGGAGATCAGTCCATACCGACGCCTCCAAGGAGGGAAATGGCGCCCTCGGGCGTCACCGTCTGTGCGGCTGGTCATGGCCGGCCAGGAATTTTGCTCGAACTAGATCTCCGCCACTAGTAGCACCGCCTGTATAGAATTGGCGACCAAGAGGAAGTGCAGCCCGACCAGGCTAGCTCGCACGTCGAACAAGGGAGGAAGGGAGGCGCCAGATCACTCACACCGACCGCCGCATAAGCCGCCGCCGGCCACCAACGACCATCGGATCCTGCGGCTCGCGCGGCCGGGACACCGGATCCACAACCCGCACGGTTGTTAGCCGGTCATGCCTTGTCAATGAAGCCGCCGCTCCAGATCCGGGGTTCCCCACACAGGACTAGGGCAACCGAGGCCCCGCCGCCCCCATCTATCAGGCGGCGACGAGGGAGGGAGGAGGTGAGGGGGTGAGGAGGAGGGGCGGCTAGGGTTGGAAGGAGGCGACGGCTAGGGTGCAACTTTCTTTATATATATATATATATATATATATATATATATATATATATATATATATATATATATATATATAATCAGGTTTTCAGAGAGAGCACAGTAGTTATTGATTAAAACTTTAAAAGACATAATCACCATAAGTTTAACAAGAACCGTAAGGGTACTGAACAAGTAGCAGTTTGAAAATTCGATCAGCAATACAACATTCAATGTCTGACAGAGCAACATGGTACATTGGTACCTGCGGTCTTCAGTTCTCTTTCATACCCAAATATTACAAGAACTCCTAGTTTAGGAAATGGCAGCGACCTAAAGCTCCCCGAGATAAATCTTCTTGTCGCTGCCACAAGATCCAATGATAGGCTCGGTGGGGTGGAAAGCGGTCTCATTGACGGAACCATTGTGCCCAGGAAGCTTGTACAGGATCCGCCTCGATGTTGTGTCCCAGATGTAGACCATGCCATCAGCACTCCCAGGTCCCATCATTGAGCCATTGACCTTGCGATTGTCGGGTGACCAGCTGCATTTCACCAGGGTCTTCTCAAAGTTGTGAAATGCAGTGATGTTGGCCAAGTTTGGTAGTGTACTGGACTGCTTGAGACTAACATAGGCACCTATTCGCCAAAGAAAACATAGGAAACTAAAACTAGCTAGACATCCTTTTGGTATCCTTTACTTAGCACTATGAGACAGCATAAAACACCAATATATTTTGTGGAGAACTTCTCTTGAAAGAAAAATCATCTAAAACATAAAAGTAGCTGACAACTCGTCCCACGAGTTGACTCGATAGTTTGATGAACTGATTCAGCAGAGAACAAGCAAGCTAAGAAGTTTTTCCAAAGACCACACACAGTTAGTGATTAATATGGAAGGGACAGAATGGTCACAAATTTAAAGGAGGAAACCAGAAGGTAGGTTACAGTGAGCAGTTCGAAGATGCTAGAACAACGTGGCAACCTAGCAAAAAGGCAAGAGAAGAAAGTCGGGCATTAGCGTGATCTTCATGCTCAGGGGGAAGGCGAACGCGCTAGGCACATGCCTCCTCCTGACACATCTGGAGAAACAACTACAGGTTAAGGCGTTGCTTGAGAAACGCTACCGGCGCTTCCAAATGTTCTGGTAGCAGAGAAGGGAAAATAGTATGTGCTCTCCCTCACATCAGTAAGCCAGGGTCGTGCATCCACCAAGTCAGGCCAGTAGCATGTCTTAGACATCACGACTTTGATACGCTTGATTCTAGAATCTCTTGTCCACACCGTTCTTGCTAAGCAGTGTGGCTCCATATGTAGCCACAAGCTTAAATATTCCTAATGCTTCCCATATCTAATATTTTGTGATGGTGTGTGGTTTAATAGAATAAAATTAGGCAAATTATCCTGACTACTGAGGAATGATGTATCCATAGCGGCTTACTCAACTGAGATAAACAACCCATACATATAACTTCCTTTAGTCCGCCTACTGACCACTACAATAAACAATGGTGCACAAGAGATATTCTGGTTAGCTAGTTGATAACTGGAAACCACTGTGGATGAGAGCTAGTAGTTTATATATGCATTTACACCAGACAAGGGCTAGGAAGAAATAAAGACAATAATAACCCATCAACATGGTGATTGATTTGTGCCATCAATTTGGGGTGAACCCTGACCAACCAGTGTCAAAACAAATTTGTAATGCTAGTGGGTGGAGGAGGGGATGGGGCAAATTAAAAGTTATGTGTATTGTTACGCCAAATAAAAGTACTAAACTAACATGGAAGGAAGGACAATGAATCGTTTCCTCAAGTCTTAGAAATAACATTTAGTTTGCATTCCTGCCATTTTGCACTTTGCCGAGTTATCATTTGTTAAGATCACCTCATGGTTAAGATAGCGTATGAAAACCTTTTATCTTCAAGGGTGCTCTAATCTTCCAAGTATACTTCATGCGGAAAGCAACCCCAGCGTTGATAAGATCAGCATGCATGGATTTTATGGAGAACACCACAATAATGCAACTTCTAGAGGAATACATTAGATTCCTGCAAAATCAGTTGATCGACATCGAACAATGTACCGAATGTAGCCAAGCAGTCCACTTATCCACAATCAGAGCCCGATGAAACTGAATATTCGGCGGACTTGTGCCTCATATTAAAGTAACCGACCTTGCCTTATTTTTATTTTTCACATAGAAGGCATGATCACTGTGATTTCACCACTAGTAGAAAAAGGGCCTAATGTGAAGCACATTAGTCCTGGTTTGTAACAAAACCGGCAGTAATATGATCATTAGTGCCGGTCCCAACGGCTAGGGGGCGGAGATCATTAGTATCGGTTAGTGGCGAACCTTTAATACCGGTTCGTGCCATGAACCGGTACTAAAGAGGTTATTGCAGGCTGTGGTCAGGCTGGGGCCCCACCTGCACCTTTATTACCGGTTCGTGCCACAAACCGGTACTGGAGGTTTCTAGTTGATTCATTCTGCAGCGGTTTTTTAGTCCCACATCGCTCCGCTAACAGAGTTTTTACCACCTTAAATATGTTACTTCTCAAACTATCACAACCACTTGGTCTTCATTGAACTCTATGTGTAGAATTTGTGGCAACAATATGAGTCTTCTCCGGTTTCTAAACCGGTGAGGACTTATATTGACAATTCAGATTGTACACAAAAAGATCATTGATAATCAATGTATTTTTGATGTATTTCTCTGTAGCAGTAGCGCGTTTTGGTTGAAAGGAGGTACCGATCAATGTATTTTTATGTATATTTTTACATGTTTACACAATTTTAATAACTTATTACAACTCCGGACTTTTTTTGCGTTCAGATGCACAATTCAAATCCAGGTCATCAACTTTCAACCCTTTCTGACATAATTTGCTATGTTCGATGCATTTAGTGATTTGTTTTGAGAGCTAATGACCGTGAAATTGAAAAACACTACAAAATGAACTCTGAAAAGGTTGAAACTTGGCAAGGTATCATCATTTCACCTGCATAGAATGTGCAAAAAAGTAGAGAGGGTTACGGCAAAAACTGGATGCACTTTGTGTACAAACTGGACAATCTCTTTCGAAGTATCAAGGTTTCGGACGAAAACTCATCTGTTAGACCGGTTATTCAATATTTTAATAACTTATTACAACTCCGGACTTTTTTTGTGTTCAAATGCACAATTCAAATCCACGTCATCAACTTTCAACCCTTTCTGACATAATTTGCTATTTTCGATGCATTTACTGATTAGTTTAGAGAGCTAAATGACCGTGAAATTGAAAAGCACTACAAAATGAACTCTGAAAAGGTTGAAACTTGGCAAGGTATCATCATTTCACCCGCATGGCATGTGCAAAAAAGTAGAGAGGGTTACGGCAAAAACTGGATGCACTTCGTGTACAAACTGGACAATCTCTTTCGAAGTATCAGGGTTTCGGACGAAAACTCATCTATTACACAGGCTATTCAATATTTTAATAACTTATTACAACTCCAAACTTTTTTGCGTTCATATGAACAATTCAAATCCACGTCATCAACTTTCAACCCTTTCTGATATAATTTGCTATTTTTGATGCATTTACTGATTTGTTTTGAGAGCAAAATGACCGTAAAATTGAAAAGCACTACAAAATAAACTCTGAAAAATCTATTTTTAAAGTTAAGTTATTCAAAAACTAGTGATTCACACAAATTTCAAATAATTCAAATTTAAACTATTTAAATTTTTTGTACCTAAAGCAAAAATATTCACAAAGAAACTCTAAATACAGCAAAAAACTACTCAGAAATAAATAGAAGAAAATATATAAACCACAAAATAAAAAAATTATTTCCGCGCTGCCCAGTGGGCCTGCTCAGCCTTGGACGGGGCTATGCAGGCCCATAAGGCCCAGTAGGCTCACAGGGCAGCGCGGCAAGGTTAGGCCCAGAGGCCTGCACTAGAGAGGAGCTTGAAGGAGCAGCCGCGGCTGGGTTTATAAACCAGTGCGGCTGCCCTTCGCTCGGCGAGGTGGTACTAAACATTGTGCACCGTGGAACTGGAGCTGTAAGTGCATCTAGTGCCCCTTAGTGATTTTGGTGTATTGAAGACTTATAGGTTAAGGGACTGATGCGTTTGTGAGTGTACACAGGTCTATAAGTCTATGAGGAGTTTGATATTTACAGAGAAAGTCGACCGCTAAAAATAAAGTTCTTCAACTGAAAACTTTGGATTTTTGAAGACTTTCTTAAGACTTTGAAAGTGAAGAAAATGGTGTGACCTTGAAGACTTGGCAATCATTTGAGGAACATGAAGCTTGAAGACTTTTGTTTTTATAGTTTTATTTTCTCTTTCTTGAGTCATAGGAAACACCGTACTGTTAAAGGGGGTCGGGGAAATACTAAGGAAAATTTTCCATGTGATGCTCAACTCAAAATCCTACACCTACCAATCCCTTCGAGTTAAGCCATTAGAAATCTCATACAGTTCAGTCATATTCTTCAGTGAAAGAGACGAAGTTCTTCTGGTCTCTGAGGAATTTGTTCTGACTGACGAGTTAGGAATTCGCCAGTGCGGATTGCCTACACAGTGAGGAACATGATAGCCCTGAGGAATTTAAGACTCAAAATTCCGACCGTTGTTGTGCTACGCGCCAACTATCCCAAAATATCTACCCACCTAACGGTCATATCAGACAAGGGCATTTATGTATTATCATGTCGGTCTGCTCCCTAGGCTATAAATAGCCGCCCCCTAATACCACTAGTTGGTTGGATGCTCCGAGAGAAACAGACACTTGTCATTTGAGAGCATCCCATCCTCTGAGGACTTTGAGCGAAAATCGTCAAGTGAGGAAAACCCAAACCCAAATCTTCAAAACCCCAAAGTGATTGAGCATCACTGAAGATATTGATCCTGCGTGGATCCGACGCTTGTTACCTTTGAAGATTGTGCTTCTTCCAGACGGTTAGGCGTCAAGGTCTAGAGCATCCAAGAGGAATTGTGGATCGCCGAGTGACCAAGTTTGTGAAGGTCCGGAAGTCACCTGAAGACTTACCACGAGTGATTGGGCGAGGTCTGTGTGACTTTAGCTCAAGGAGAATATGGTGAGGATTGTGTGTCCGGGACTGTGTGTCCTCGAGTTTAAATACTCAGCGGCTTCAACCAGATGTACAACTGAGACAGCAGTTGGAACTGGTCTACCAAATCATTGTCTTTACCAAGCTTACTGGTTCTATTTCCTCAACTCTTTCATTTCCTCATTACTGTTGTTGTGTGCTTGTTCATATCTGTTTGAAAACTTTGTCTGAAGACTTTCTCAATATCCTCAGTTCAATTTCTTCAGTCTATTAGTCTTCATCTTGTGTTATCATGTGCTTACGCTTTCTGTATTCTGTGTTGGTCTTCATTTCATCATGATGACTATGTGTGTATTCTGCTATGTTTAATTTTGAGTACTTATTCCGCTACAAGTAGTTCTTCATTTAGGAATTTCCTCACCAGCAAATTCATCATCGAAGAATTCATAAAAATCGCCTATTCACCCCCCCCCCCTCTAGTCGATATAACACACTTTCAATTGGTATCAGAGCAAAGTACTCCCTTGTTCTGTGTGATTTTGGTTTAACTGCCTGGAGTTTTAGTTATGTCGACCGCAGGTATGATCAAGGTCTCTGTTGGGTATCCTACCTTCGATGGAACGGACTACCCCTACTGGAAGAATAAGATGTGAATGCATCTTGAGGCAATTGATAACGATCTCTGGTATGTTGTGGAAAATGGTGCTCCCTCAGTCACACCTTCCCTGAATGCTGCTGATGTGAAGAGATTCAAGCAACTCGATTCTCAAGTGAAGAACATCATATGTGGCCATCTGAGCAAAGGGCAAGATGGTAGAGTGAGTGCTTTGGAAACTGCTAAGCCTATCTGGGGTAGGCTCTCCAAAGTAAATGAAGGAGTCTCAACTCAACGTGACTCTCGTGTTGACGTTCTTCGCAATCTCTTCAACCGCTTCAAAAGACTCGACAATGAAAATGTTCAGCAAACCTTCGATCGCCTCACTGATATCTCAAATGAGATTCAAGAGCTTGGCGCCACTGACATCACCGACCATGAGGTGGTGAAGAAATTGCTGAGATCGCTCGATTCTTCATTTGACACTCTGGCACTGATGATTCAAGAGCATGCTGATTACAAGTCACTTGATCCTGCTGATATCCTCGAAAGGCTAAACACTCATGAGTTCCAGCTTGCTGAGAAGAGAGATCTCTATGGTTCGAGCTATGTCAAACCACATGCTCTGAAGGCCAAGGCAGTCTCTGAGTCTGAAGAAGAGGACTCTACTAGCAGCCTTGGTGATCCTGAAGAACTGAGCCAGGAACTAGCACTTCTCATGAAGAAATTTCAGAAGTTCTCAAGACATGGTCGCTTTGGAAAATCCTCAAGGAGTAATGATTCCTCATCCAATGACTACAAGAAGAGGCTATGACACAAATGCAAGAAACCTGGTCACTACATTCAAGATTGTCCTCAGTGGATAAGGGATTAAAGAAGAAGAAATACAAGGATTACAGTTCTGATGATGCCAAGAAGAAGAAGAAATCTTCAAAGTCTTCATCATCAAAATCCTCGATGTCTTCATCTCACAAGAAGAGCAGCTCTAAGAAGGCTCGGGCATTCATTGGCAAGGAAATGGACTCTGAGGCTGAATCTGAGGAACATGAGGATGAGGAGGCATCTGAGGAGTCCAAGTTTGGTGTGGTGAGCCTAGCTCTCGCTACTGCATTCGTCAGCAAGTCTATCTTCAACTCTAAAGAAAATGGCTTCACCAACAAGGCTGGTGAAGGCAATGATGACTACGCTCCCACCTATTGCTTCATGACAAAGGGTGCCAAGGTAACTAAATACGCCTCCTCTGAATCTAGTGAGGATGAATCTGATGAAAATCTCAAGCCCAGCTACTCTAAACTTGCTAAGATTGCTGTGAAACAACAAAAGGCTTTTGAAAAGGTTCAAAACATGCCATATAAAAGTGATGATATGTTGGGTGAAGAAATGGACCGCACTAAAACCTTGACTGAAAATCTTCAGAGACTTCAGTCCAAGTTTGACAACCTTCAAGGTCATCATAACACTCTCTTATCTGATCAAAAGAAGATTTCTTATGAATTTCTTCAAAGAAAGCAAGATCTTGAGAAGCTAAGAGTGAGTTATGAAGATCTTCAGAAGGATCGTGATTCATTACTTGCTCAACAAATCAGCGCTACTCAGGAAGAATTTGTTCCTCCATGTTTGAAGTGCATTGAACATGAATTTGCTAATTCTTCACCTGAATGTTCAAATTCTTATAATGCTACAAATTCTTCATCTGTCTTTGCTATCACTAATTCCTCATCTGAGGATATTGCTAGTATCACTGATGATGCAGGGCTGAAGGAATTGTACATGACGGGCATGTACAAAAGCCTCAAAGGACATCAGACTCTTTGTGATGTGCTTAAAAAGCAGATCCTCAACAGGAACCCTAGGAAAGTGGGTATTGCCTTTGAGAGGAAACTCAATGCTGATGGAACATATTGGAAGCCTGAGCAGTACCCCAAAACCTCATAGGTTGCTGCAAAGGGACCTCCAGTTGATCCATCCAATTTATCTGGCTTTACATGTGAATCTCCTCATTCTTCTGATGAGTCATTTGACTCCAACTATAAACTATTCAAAATCAGAATGGTGAATTATTTGCTAAATATGTTGGCACTAACTGCAGGAATGATTCCCCTATGAAGAAAATCCGGGTTCCCAAAAGTTGCCTTGAAAGTCTTCAGGTGAATGTCTTCATGACACCACCTGTGAAGAATAGGAACTCCAGATCAAATTCTTCATATGGACCAAATTCTTCATATGGATCAAATTCCTCAACTGGATCAAAATCCTCACATGATCATCATCGTGCTAACCCCTCTGTTTCGCAGGGTAGAGCTAAGGGCTATGAATATGAGCATTATTCTTCAAATCATTATGTTCATAAGCCCTCGAAGAATTTCTCTACTTATTCATATGCTTACCCTAACCCCTCTCATGTGAAACGAAGCGGACTAGCTTCTATGCCACCTTTCTCATATGGTGCTCGCAGAGTGATGAATTCTTTGCCACCCCTTCAGATGTGGGTGGTAAAGAAAAAGAACTAATCTTTTATGCAGGGTCAGGTCTCCAGACGTGCTCAAAACGTATGAAGAATTTGCTGGAGACCTGAACAGTGCCTGAAAGGATGCATGCTAATCATGAAGAAATGAATTTTCATTTCTCACGTCCTCAAATACTGATTTATCTGTGCTATTGCTTGATGAAATTGATCTGATGGTATTGATGTCATATTCTTCACTGATGAAGTATATGAGTTCGTAAGTTGCACTAATTCATCTGCAGGATGATCAACCCAAAGCCAATGAGTGGATCCTCGATAGTGGATGTACGAATCACATGACTGGTGACAAGAATCTATTGATGGATGCTCCCTTATCACTGTCGCATTAAGCATATCATCTTCGCTCACAAAGGCAAAAGTCAGGTATTGGGTCTAGGTAAGGTTGCGATCTCAAAGGATAGACACATGGACAAAGTCATGCTTGTCGAATCCTTAGGATACAATCTCATGTCTGTCTCAATGCTTTGTGATCTTGATATGGTTGTTGTCTTTGGAAAATATCATTGTGTTGTGATCATGGAAGCTGACCATTCCAAAGTCTTCGAAGGCTTTAGGAGAGGAGACTTGTATATCATTGATTTCTCTATAGGACCACAACCAGCTGTATGCTTACTTGCAAAAGCCTCAGAAGGCTGGCTATGGCATCGACGACTTGGTCCTGCTGGCATGAGGAATTTGCACACGCTTGCGAAGAAGAAGCATGTCATTGGCATTGAGAATGTCAAATTCCTCAAGGATCACTTATGCGGAGCCTGTGAAGCAGGAAAGATGACTAAGGCCAAGCATCTAGTGAAGACTATCATGACTACCACTCGACCATTTGAATTGCTTCACATCGATCTTTTTGGTCCCAATCATTATTCTGTAATTCTAAATGATGCATCTCTATATGGCTTTGCTATTGTTGATGATTATTCTCGTTACACATGGGTGCACATTGTCACTTACAAACATGAGGTGCAGGAAGTCTTCAAACTATTTTCCTCGAGGGCTTCAACCAACTTTGGTGTGAAGATCAAGCACATCAGAAGTGACAATGGGACCGAGTTCAAGAATTCCGGTCTTGATGGCTATCTTGATGAACTTGGTATTACTCATGAGTTATCTGCTCCTTATACTCCTTATCAAAATGGCGTCGTGGAGCGCAGGAACAGGACCCTTGTTGAAATGGCTCGCATTATGCTTGATGAATACAAGACACCTCGTCGCTTCTGGATTGAGGCCATTGATATTGCATGCCACATCATCAACAGGGTATATCTTCACAAATTCTTCAAGAAGACTGCCTATGAACTCCTCACTGACAAGAAACCCCATGTGAGTTACTTCAAAGTCTTTGGTGCTAAATGCTGGATTAGAGATCCTCATCACAATTCTAAATTTGCACCGAAAGCACATGAGGGTTTTATGCTTGGTTATGGAAAGGACTCGCACACCTAAAGAGTCTTCAACAGCGTTCTTCACAAAGTTGTTGAAACTGTAGATGTGCAGTTCGATGAGATTGATGGCTCGCAAAGAGAGCACCTACCTTCTGTGTTAGACGAACCAGCACCTGAGAAATCTATCAAGTTCAAGGCTACTGAGGATGTCATTCCCACCGAAGAATCTGCTGAAGAATTCATTCCAGAACATGATAAACGTCGAGCTGGCGCACCTGAAAAAAACGGTGCTGAGGAAAATGCTCCTGAAGAGAATGCGGATCAAATTCCTCGAAGACAACCCGCTCATCCTCGTATTGCAAACGAAGTGCAAATCGAGAAGATCATTGATGACATTGAAGCATCATGTCCTCTCACACGCTCAAAATCTTCTCATTTATCTAACTTTTGTGGGCACTTTGCTTTTGTCTCTATCACAGAGCCCACTAAGGTAGATGAAGCATTTCTGGAGCCTGAGTGGATTCAAGCTATGCAAAAAGAATTACATCAGTTTGAGCTCAACAATGTCTGGGAACTGGTCAAACGTACAATTCCTCGCAAGCACAACATTATTGGCACAAATTGGATCTACCGCAACAAGCAAGATGAAAATGGCCTTGTGGTGAGGAATAAGGCATGGCTTGTAAAGGATACACAGGTTGAAGGAATTGATTTCGATGAAACTTTTGCACCTGTTGCTAGACTCGAGGCTATTCGCATATTACTTGCTTATGCTAACCATTATAATATCACCTTATATCAAATGGATGTGAAAAGTGTTTTCCTCAATGGTAAGCTTGAGGAAGAGGTATATGTTGCTCAACCCCCAGGTTTTAAAGATCCAAAGAATCCTGATAAAGTCTTCAGACTCAACCAGGCTCTGTATGGCCTCAAGCAAGCCCCTCGGGCGTGGTATGATACTTTGAAGGAATTCCTCATGAAGAAAGGCTTCAAACCCGGTTCACTCGACCCAACTCTTTTCACTAAGTCTTATGATGATGAATTGTTTGTGTGCCAAATATATGTTTATGATATTATCTTTGGCTGTACTGATCAACGTTATAGTGATGAATTTGCCTATATGATGAGTGAAGAATATCAAATGTCTATGATGGGAGAGTTGAAATTCCTTTTAGGTCTTCAAATTCGTCAACAGCGCAATGGGATATTTATATCTCAGGAGAAATACCTCAAGGACGTATTGAGGAAATTCGGCATGTAAGATTGCAAAGGGGTCAAAATTCCAATGCCCACAAATGGCCATCTATGCACTGATGAAAATGGTAAAGACTTCGATCAAAAGATATACCGCTCCATGATTGGATCTTTATTGTACCTATGTGCATCTAGTCCGGATATTATGCTTACTGTTTGCATGTGTGCCCGATTTCAAGCTACACCGAAGGAATCACACCATAAGGCTGTGAAGCATATTCCTCGATATCTAGCTCACACACCAACACTTGGATTATGGTATCCCAAGGGCTCTTCATTTGATCTCATTGGATATTCAGACTCTGACTATGCTGGCAATCGCGTGGACCGCAAGTCAACGTCAGGCACATGCCGTTTCCTCGGACGTTCTTTGTTCTGTTGGTCCTCGAAGAAACAGAACTGCGTATCACTCTCAACTATAGAAGGTGAGTACATTGCTGCTGGATCGTGCTGTGCTCAATTGCTTTGGATGAAGCAAACACTCAAGGACTATGGCATTAACGTAAAGAATGCTATCAAGATTGCTCGTAACCCAGTTCAGCACTCAAAGACCAAGCACATCCAGATTCGTCATCATTTTCTTCGTGATCATGTGTTGAAGGGCGATATCTCCATCGACCATGCAACCACTGAAGATCAGCTGGCCGATATCTTCACTAAGCCCTTGGATGAGAAGAGATTTAGCAAGTTGCGGTGTGAGCTAAATATCCTAGAATCTTCGAATGTTCTCTGAAATGGACACACATCCTAACACTTATGCTGACTTGATGACTTAGATGTGCAACACACGAAGTAACGTTTTTTCTTCAATCAATGAAGACTAAACCTCTAAGTGTGAAGAAATTAATGAAGAAATTGATTCTCAGAGCCCTACGACAATTGTACGCGGTGTCTGAAATCAGCTTTCTTATACAATGGGTCACGCCACCAACCGAAGTTGAAAATCTTCAATTTGAGTTTTTCTTCGTTTTTGAAATTCCTCACTTTTTCAAATTCTTCAACTTCGCATTGTGTTCACTCTTTCCGGTGTTGTTCTTCATTTGAATATACATATATATGAGTTTTATGTCCTCTACAGCATTCACTTATTGCTAATTCTTCAAGTTGATTTCTTCTGCTAAGTGAATGTGATCGGACCCTTCCCCCTCTATGCTAAACTCAACCTAGTATATTCACAAATTCTTCATGTGCATTCTATTTGAAACTCATTCGAAATCTTCACTGTGTCCTTGACAGCTAAAAAATTGCAAACGGAAGTTTTAATATATCTGATCTGAATTTTCGGCTTTGCCGCTCAAACCATTCTGCATCCCACGACAATACTTATCTATTCACCCACGATCCTACACGATCGCCACCTCTCAGTACGTGGTTGACACATGTCAAGCGAATGAGAAGGGCCAGGGGCACGTTCATCCAAAATTCTCGGGCATACAGTTTTTCACTTCCACTATAAACACCCCTTCCTCTTCCTCACTTCACTTTTACTCCGCTCGCTCTCACTCCCACTCGAGCTTCCCAAACCCTAGCGCCGCTGCTACTTCATTGTCGCCGGTGAGGAAGAGCTTCACTGCGCCGACCTCGTCGCCGCTGTACTCGCGCTGGTTGCGGATTTCTTCACTCCGCCTCCGCTGTAACCGTCTTTCTCTGCCGACTTAGGGCGTGGAAGATCTGAACTGACGAACTTCACATCTACACTTCTCAGTTCATCGTGTTCTTCATCTCGGGTAATTAAAAATTACTTTTACTACCCTCTTTGATTCATATGTTTTCTCGAAAATCTTCAAAGGTGTTTATTCTTCAACTCTTCACACACATAAACACCTCACATGTTATCTGCTCTTGATTCGTTTCTCTAAGCGATGATTTTCTTCAAGATTCCTCAATTGTGTGGATTTTCAATATGTACAACTCTGGAACCTAAGATTAAGAACGCTTAGTGAAATTCTTCAAGACTCATCTGGTCAAATTCCTCAAATCTTTTCTTTTTGAAAATCTTCTGAGAACGCATATGACCTCTCCAAATTCCTCGCAACTATACTCTGTTCACATGTACTCATGTCCACTGCTGAATCTCTAGGTTCTCATCAACTTAACTCATTTGCAGCGTTCCTCGAAGAAAAGTTGCACACCTCTTCAGAAACTTCAGTTGTTCATATTCCTCAGCTGAAGAAAATGGCTGACAAGAAGCCACAAAAGGGAAGAAAGAGGCCTGAGGTCAATACTGCTTTTGAAATCCCTGAGGCCATTTATGCTGGGTACTACACACCCCCTGAGGAGGACTGAAACCAGCGCAAGGGGCGCATTCAAAAGATTGAAAGGAGATGGGCACGGGAATGGAGGGAGTACAGGTATGTTACTCCCAAGTACATGAAGAAATTCGCACTCAACCCTCCATGTCCAAGACCTCCATTGGCACCTGGCCAATTGGCAGATCCCACCAGCCTCAAGTGTGGTGAGGATTATCCTGATGAATGGGCAAGGCGCAAGGCCAAACTGGCCAAACAAGCAAAGGAAGCAGTGAGGAAATTTAATGAAGACTCTGCTGCTGCTGCCACCACTGCTGAGGCCTCAAGACCAGATTCTTCAAAGCCCCCACGGCCAATTCCTCAGACTGCTCCTCCTCCTTCAAAGTCCTCAGCTCCTCCGACAAAATCTTCAGCTGCTCCAACCAAATCCTCTGCACCTGTGCATCTCGCCACGTGTCAAAGGACAACCGGCATCTCAAATGCCTCAGGAGCATCTGCAGGCTCCACTGCTGCACCAAATTCCTCAGCTGGTCCCTCTCTACTGAAGAAAAAGGCCACTGCTGGACGAGGCCTTCGACCAAGTCCTCACAAGAAGCAGGTCGCCTTCCAAGTTCCCTCTGATGACGATGAGGATGATGATGAAGAACTTGCCGAAATCATCAGAGACAGGCAAGCCAGGGCCGCAAGAGCCAAAGGCAGCACTGTGCCACTGCTATTGGATCCCAAGTTGATCCTCGACTTCATTGACCTATGGCACAAGGACCCTAACACGGCATTGCCAGAGATGAACCTCACTCCTGGCCAAAGTCATGTTCTGACTGCCTTCATTGAGGAAGAAAATTGGAAATTTGAAGAATGCAGAAGGTTGAAGAAAGCGTAGTACAAAAAGCAGTGCTATCTCAAGGAAAATGTCATCACTCTAACACCTAACCAACTCATTGCGTTGCAAACTAAAATCAAGCAACTGAGTGATGGATTCAATCGCTACTATGCTGATTGGAAGGGTGCCAAGGTCTGGTTCGTCAATTTGACGAAGAAACTCACTTCAAGTGCTATTGTTCCTGTCCACATTGAAGTTCCTCAGCCTGAAGCATCTGCTCAGCCTACTGAAGAACATGCCAGCACCGCTGATGACAATCAGGCTGCTGAAGAAAATGAGAGTACCAGGGCTGATGACTGCATTCCAACCATTAAAGAAATTGCCAGGGCATCCACTAGCGGTGCACCTGAAGAAAATGAAGAAATCAGGGTAACTGCATAAGTTGCGCCTGAAGAAACTGAACCAAAGTCCTCTGCACCTCCTGCGCCTACACCCACTCCGATCATTCCATCTGCATCAGATGCGAAGAAGACCAAGCCTGCAGAGCGTGCAGCTATGAAGAAAATGAAGGCATCAACTTCATCAAATTCTTCAGCTCCAAAGAAGATGAAGCCTCTGACTAGCTCAAATGACAACCCAATTGATGTCGTTCCTGTCTCTTTCATACCATCAAAAGACCTTGTTCCTTTTGGTGAAGATTATGTGATTCCCAATGAATCCGATGAAGAGAATCCTTCTGCTGCTACGTCAGAGCAGTTGGATGAAGAAATTGAAGTGGACGAAGTCCCTTCAACCCCAGTTGTTTCCTCACTTATGCCTCGGTTCACTGCTGAAGAGGCAGGTGTTGAAGAAATGGAAGATGAGGATGTGGACATTGGTTGTACCACACCTGTGCTGAATGATGACTTTTGGGAAAGTCAGCACCCCAACTCTCCGATGTTCACTCCACTTCAAGCAATTCCTCAGTCTCCTGCTGCTACTGAAGTGCAAATGGGATCTGAAGAACCTCATGCAACACCGTTTGTCCATGAAGAAATTCCAGCCACTAGTGCTGAAGAAATTGTAAATGAAGAATTGATGACCCAGGCTGCAGCTGAAGAAGAGCCTGAAATTCCTCAGCGTGAGGAACCTGAGATTGTGATTCCTAAGGTGGTGATGCAATTGACTGATACTCCTCAGCCCAAGCCAAAGGATCCCTTCTCAAAGAAGCAAAAATTCAAGGATGTTGATTTCTTCGGCGAGCATGTGTTCTTCACTGAATTCAACCCATATGACAATGCTTGTCTTAGAAGGAAGCGTTTCTGGACTGCCAGCCAGGCCAACTTCTATTCTTCACTTCTTTACAACAAGGACAAAGTCTTCGACCACGAGCATATTCCTCACGTGGACATGGAATCAATGCCTTGCTTCTCTCAAGTCCTCATTATGCTTCATGATGCAGGCTTGCTCAACTTTTGCTCAGACGTAGTTGACTGGAATGAAGAGCTCATTCTTCAGTTCTACGGAACGCTGCATATCACAGGTGATGTTGATGACATCAACTCTTGGGTGTTGGACTGGATGACCGAAAACACTCACTACAAGGCACCAGCCTCTGAATTGCTTCGTGCCCTGCCAATTAGTCCTCCACCTGAAGGTGCTCGTTATCTGTATGATGAGCCTGAACTCCCTGCTGACTATATGCAAGTGCTTATGAAGCCTCTGAAGCCTGGTCAAGCTCCTAGGACAAAATTCCTCATGAAGGAATTGCTCTATGTGCCAAGAACCATCTATCGCATTCTGACGAAGACCATGAGTCCTATCAAAGGCCATGACTCATCCGATGAGGAAATTATTGGGATGATGAAGAATATGCTATTCAACATAATGCATGGCATACCCATAAATTATCATGATTTCTTCATGAGGACTCTGGCGAATGTTGCACTTTCACCATTTGAGCTGAAGCCTTACGCACCGTGGATCATGAGATTCCTCAGAACAAGGTCTTCACTTAATTACAAGGCTGACTTTTAGAATCACCTCAGCTAATTGCCCCCGATTGAAGTCCTCAAGCATACATATTCCTTAGCTGATGAGAAGGGCAAGTCACCAGCCATTATGGATGAAGGCATTCGTCCATTGGATGGTCAATTCCGCAAAGCTGCATCTTATTCCACCAATGATGACTCTGCCACTCATGATTTTGTTGCCAATGCTCCCAAGTCAAGTCCTCAAGCTACTGCTCCTCGTGTGATGACTGACCGTGAGCTGCTTCTAAGTTTTCACCAGAAGGTGGATCGAAACCACAAATGGGTTAAGCGACAGTTTGGTTCTATTCTTCACAACATGACCTCTACTCATAATGCTGTGAAGAAAAACCATTACTATCTCCATGAAGTCTTCGATCGCACCTGGGCTATTCTACATCATCTCTATGGTGAAGAAGATTTGAAGAACATGGGCTTCAAAGAAGATTTTGACTCGTCTGCTCCTCCACCGAAGAAACTCAAGAAGGTCAAGGTTCCTCCCTTGGTCGCCAGTTCATATTCTTCATCACACGCCACAGACGAGTATGAAGACTTGGACGACACTACAGCATGCCCTACATCGACTCAAGACCCTGACAACGCAGGCGCTCCTCCATCATCATGATATTCTTCAGGGGCGTTAGTCCACATTTTCGACCCTTTTGGTCATTCGATGACAAAGGGGGAGAAATTTGAGTTAGTCTTCAAGCGGGTCTATCTTATATGGGCGTTTTTTTCTAAGTTACAACTCTCTTTTTTTTGATAACTTTGCTGGATCGAGTTGTAATCTTAAACTCTATGGTGGCCTGATACTTTTGATGTGTTCTTTTGCATGCTTATTCCTCATTAATGTCAATGCACGCATGCTGAATTACATCAGTCACCATATTTCATCATGCATTTCAAATTCTTCATATTATATGTCAAATGCGTGTATGAATTACAAGATATAGGGGGAGATCTCCATGATTATACTCGTCAAGTGTGCAATGCTTTAAAAGCAAATTCCTCACTATGCACATCTTCAGGGGGAGTTCTTCTATATCTTGCAATCAAATTCCTCAACATCAATACTTACACTTCATATATTTATCCCCGTTGAAAACTTAACCTATATTGTCATCAATCACCAAAAAGGGGGAGATTGTAAGTGCATCTAGTGCCCCTTAGTGATTTTGGTGTATTGAAGACTTATAGGTTAAGGGACTGATGCGTTTGCGAGTGTACACAGGTCTATAAGTCTATGAGGAGTTTGATATTTATAGAGAAAGTCGACCCCTAAAAATGAAGTTCTTCAACTGAAGACTTTGGATTTTTGAAGACTTTCTGAAGACTTTGAAAGTGAAGAAATTGGTGTGACCTTGAAGACTTGGCAATCATTCGAGGAACATGAAGCGTGAAGACTTTTGTTTTTATAGTTTCATTTTCTCTTTCTTGAGTCATAGGAAACACCGTAATGTTAAAGGGGTCGAGGAAATACTAAGGAAAAATTTCCATGTGATGCTCAACTCAAAATCCTACACCTACCAATCCCTTCGAGTGAAGCCACTAGAAATCTCATACAGTTCAGTCATATTCTTCAGTGACAGAGACGAAGTTCTTCTAGTCTCTGAGGAATTTGTCCTGACTGAGGAGTTAGGAATTCGCCAGTGCGGATTGCCTACACAGTGAGGAACATGATAGCCCTGAGGAATTTAAGACTCAAAATTCCGACCGTTGCTGTGCTACGCGCCAGTTGTCCTAAAATATCTACCCACCTAATGGTCATATCAGACAAGGTCATTTATGTCTTATCATGTTGAGCTGCTCCCTAGGCTATAAATAGTCGCCCCCCTACAACCACTAGTTGGCTGGCTGCTCCGAGAGAAACTGACACTTGTCATTTGAGAGCATCCCATCCTCTGAGGACTTTGAGCGAAAATCATCAAGTCAGAAAAACCCAAACCCAAACCTTCAAAACTCTAAAGTGATTGAGCATCACTGAAGAGATTGATCCTGCGTGGATCCGACGCTTGTTACCTTTGAAGATTGTGCTTCTTCCAGACGGTTAGGCATCAAGATCTAGAGCATCCAAGAGGAATTGTGGATCGCCGAGTGACCAAGTTTGTGAAGGTCCGGAAGTCACCTGAAGACTTACCACGAGTGATTGAGTGAGGTTTGTGTGACTTTAGCTCAAGGAGAATACGGTGAGGACTGTGAGTTCAGGACTGTGTGTCCTCGAGTTTAAATACTCAGCCACTCCAACCAGATGTACAATTGAGACAGCAGTTGGAACTGGTCTACCAAATCATTGTCTTCACCAAGCTTACTGTTTCTATTTCCTCAACTCTTCCATTTCCTCATTACTGTTGTTGTGTGCTTGTTCATATCTATTTGAAGACTTTGTCTGAAGACTTTCTCAATTTCCTCAGTTTAATTTCTTCAGTCTGTTAGTCTTCATCTTGTGTTATCATGTGCTTACGCTTTCTGTACTCTGTGCTGGTCTTCATTTCATCATGATGACTATGTGTGTATTCTGCTATGTTTACTTTTGAGTACTTATTCCTCTGCAAGTATTTCTTTATTGAGGAATTTCCTCACCAGCAAATTCCTCATCGAAGAATTCATAAAAATCGCCTATTCACCCCCCCCCCTCGTCGATATAACGCACTTTCAGGAGCGCACCCCCTTTAGTACCGGTTCTTGGCTCCAACCGGTACTAAAGGGCGGTTCTTTAGTACCGGTTGGTGCCACGAACCGGTACTAAAGGGGTCACTTCCCGCCGCTTGGCCTGGCCAAATTTGACCTTTAGTACCAGTTCCTGGCTCCAACCGGTACTAAAGGCCTCCCTATATAAGCAACACTTCCGAAAATTTCAGTTATCATCAGTTCATCTGTTCGTCTAGCCCGTCCCCGCGCCGCCCCCCTCACCGCCCCCGTCGCCGTTGTCGCCGCCCCCGTCTGTGCACCGCCCCCATTGCCGTCCCCCGGCACCGTCGCTGCCCCATCGCCGCCCCCGTCGCGCGCGTCCCGTCGGCGCCCCGGCCCGTCCCTGTCGCCTCGCATCACCGGTCGTCGCCCCGCTGTAAGATCGATCGAGCGCGTGCCCCGGCCGGTCCCCTGTCGCTCAACGACGGTCTCTGTGCACATGCACACACGCACACACAAACACACACACACACACACACACACACACACACACACACACACACACACACACACACACAAATGTTTAATGTCAAATGTTAGATTATATAAATGTTAGATTATATATGAATTAGATAATGTTAGATGAATTGGTTTTTTATACTTTTAGTTATAGATGAATTTATATTAATGTTAGATGAATTATATATATATTAAATTTAGGTATCTGAGATTTGGTCATCTAATTAAAATTTTAATATATAGAACTAGCTACTTTATTTTTAGTAAGAAAATTAATAGAACTAGTTTAGTTGAATTAGTTGAATTAGTTGAACTAGTTAATTGAATTAGTTGAATTAGTTGAGCTACTTTATTTAGATATATTTTTAGTAAGTGCTTAGTTAAATTAATTAGTTGAACTAGCTAGTTGAATTAATAGAACTAGTTTAATTAGTTGAATTAATATAACTATTATGTGTTTAATGTTTCACCTATGAACATAGAAAATGTCGTCTGACGACGAAAATGATTTCATTATGTGCGAAAACTGCGAAGATCAACGCGGCCTGTGCGACAAAAATTTCCTAGTTGATGATAGGCACTTCAGCATCAAGCTGAATGAGACATTCAAAGTGGATATAGTAAGTCACAACGACAAATCTTTTTTGTAATTAAGCATGACTTATGCTTCATTTGCTTCAACTTATTATTTTAAATTTTCACTATTCTACTAGCGTATCCTCTGCCATGCAAGAATTTTTTTCTTGGATAAGATAGGTTTCAGTCCTAACAAAATTATGGAGGTAAAGAGAGTTTACTTGAAGACCGAGCATGGTTATACCTTCAATGTCAAATTATACAATCAAGACACCTACACCCATTTTGAATGCAAAACTTGGCAAGCACTATGCAAGTCTTATGCATTTGAGCCTGATATGTTTATCACCTTTGATATTCGTCCTGGAGATGATATTAGAGGTAATAGAGACATTTGGGTCAATGTGCAGACGCCTCCAGTTCTACCATTATGTGAGTTTCTCAACCATATTTATGTCTTTGATATTTTTTTCCAAAATTAGTTGACAACTAATTTCTATTGATAGCTTATTTCCATTCAAACAAACATGTCCAGCACTTGGTAGACAGGATAGTCCATTGTCCCGGGGCTGAACTAAACTGCGAGGAGATAAGTCATTATGTTTCATGGCTTGAGGATTTTGATGTTGTCAAGAGAAATTATTTTCCTGAATTTGAAAATCTTAGTGCTCAAAATGTGCGACCAATAGTGATCGTATTGAACTACAGTCACATCTATTTAGAAAAGATGGTAAGATTTTTTACTATTTTTCTTCAGTGCATCTTTTGCATATACTATTTTTTACACTAAACTTCATTGCTAAGTATGTTACTATACGATGTTCTTCAACAGGGACTCCCGGTGAATGTTGTGCCTCAGTGGATCGAGACTAAAGGTCGCATGAGAATGGTTAGCTTACGACCAAGACATCCTACAATGCACTTTAGTGCATTCAGGCTTTCTAATAGCGAGGAATGCTTAATAGTGAAAGACTGGAGCAAAATTGTCCACGATCACAGAAAAGTACTAGGGGGCAGCAATCAAAAGCGCATCCCACAATTAGGAGACAGGTTCATCTGCATGCTCCAATATGATGAATCAGGAGAGCTATACATGTTCTATGCTATTTTACCTGAGAGAGAGCAGCAGGAGTGATTAGCATGCTCTTAGTACTTGTCCTCTCATGTCCGTGTTCTTCGTCCTGAACTTAATCTCAAAGAGTGATTTGCTTTTGTTGTCTTATATATATGAACGCTTATAATCATGACCATGTTGAACTCGATGATATCTTTCCTTCTGGTACAAGTGAATATTTCTTCTTTAAGCTAGTATTGGTGGTGATTAGATAGCGGTAATGACTATGATGATTAAATAGTGGTAATGACGACTATAATGATTTTTAGCTAGCTAGTATACCGTTAACTTGTTGGTGATGATATATGATGCAATAGTTTTTATATTAATATGATGATGATGAGTTATTATATCATTTATGAAAGAAACCGCGGATTAGTTTCAACTGGATGGCATATATACTTTGATCACTTAGCTAGGATCCATGCATGCATCCAGTTGAAACTAATCTGCGGTACTTTCACCTAATGATTTAACAACTCATTATAATGTAAAAAACAATTTCTAAATTAAATTGAAAACACAAAACTAAAGGAAAAATGAAGAAATAAAACCAAAACCCCCGAAACATTTAGTACCGGTTGGTGTTACCAACCGCTACTAAAGGTCTCCTCACACCCGGCCCTGGCTCATGCCACGTGGTGGCACTTTAGTGGCGGTTCGTGCCGAACCGGTACTAAGGGGGGGGACCTTTAGTCCCCACCCTTTACTGCTGGTTATAGAACCGGCACTAAAGGCCCTTACGAACCGGTGCTAAATCCCGGTTCTGCACTAGTGCACTAAGAGAGGGGAAAATAGAAGTGTTATAGAATATGTACAAGAAAAGGCAAAAGCCAAAACAATGAAATGGGCTATACGGGAGCGGCCATGGCCAACCTCATTTGATCAAGATCCTCCTTAACCAAGTAAGCAACCTCAAGCATGGACAAAGATGGTTCCGCTCCTTCCAAAATTCCGAAGAACATAGATGAGGACCTTGCTAAAAACCTTTCTCTTGTCACCTCCATGTGAGAAATATGCATGTTCCACCCATCTTCAAGAGGTGAAAATTCAGGAGCCAGTTTGGTAACAAGTGAGCACCATCCCACAACAATGCCCCAAACACCACGAAGAAAGAAACAACCCCATGCTAGATGCTCGTAGTCTCATGTTCAGTAAGGCACATGCAAACCCCCTCATGAGGCCACATGCGGATAGCACGACGGTCAACAGTGAGAGCCTTTCGTTGCATTTAGGCTCAACCGGAGCCTCCCATAATTTTTGAGCCATAAAGGGAGAAGTTGCACCGTGAAATTGCAACTTGTATTGCTGACTCAGCATAATAAGTTTCGCTAGTGGAGACTGTCTAGGATATGGAATTTGAAGCCGAAGGGTCATGGTGAATGTCTTGCATGGCAGCCCAAATGAAGACAAACTCTGATGTGAGCAGCGGTGGTGAAGGTACAAAGGGATTATATATGCTTGAGCACTATAGGGCGAGAGGTGCATCTCCACGCCAAAGATCAAAATCCTTGACACAACCGCTAAATATATAAGATGTGGCTAAATAAACTAAGAGGTATAAAAGGGAAGATATTGATAATTTGTTCATTTTTGCCTAATTATACGCGCTTGGATATGCATGTTCTTAGTAGATTATATGGTTTTTCAGTTCCATGAGAACTGCACGTGTGTAGCTCCATTGCTGCTTCTTGGATTGTTCGATGTACCGTCAAGGTATTAGCACATTTTCATTGTCCCGTGGCCGGCGCTAGTGGCGTATCACGCTCCATTGAGGGGCTTGCGGTGCCATGGCGTCGCTCCACACTGGTAGATTTTTTGGCGTTCTACTACGGTTGCGGGAATCAGCACGAGAAGAACATCATAAGGAACACTTTATTAGAAATCTTCAAGGTTTGGTCAAATGCAGTGACATCGTCAGATGAGTTCAGCAATGTACTGGACTGCTTGAGACTAACAGAGGCAACTAAAATTAGGCATCCTTGGCTTAGCACCACGAGACAAAATTGAAACCCCAATAACTTTCGCAAACAAGTTCTTCGAAGGAAAAAAAGGGTCTAACGAACATAAGAGGAAGCTGACAACTCGTGCCACCAGTTGAATCGATACTTTGCTAAACTGATTCAACAAAGAAGCAGCAAGTTAAGAAGTTTTTTGAAAGATTCCACACAATTAGTAATTAACACTGAAGCCATGGAATGGTCACAAATTTAACGAATGAAACCGGAAGGTAGGGAAAAAGAACCAGTTCGAAGATGCTAGGCCTTGACCATAAAATAATCCAGAAAGGGTGCTCATAATAAAAGGATGGATAATGTGGTTTGTGTGCTAGGGTGGTGCTACTATGCTCTCAGTTCACAAGGTAACTTGGATCAGTTGCAGAACTGGGTGCTTTGATACAAGTTGGGCAAGAGAACTATTTGAAACTACTCACTAGGCTCATGCTATGAAAAATCAGATATCGTCTTTTAAGAATTGAACGTCATAAGCCGCATAACTGCTTAGGTGACTACAGATCGTAATTGTAGCATATGCTTGGTTTGCATGTGAAAAGTAACCGGTCAATGCATTGGAGATCAAAACTTGACTAACAACTTGTGTAGCAAAAATAATTTAATGGTCACCATGAAGAGATTCCCCACCTGAATTTGGTGTAGATTTACAACAGCGACATACAAACAAAAAGCAAAAGGGGGGCCAAGACAGCCAGCATAGGGGAGAGCGTGGCAACCTAAGCTAAATGTCAATGGAAGGCTGGTCATAGTGGGAGTAACATAGGTAGTAACATACATGCCACATAAGCAAAAAAGATGATGTGTCAGGTAATTAATGAAGAGAAAGGCAAATAGAGTAACATAATATGTTACCATCATATAGCGGTTCCCAATGCAAAATGAATCTACAAAATAATAAATGAGGTGATGCATGACACTACACATATGTTACTACCCACTATAGAGATACTACCTTCGTCCGGGTTTAAAAGGCCTCTGAGCCAAAACGCAGAGACCAAGACGAAATTAACTCTTTAACTGCCAGAGATTTTCGAGGCATGCGGCAGCCAATAATCAACTGCCCTTAGTAATTAGTACTCCTCGTGAGTTGGGAACGCATGCGCATGCACGCTGTGATCCAGGCTGTATGGGCCCATGCATGGATAATGGGAAGAGAAGGAGCTGCATGCATTGGCTGGTCTTGCCGCTTCCCATTTAAGTCGCTGGTACCATTTAGCTTTTGGCCGAGTAATCGATGAACGGGCCCTTTAAAAACGGACGTGCTCCCTCCGCTCACGGGTCTAATAAACTCGGACGGAGGTAGTAGTAACATAGACTAGTAACATATGCATGTTATTAGTCTAAGTTACTCCCCACTATGGAGAAGCTGAACGCACCAGTCACACGCATCCTTCTGACCTATCTGATTAGGGTGTTGTCTTGGAACACAAGCCATGTGCTTCCCCTCACATCAATAAGCCGTGATTCTTCATCAATCTAGTCAGGCCCAAATTACCACTGTTCTCGCTGAGCATGGCAGCACAGCCGCAGGCTTATAGATTCCTAATGCTTCCCATGTCTAATATATTTTGTGATGGTGTGCCACTTTAAATAGGATACAATTAGGCAATTTGTCTTGAGTACTGAGGAATACTATATCCATACCGGCTAACTCAGTTGAGATGTAAATAGCCCATATATATAACTATCTTTGGTCCGCCTCCTGGCCACTACAATAAACCATGGTGGATGAGAGATATTCTGGGCAGCTAGTTGATATAACTATAAACCATTGTGGATGAGATCTATATATATGCATGCACACCAGATGACAGCTATTAAGAAATAAAGACAGTAATAACTCATCGACAAGGTGGTTGACATGTACATTTATTTTTCCTTTCAAATAGTAAGCATTGAGGGATTTAGCTGGAGGTATACATACATTCCTCTTAACTAAATGATTTTATATTTCTTTAAAAGAGGGAGTAGAAGATAAAAGTAGGACTCCGGTAGTGTGTGGCACCCTATGTTTTTAAGGCGACGCTTTGCTTTAAGGCGCGGCGGGGGGGAGGGGGGGGGGGGGGGGCTCGACGCCTAGGCGCCTAAAGCGGACATACTCCCTCCTTTCCGGTTTATAAGGCTCAATTTAAAAATCTCACCAACCAAGGTAGATGGTGAGTGGTGGAATATTTTTTGTAGTTTGCAAAAGCACCTAATTAATACTCTTGTTTCTCTCAAAAAATTATGTTTATCAATGCATTAATTGCAATGCATGCATGCATAAGTACATGTATTGGTCAATTTTCTCTCAATATTTGCATGCAATGATTTAATGCACCTTGGAATCTGAACATGTGATAAGAAACAACCAAATTAAGCCTTATAAAATGGAAAAACTAAAATTTTGAGATAAGCCCTATAAACCGAAAAGGATGGAGTATTTGCAAAGCGCTTGGGGGGGGGGGGGGGGGGGGGGGCGCCTCAGACGCCTAGGCGTCGCCTTACAGACGCCTTAAAAACATAGGTGGCACCTGTTTCATGCGGCTCCGCTGGGCCTTTCCATGTTGCCGGCTGATTTCACGCATACACTAGGTTCAAGCACACGCACAACCACAAACATAAAATCCAACGGCGATTACTTTGTCAGAATGTTCGCTCCCTAGCTAGAATTGTCTTAAAAGTATACATGAAACTGATTCCATTTTGCCAAAACATGGCATCTCAAGATCTTTCAGAAGTCAATATGTAATTTCACATATACACAATTTCACCCCCACCATCAGCCAAATAAACACACTTAAATAATCAGCAATTTGTTAATTAAAGATAATTTTCACGAGTATCTTTATCTTGCTATTAATTATGAGTTGTACACAGGAAAGAAACGAAACCACTGTCTACAACCCATTATTTTCATCAATAACAGGCGTTACCTAAAAATTGGCTGTCACGTGGCCATGACCATGGTTGAATAAAAAGAACAATGCATGGCAGTCATACTCTTCTGAACAGAGCCACGTGAATATAGATTGAAACGGCAGATCATGAAATAGAAGCTGACGGATCATAACAGTCCAACAGATGGACAAATTATGTTCAGACACAGTCTTGACAATCTATTAGTCATGCCAATATAATTGGCTATTAGAGGATCAACCAAATTTATGAATATATGGTTTGCCCTTTTAAGGGAATTTCAGCTAACTTAACCTTTTTCTGGTTATATTGCACCGATAGAAACTTGTCTAAAAGAAAAAGATAAGTTTACAGACCATAACAGCATTTGACTCGATACACTAGTTAGACAACGTAATTCAGCAGGGAAGAGGCAAATGAATCAGGTTTTCAGAGAGAGCACACCAGTTAGTGATTAAAAGGCAGAATGGCAACACGTTTAACAAGAACCGTAAGGGTACTGAACAAGTAGCAGTTTGAAAATTCGATCAGCAATCCAGCATTCAATGTCTAGGACAGAGCAACACGGTACCTGCGGTCTTCAGTTCTCTTTCATACCCAAATATTACAGGAATTCCTATCTGAGGAAGTGACAGCATCCTAAAGCTCGCCGAGATAGATCTGCTTGTCGCTGCTGCAGGATCCGATGATGGGCTCGGTGGGATGGAAAGCGGTCTCATTAACGGAACCATTGTGCCCAGGAAGCTTGTACAGGATCCGCCTCGATGTCGTGTCCCAGATGTAGACCATGCGATCAGCACTCCCAGCAGTGACCTTGCGATTGTCGGGTGACCAGCTGCACTTCAACAGGGTCTTCTCAAAGTTGTGCTGATGCCCTGTAAAGGTCTTGATGTTGCGGTTCTCTGGTGCGTACGGGCGCAGGTCCCAGATCTTGAGCTCATTGTCCATCGCATTGGTGAGGAGGTACGAACCATCAGGACTAAGCTGCATCCCAGTTATCATGTCCTGATGTCCTTTCAGAGATTCTGTGACTTCATTCTTGCGAAGATCCCACCACTTGACGTCATTATCCAGGCCACCAGTGAAAACCTTATCTGCAGCCTCTGAGAAGCTCACAGCAGTAATCTGGAACTTGTCTGGAAGTGTTTGGATAGCCCCTCTCTGACGCAGGTCCCAGAGCTTTGCTGTACCGTCGTCCGATCCACTCACAACAAGAGGTGGCCACTTACGTGACGGGCAACATGAGTTGACAAAGGATGAGTGCTCAGCCATCTTCTTAACCTGCTTGCCAGTTTCAACATCCCAAACCCTCAAAGTCTTGTCAGGGCTTGCAGAGATTATCTGGCTCCCATCAGTGGTCCAGTGAAGATCAAGGATAGCATTCTTGTGCCCTCTCAGTACCATGTAGTTCTTACACTCACCATGGACATACCACAGGAAGATATCCTTGTCATGGGAGCCCGATGCTATCACAGTTCCAGCAGGGTTGAACTTCATGCAGTAGACAGCGCTCTGGTGGCCTGTGAGTAGCATTATCGGCGCCTCCAGACTGGATGAGCGTTGTTTCCCACCAGGCCCAAGGCCAAAAGCCTGGTTAGGATGTTGCTGCACGTTGCCCAGCTCCATTCCTGGCCGTGGGGCTGCAAGAGCCAAAGAGTTGTTGCCTGGAGCGGAGTACATCTTCAAGTCTGTAGTAAAATTTACGTTCCTGTCACAAAGAAAAATATAAGATGACTGCAAGAAAATGAACAGAACAGAACAGACCTAGTCCACAGTAGAGTCTAGAGTCCACACATATGCACACAAACATCTCTTCAGAAACAAAAATCATACATTATCCAGGTTTTCAATTTACAGACACATACAAGCACAAGCAGTACCACAGATGATATTTGCTAGATATAATTTCAGCAATGAGATTTAAGTAGCGCTGTGGTGATGTAACCCAGGTCAATATATACAAAATAAGGTTTACTGGTGGTACCCAGTTCCAGTAATCAAGCAATAATTAAAAATGCTAGCTCACTGGGAGAACTGTGAAAAGTTAAGCAGCAGTAGCAGAATATGCTTGGAGTAACATCAACAGTTTTAAATATCAAATAGGCCACACAAGGAGCTGATCTAGGAACCTTGACAGGGATACCCAGAACAGGGGACTCGTGTGTGGCTTACAGCCTACAGACATGGAATTGCAGAGTGGAAGCACTGTTGGAGAGCATCAGGTTCGATTTGTTTCCCTAGAGGTGCCCATGCACGGGTCCATCTGATGTGTGCAATGGTGGTCGGCGGACTAGTAGTGGAACAGTTTCTGGAGCGTTGGCTAGCAAGCTCCAGCCAAGTGTGTACGCGATTAAGTTTATGATGTTGGGGGCGGTCTGCACAATTGAGCGTTTCCTTTTTTTTCACTTCCTCAAGAAGCCTGGAGCTGCTCCATGACCTACACCTTTTATACTATGATGAACAAAAGCATCCACCTTAGAAATTTCTTGTGCATAGACCGTGTGGAGAACAAGTCGATGTATCACAAAATTGCACAAATTAGAGTGTTAGCACCAACAATTTCGAGTTCCCAGTGCTATAAGGCCTTGTACAATGCTAGATACTTAGGGAGTTGCTTGGAGAAATAAACCATTAAACCGGGGGTTTTCTGAAGCACCAACGCCTATTTCTACAAGAGAGACGCCTAATTAAGCATCTATCCTCTACAAATAAGCACCGATGCTTAAAGAAAGACTGGTTTTATTTCTCTAAGCACCTCCCCTAAGCGTCTTGCATTGTACAAGGCCTAAGCTGACCAGGAATCGCTCAGACGGGCAATCCTCCAGACTGGTCACAGGGTCCAAACCGAAAGCTATATTCTACCACAACCTATCATGAACACAGGCCCAAACGAAGTCAATTCTACACTACATCTGAAGAACTACTCCGTGGCCTCTCAGATTTCCTCCACTCGCCAAGGCGGGTTCCCACCCACCCAGCCCAGCCATCTCCGCCTCTCCTCTCTCGCGCGCACGCGGAAACCCAGAAAAGCACAAGACAAGCAGCAGAATCTCTTCTCTACCGGGAGGCAACGAAGTAGCGAAGGTCGTAGTGGGCGATACCTGCGCGGAAGCCCTAGGCTGGGGCTAGCCAGGCGCGCGGACGCAGACCGCTGATGCTGTTGCTCGGTGACGGCGAGGTGGGAGCGGGCGGGCGGCGCGGGCAGGCGGCGCGAGGCGGGGGTGGAGGTTTCGCCGATCCGGCCGGAGGGGCGAGAGGTGGGAGGAGACGAGGGCGGCGGCGCAGTCGGGTGGGTGCGTGGAGGATTCTGGCGGCGTCGTCTAGTCGCCTTTGGGGTAGGCATGGGCCGCGGTGTTGGGCCTCACGGTTGATGGGCTGCGCCGTTACATGCTCTGGCCCGTATACGAACAAGAAGGTCCTCCTCAAAAAACCACAGCTTGTTTGGCAATCCAGCATTTGAGTCGGAATCGTGGAAATCATTTGCGCATTCCGACACCAGCATGTTTGGCTGTCCCGGATTTGGGTGTCGGAAATCATTTTCATAATTCTAGATGATTGAAATCGTATGTAAACCAAATATTGTCCAACAACCTGTCATTTCTCAAATCCGCTCGCCCCGACGCCCTCTCATCTTGCCCATAACTCCCCCTCATCTCGGTCCAGCCGCCCAGGGAACCCATCACCTCTCGTCTTGCCCCAGCCACCTCTCATCCCACCACTCCGCCGCTCGGTGAACCCACCGCCCTGTAACACCCCTCCTCAAACCATACTCCATCTGCCATCAGGACCTCCACGACACACGCCAAGGGAACCTCCGCCAATGAGGGTGACCACGCGAAGGAGCTGACGCTTATTAGCTACAGGGAGGTGGGTCATGCTTACACGACTGTGTTTGGTGCATCGGCATCAGATCAACACCATCTTCTACCATAGTTCTCTCCACTTGTCTCGGCAGCAGATCTGGGTGGGGAAGAGGTCGATTCCTTCCCTGAACTAGGTGTTGTTGGCGGGTATGGAGATCTTGTCCCCCCCCCCAAGCCACCACCTCCATGTTTTCATTTAATGTAACCGGATGCTAGTTCCTGCACAAGTTCCTTCTGGCGGCTCTGGTGTTTTTTCAGCTCCCGGGTGCCCCTATACCCTCTATGAATAGTAAATAAAAAATAGAAAACAAATCTGAAACTTTGCAACACCAACTATGATCAAACTTTGTAGGTGCTTGCAAGTTTTTATTCCAAAATAAACATTCGAGGAGCTATATACAAGAAAAAGATTTCAATGCTTGAAGTTTTGATCATTTTGAGCACTAAAATCTGAAAGTTGTGATATTCGAAGAGCTCTACATAATATTGTGTTATGACAACTTGCAAGAACCTACAAAGTTTGACCATATCTGATGTCTCAAAAGTTTCACATTTTTTGGTTTTTTTTCTATTTTGTGGATTTACTGTTCATAAAGGGTGTAGGGGTGGGGTTGTCTCCTCGGCCAACGATCCGAACAGGGTGGCGGCGGTCCACGCAGGGCGGACCTACCGCAGTGGCGCGGGGCAGGGTTGGCACAAATAGATCACAATCATGCCTATATGAAAATGCATGAGTCGCTGCAGTCGTCATCGTTTTCTTACAGGTTGTAGTTCCTTCAAAACCATTGTGTCCATGAATTATTTACATGTACGACATCGGACTGTTTCTTATCATATTTTGAGGCCAAACAAAGTAGCCGATTGCTACATGCACAAAGGTCATCAAGTTTTGGGATTTACTCAGTCTTGTCTTTGCAAAGGACAATGCTACTGGAGTGCAGCGGAAATACCCGCAGAGGATGTCAACAATGGCAGACAACATTGACTTTGCTGCGACGTCGTCTACTCAAACTGTTGATTCGGCGAAGGCCAAAAAAGGATAATGCATCAAACAATGAATATATTCATCGGGGGTGTTAGTAATGCAAAGGTATATTTTTTATGCAACCTTGAATGTGTTGGTTGTGAACCTTGGATGTATTATAATCATTTGATGCTGTTGTGACTTTTTCTGTAAAGATATAGTTTTTTTTATGTAACCTTGAATATGTTAGTTGTGAACCTTGGTTGTATTATAATCATTTGATGTTGTTGTGACCTTTTCTGTAATGCAATGATTGAAATTTTTGGCAAAGTGCCATGTGGATCAGCATAGTTCAGTTTTATGCATATATTATTGTTCGTGTGAATATTAGAGGTACAATGCTATATTATTGCTGATTTTAGTGTTAATGATTACACCTCATAATTGTTGCCAAACATGGCATGTAGTTCATTTCAGTTGATGAATGCTAGTGCCAGCCAAACATGAAATTTGGAATTGGACCAAAAATCAACAAAATGAAATCATAACAGAGATTTCATTTCATATATATCAACTGAAATGAAATCTAGGGAGACAAACGAGCCGAGAAAGAGAAATGTCCTTCACAAAAGGAAAAATTAAACGAGCAAGAAGCATCTGAAATTGAACTCATTGTGATTTGTGCATCAGTCAGTTGCATTTTTAGAAGAAAAAGACAAGCGGTTGTACCCGATATAGTGGAGCTACATGGTACCCGGGGGCCATTGCCCCCACCCCCCTCATGCCAATTTTTAACCAACCCCTTAGATTAAGATCTGATGGATCCTAGTTTGTCTTGTGGCTCCAGCCACCAGCAATGTTCCTCTTCTTCCTCTGTCCGCCGCTGCCCGCAATGAATTAAAAGAACATCACATACCTAGAAGTCGTAGAAGATTACGGTGACGAAGACGATTAATGACGCAGAGCTCAATGAGAAAGTCTGCACGTCCCTTGTTTTTGGCGCTAGAAAATTGCTTCACTGCCACTTCTGTGCTTCGGCTATGCACTCCGAGTGCCTTGGCACGGTACACCATGTCAAATCCTCCATGTCCCAACCTCGATTCATCGTCGACATTCTTGGTCTCATCCCTAAGCTCCTTGTACTTGAACTATCTCGGGGCCCTTGGGATACTTCTCATGTCTAGCACTAAAAAGCCTAGATGTGAGAGGGGGTGAGGAATATATTGACCACCTTTCTTCATAGGTTCAGACTTTTGGATGAGTTGGTTGAAGCATGAGTTCAATATGGCATTAGAGTGGTTAGTCCAACGACGCCGACTCTAGGTTTCTCCATCATTTCCGCAGCATCGCTCCGGGTAAGATTAATCTCCTCTCCCCGGGGGTGCGGCACCCAATCAATAAACGAGTAGATCGGTTCATATATTAGACTAGACGAATTATGAATTTTCGGTAGATTGAATCATATTAGATTGATTTCTTTCCCGTTAGCCAAATAAAATCACATTAGATTGAACCCATCCGATGAAGAAAATCCAGCAGATTATGTGTGGTTGGACAGAAGTAGAAATGGATATCCTGGGATAGAAACGAACCAAGTTTTCATTTATTTCTTACGGGATTTGAAAACACAAACTACAGAAAAACCATGAAAAAACAGACCTACATGTTCAATATAGATATGTGAAACACAGAGGAGTTATACAAAGCTAGGTGTTTAATTTTTTTTATGTTGTGTGAATGGGCAAAACACAAGAATCCTAGAAGTATAGTCAAGTCAAGGATAAAACACATGCTGTGTTTTTCCTTTGAAACCCAAAGGAAAATTTCTTCCATTATTTTTCTGTGTACACTTCTTTTGAATAAAATGAATGAATAGTGTCACCAAACAAATATTTCTATTTTATGTTTTTTCTTCACTTTCATATTAACCAAATAGGCCCTAATATAATGTAATTTCCCCTCTTTTTTATTATGGCAATTTTTACGCGATTAATTACAGATGTGGATTTTGTTCTGTACAACAGGCCACCAGAAAGAACACAGAGGACTCACCAAAGAACCCACTTGAAAATGGGTTTCTATTAGAATATTGTCTAACTATTAAAATAAGATCACATTAACCTACCAACTTTAGTTCCAATAAACTACCATTTTTGGGTATAATTTGGGTTTTTTCTTGGAACATCTATAATTGTCCCCTCAAATTCTTCCCAGACGTCAAGACGGACAACCCGAACAGGAGACAGAAGGAAAAAAAATCATCCAAACGAACCCTCCACTTTGTCCTCCTATGTCAGTGCAGTCTACAAACTATCATATCCAACCCAAATATAGGGAGGATATGTGGATGCCCGGGCATGTCCGTCAGTGTGCTACATAGGATTTTGGCCCATCGTGGATCACCTTTTCTTTTTTTTTTCTCTCTCTCCATCCGCACCAAGCATATACATTTGAGGGGCCAAAATTGCCGAGGATATTGGAGTAAAATAGTAGAAATCCATGCAGAAAAAATGTTCCCTATTGATGTAACCGCTGCTATACTTTACAACCGGTTGATGGTGTCTCTGTTATTCGTCAATCTTAACCATCAAATTTATATCTAACATATGATAGGCAAGTCATGGTATTTTTTGTAAAAGGACCGCTCATGTTTGAAAAAAAACTTAATCTCTTCAGACTAGCCCATCCAAACAAATAAGATGAATGATTTCAGGTGAAACCTAAATTATTTTTAGTGATATATATATATATATATATATATATATATATATATATATATATATATATATATATATATATATATCAAAATATGGTGTTTGCTTTCAAATTTGGGAACATGTTATTGGTATTCAGGGAACTTTTATAATAGATTCGATCATCTTCGAAAAAAAACAATATTTGATCCATTGCAATGCGCAGGCATTTTGCTGGTTGTAGAAAATGTTACGGGTGTATATGCAAAACCGAGAAAAAAAAACTTCAATACAAAACAGTATTTGGCAGTAGGTTGCGCGCGCTCGCGATCCAAATTTTCGCTGATCGTCTACGGTACGGCGGTCCAGTCTCCAGTGGGCCCTGCTTCAGGGAAAATAACTTGGCGACTGGGGAGAAGGAAGCCCAGAGGCAGGCAGTCGTCTTCAACCTCAGCTCGAATCCAGTCCGCCGCGGGAGTTGGAGTTCCCTCTCGACCCAGTCGGCAGGTAAGGCGCTCCAGCTGAATGCCACATTTTAATCCGTCCTTTCAGCGTTCATATCGGTATCGGTGGTTTTTGGTGGACGAAATCTCATTTACGGGCTTGTATTGGTAGGGAGCAGGCTACCGATCTCTGAGCCGGTGGTAAGGGAGGCGGGCATGGATGCCGGCGATGGGAACGGGGCCGGGAGCCACGCGACTGCTTCGGCGATGGCAGTCATCATCGGGGTCAGGGAGGACGAGATCCGCGGGGAACCGGGAGGGCTTGTGCGCAGGGCCGACGGCGGGCCTGCCGAGCCCGGTCATCAGCCCGCACGCGAAATGAGCCCACAAGCTCCCGCCCGGACCGAGAGGTATTTTCTAAATGAAGCTTAATTAATTATAATTAGTCCTTGGCAGGAAGGAAGATTCTTGTTTCAGTTAAGCCTAATCAGTCCTTGGCAGAAACATTACTGATTGTTTCGGTTGTTTCAGTGACTGATTATATGCACTGTTTCAGTTAAGCTCAACACGAGCTTGATTATATTGTAGCAGGGCGATTATCTGTATTTGCCCCAATGATTGGATTATAATGTAGTTCAGGGTAACTCGATATGACAACCTGATTTCATTGTGGGTGATATTAGCAGGCATTTGATTAACATGATCTGTGCCATACAAGCGTAAATGAATTTCTGACTGACATTTTCATTTGTCATTGTGAAAATGGACACAACCAATGGTAAATGTTATACATCATTATACTCTTTTAATAAGGATACAATACAACACTATATAGGGAGTTCAAACTTTTCTAGTCAGAGCACATAGATCAAAGTGTTGCTTAATCCACAAGCTCTTGGCTGGACCAAAAGCCACTGATGTTTCAACTAAGCTGAATTAATCTGTCCTTAGCAGGAGCATTATCGTTTCAGCTAAGCTTAATGGGGGCCTCCACCTCCCTCCACGTAACCCCCCGTCCAGATCTCGATCACCTCCGCCTCCACCGCCAGTCCACCTCACCTCCCCTCCACACCCCGATCTCCTCTGCCTCCCATCCGCCTCCCCTCCCCTCCCTTCTGCATCCCTCCACTGCCGCCGGATCCCGGCTGGGCAAAGCCCGTGCGGGGGGGGGGGGGGGGGTGATGACGGCGGCGGGGCGTCCCTCAGTCGCGGCTGTGATAGTGGATCTTGAGTGGGTGCCTCCAGACGACATGTGTGTGTCCATGGCATCGGTCAAGCAGCGATGTGACCTCCTCTACCTTTGGCTGGGATTTGGTCGGTGGGTGTTGCCTCGCGGTGGTTTCCTGGCAACGGATCAATTGGAGGAGGAGATGGTGGCCTACCTGCTGAAGTGGGTGAGGAAGCCACCATCGGCGGTGGCGCCTGTGGGTGTCGTTTTCCTCGTTGGAGGCGATGGTGGGGCGTCCCTTGCTCCATTGTTTTCGGGGAAAACCTCAGATCTGGAGGAGGCTACCATTGACGGCGGTGCCCGTGGGCGTTGTAGCCCTCGTTGGAGGCGTTAAGGGCCTCCTGGATCGGACGATGGCGACGTCTTCATCGTCACCTCCATGGGGGCATCATCTTTGGAGACATTCATCTGTTGGACGGACAAGTGAACAGTTTGGTGGTTGGGCGTCGATACGCGGTGGAGCGATGCTTCATCCTACACAACGATGGCGGTGGATCTCAACGGCGTGGCGTAGTGGAGACTCGGCATCCGATGGGTGGCGATGGACTCATGCAGTAGGATGACGCTGTCTGGCGTCATGGTGGCGTCGATGGCAGAGAGGTCTTGTTGCCCTGCTAGACAGTAATCTGGACAACTATGATTTACTGTTCAAGCGTAAATGAATTTCTGAGTGACATTTTCATCTGTGATTGTGAAATGGACATGACCAATGGCAAAAGTTATACACCACTATATATTTCTTCGATAAGGATACATACAGAGTACAGCACTATATATAGAGTTGAAAATTTTCTAGTCAGAGCACAAATATCAAAGTGCTGCTTACGTTCGCAGAGGTAGGCAAAATCCACAAGGCTCCTGTCCTGGGTGGACCAAAGATATTCTTGTTTCAACTAAGCAGAATAAATTACTCCTTAGCAGGGAGCTTATTGTTTCAGATAAGCTTAACGGTGTGCAGACCCGCCAATACCCCTGTCATATGCTCAACACGAACCTGATTATGTTGTAGCAGGATGGCCAAAAAATAGGCCCAGTATGATAATGTAGTTCACCACAACTGGATATGGCAACTTGATTTTATTGTGGGTACTGGGAATGTAACTAGCAAATGGTTTGCTCATGTGACGACGTTTTCATCTGTGATTACGAAATGGAACATTGCCAACGCAAATTATGCACCGCTACATGTGGAGTGGAAAATTTTCTAGTCATAACACATAGATCTGTTTGCAGTGCTAGGGTTGATTGTCCTCTCCCGGACCACACATCATGTCCTAACAGAATTGGGGCCATCGAGATGTTATCAACCCAGCATTGGGAACAACTTTCGATCCTCTTGGTGAGGCATATGACTTCTACAATCTGTATTCGTGGGAACATGGATTTGGCATCAAGTACGGCAAGAGCCGGCTCTATGCAAAGAAGACCAAGACTGTTAGAGATTCGCCCACATGATCGATCACATCAAATTAGGATGAACACGCACACGAAAAACTGATAGCCAAGGGGCCCTTGTCGTGCCCTCTTTTTCCTCTTTATTGATTTTCATATTTTCTCCCTTGTGTTACAAATCTGATGCACCGGTGTGCATATATATAAACGACCTCACAAGTTATAGCTAGCTAACCTAAACCGACTCAAACAACTACTCTTGGCCGGACTGATCACGTTGGAACATAACTAGGAGACGACCAAGCTAACTTCAATTCCAATCGGTCTCAACTTTCCTAATCTACTAGCACACGTAGACTACTAGCACAAAGACATTCGTACACTTTCCTAACTAATCAACCGGCAACGTTGATCACCCTAGTACTAATCCTAATTGAACTAGACTAGAACCTGACACACGTATAACTTGTACTTGCCAAATTAACTACCATAATGTTTGGATTATTCCAACATTCGCCTCCTAATCCAAACATCCGACACTTTTTACTCAACGAGACGCGCACACGATCATCTCTTCATCTTGTCCCGTCGATTGCCTCCGGTGACACGACTTACCGGACCACAACTCCTCTCTTCTTGCAATGATGGTCACCACTTCATCGTCACCGCAACTTTGTTTGCATATCGACTCATAGACTTTAACCAACAATTACCTGGACTACCAGCCACGCTGTCACATCTTAGCATGCTACATGTAGACTAAACGCATAGCCTCATACAAGAACTCAACTTAACCGGTGCACGTCCATCTTCATGTTGATCTTCATCTTCACGTTGGTTGCTTGCACACGGGGAGACACATCTATTCACCCGGCACATCTTTTTCCTTTGTCGTTGGTGACACAACTTACCAAACAACACCTTCTGTCCAGCGGCAACACAACTCGCCATATACGTGCAACTCATCTTCATCGTGTATGAACTCGCCGGAACTCCACCACCACGAACGGAAACACAAGACACGAATTCCTTTTTCCGCCCGCTCTTGCTCGCAATTCTTCCCTGCCAGTGACACATCTCAACTGTAGCAGAAGACTCACACACGTGAGCTCTTGGACGCACTTTACAAGAACTCATATGTGCACACCTTGATGACGACTCGCAACTTCGCCATCTCCACCTTGCACCCTCGAACATTGATCTCGATGATCTCCTCGGTGTCTCAACTTCGACACATCCATAACCATCAACGCCTTGCGGACGACAACCCTGTCGCCCACCTCCAGATCGTTACGCCGAACAACAATCACTCGTCGCCTCGCTTGCGACGGCACCCTCACTGCCTTCTTGTCGTCACTCCGCGAACAACTATTGCCTTCTCCTCCTCGTCGCTGCACCACCCAGCGACCATGTCACCCGCTCGTCGTTGTCGCTACACCAGCGACCGTATCGCCCGCTCCTCCTCGTCGCTACACCAGCGACGGTATCGCCCGCTCCTCTTCGTCGCTACACCGACGACTGTATTGCCCGCTCCTCCTCGTCGCTGCACCACTCAGCCACTATATGGCCTGTCCTGAGGCGCTGGTAGGTCGCCACCCCGGGGCAAGCGCAGCTTCACTCGAACCTTGCTCTGATACCAATTGTTGGAAATTCGCCCACAGGATCGATCACATCAAATTAGGATGAACACGCACACGAAAAACTGATAGCCAAGGGGCCCTTGTCGTGCCCTCTTTTTCCTCTTTATTGATTCTCTTGTTTTCTCCCTGGTGTTACAAATCTGATGCACCGGTGTGCATATATATAAACGACCTCACGTGCTATAGCTAGCTAACCTAAACCGACTCAAACAACTACTCTTGGCTGGACTGATCACGTTGGAACATAACTAGGACACAACCAAGCTAACTTCAATTCCAATCGATCTCAGCTTTCCTAATCTGCTAGCACACGTACACTACTAGCACAAAGAAATCGTACACTTTCCTAACTAATCAACCGGCAACGTTGATCACCCTAGTACTAATCCTAACTGAACTAGACTAGAACCTCACACACGTATAACTTGTACTTGCCAAATTAACTACCATAATGTTTGGATTATTCCAACAAAGACCATGCAGGAAATTGTTTGTGGGCGGTCGGTGAGTAGAACACAGAGCTCAGGAACTGTGTATGTTTTTTTCAATAAAAGTAGGTATTGTATTTCATAAAAAATATATAATTGTGCTTGCAATTAGTTTATGCATGGGGAACTAGGTGCCGAAACACAAGTTACGAACAGATGACAACGGCTGGTACATCAAAGAGCATAGGATGGCACACAACCACTCTTTGACTCCAAGGTGTAGACAGAAGGTACTCTGGCCATCCCACAAACATCTAGATCTGAACACAAAGGACTTGGTACGTCAGCTGAGGGGGGACGACACATACATCAGCAAAGTTGACGACACTATATGAAGTTTCTCCGGAACCAGGGAGAATGTGCCATGTACTAATTGTATGTTTAGGAACCTGCGTAGTCAAAGTAGCATAGATCAAGCAGATGATGAAGTTAGGAAGACAATTGAAGTCTTTGCAGACATAGGAGCTAAGAATCCGGATTTCATGTTTGTGGTGCAAGAAGATACCGAGAGTCAGATAAAGAACCTCATGTGGACCAATGGGCGGAGCAGAATGAAGTACAAGTACTTTGGAGATGTTATCACGTTCGACACCACTTACAGAAGTAACTTGTACGACATGTCATTTGGACTATTTATAGGCGTGAACGACCACTTTCAGAGCATCATCTTGGCTGGAGTGTTGCTTAGAGACGAGCAGGTAGAGAGCTTTGAATGGGTTTTCACGGAATTCATAAGAATGATGGGTGGTGAAGCACCAAAGACAATTCTGACAGGTGAATATCAGTTTTAATTTGCGTGTTTCCCTTGAGGATCATCTACAGTCATCTCAATGAATTTGTCATTTATATTGTTTCAGATCAGAATCAAGCAATGGAGGTGGCCATAAAGGATGTGATGCCAAACACAGCCCACCGATGGTGCAAATGGCACATCTTGAAGAAAGCAGAAGAGTGCCTTGGACCCCTATACACAAAACGGAATGGTTTCCGAGCAGAATTCCATAAGGTCATCAACCACACAGTCACAATAGATGATTTTGAGCCAGCATGGGGGATGTTGATTCACAAGTACAACTTAAGGTCACATCCGCACATGACACAACTTTACGAAACCAGGAAAAAATGGGTAAAGCCATATTTCAAGGGGGTGTTTTGTGCCAAGATGATGAGTACTCAAAGGAGCGAGACTGCCAACAGTTTGCTGAAGAAATATGTACCACCTGCATGTCCGATGCATATGTTCGTGAAGCAATACATGCACTTGAAGTTTGACCAGGACACAAACGAAGCCTATGAAGAGAAATGGACCCTGATTGTAAGAAACTATATTTCTCATAAGATATAACTCCAATCTGTTGTCTCTGAACACGAACATTACAACTTCCTGGAAGGATGATATTTGAAATAAGTGATCTGATATTTCCACAAGGTGGCGTCGTGCTGAGGCGCAGCTTACCTATGGAGGGACATGCTAGCAAGATATATACTCATGCGATGCTCAAACAATTCGGCCAAATCCTTTATCAAGCAGGATCTTACCGTCTGGAGGTGATCGAGAAGAACAAGGTGTACAGGACAACGCTCATTAAAGCAGAGGGAAAGGAAAAAAATATCTCAGGGTAGCCTATGAGGTTAAGATGATAGATAATGGAGCTGAATTTGACTGTGAATGTGGTCAATTTGAGCACATGGGTTTGCTATGCTGCCATGTGCTGAGGGTTAGAAGAACAACTTTAATCATAAATATTCATTTTCTGCATCATCTTTTCAGAATTTGTGGAAGATATTCTTCATAAACATGTGTACCGTCTGACAATGCAGGTGATGGATTATTCAGACATCCTGGAGATACCCAAGAAGCACATAGTGAAGAGGTGGAGAAGAAACGCGCGAGATGTCTTGCCTATGTTGGTAGGCCACGGAGCCACTACTGCAGAGGCCTATGATGGGTTGATGGAGTTTGACGGGGGATAGACCCTGGGTAGCCTCATCCACACCTTAGCAAATTTCAAGACATCGGGGCTAGCCTAGCTCCTCAGTCCGACTAGTCGCAAGGCCGACCTCCATGGCCGGATGGAGCCGACAGGCCGCCTCCTAGAAGGTGGTGCGCCTCAGAAGACGACGAGGGCTTGGGACGACTCCTGACAGGCGACCCATCACCACCTCAAAGTCTGCACCCACCTAACTACAACAAGACAGGGCGTGGCAATAGTGCCACCCACTACTAGGGAAAACCTTATACACAGAACTTTAGCAGTAGCGTGGGTCAAAGAAGCACGCTGGTGCTAAATAGCAGCAGCGCGCCTACCGAAACCGCGCTGCAGATAGTGTAGTAGCAGTAGCGCGTCTCGGTGAATACACGTTACTACTAAAATTCTCACGGCTTAGCCGATATGGTACACATAGTAGTAGCGATCTATATGGAACCGCGCTACTGCTACTTTCTTTGTAGCAGCGCGTTTTGCTATAAACTCGCTACTACTAAAGGATATAAAATTAAATGAAAAGCAAATAGAAAGGTAATTGAAAATGGAAGAAATAGAAGAAGGTGAAAGGAAAAAAATAAAATGTGAAGAAAGATAAATGAAAAAGGGAAAAAGGAGAAAGTAGTAGCAGTAGCGCGTATCCCAGAATGCACTGTAGCTAACATAGCAGCAGCGCGCTTTCAGGAAAGCGCTATTGCTATTTCTGACTTAACCACCGCGTTCGTCCTTCCTCACGGTCACTTCCCCCAAATCGAACTCCTCCGCTCTCGCCGCCGCCGTCGCCCGTCGGTCGCCGAGCGCTCTCCGCACACCCTCTACGCCGCCCCCGACCCCGGATTCAACGCTGCCCCCGCCCCCGACCTGAACGCCGCCCCGGACGCCGCCCCCGACCTCAACGCCGCCCCGGATGCCGCCCCGCCCCAAGCCCAACCTCGACGCCGCCTGCCCCTCTCTCGCCACAGGCACCCGATCAAGGTGAGCACGCCTGCTCCTCCCCCTCCCCTACCTCTGCCTAGATAGGGTTCTTCAAATTTTAGTTGCATCAAATAGTTAGGGTTCATCTATGGGTGGAAATGAATTGGATACAGATGCGGCTGGGATTTTTTCTTAGGTGATGTTTTCTTAGATGATGAATAAACACTAGTGTAATGCATAATAAAACGAGTAAAATTTGACCTTCTTCTATTTAGTTAGTAAGAACTAGTTAGTAAGAACTAGGTACTAATTAGGTGATTTTTTAGTTAAAGCAAATTTTCCCGCCTTGACGTGGACGATGCCTATCCCGCATCCTCGTCGTCGAGTCGGTGGAGGACGACACCTGCTTGACCAGATCGGCCATGTCCGGGACTGGGCTCCGCCGGGGTGGTACTGGGAGGCGCTACCTACCGGGGGGCGCAGGTTGGTGAGGAGCCAGCCTGTCGTTGACCCGAACCTTCTTTGGTGGCGGTCGCGTGGGCCAGTGACGATCCAGAGGCTCGAGGACTCCGCGGAGGTGGTGCGTCACCGTGTCAGTGAGGAGGACGCCCACGTCCGTCGCTACTTGTTTGCGTTGGAGCATAGGCCGTTCTCCAATACCTGGCAGGTTCTCCGCGGATCTCACTGGAGCTATGATCCCGTGATGGTGCCTTCTCTGTGGGTGTCCACCGCCCGCGCCGATACCCGTCGTGTGCTAGAGTTTTAGTTGTATTAGTGATGTTATATGTATGACACTATTCGTGATGTATTAGTGATAATATTTGACGATGTACTGACGCATGAGATGATTTACTTTTGCTTATTGAATGCATGCTAATTTGAGTCCTATAAGATATTTTGAAATGTATATCTTGTGTTGCTCAATATCCAAGTGGCCGGTCATGTTTGCAGGTTACACCTTCGAGTGGCCTATGTTTTGCCGGAGTGTTGATTCATTTCCGTTCTGGTAAATTTCAGGCGCTCGATATGTCCTATTTTAGCAAAGGTCATGCCAAATTTTTTCGTGAATTTTGGCATGACTTGTGCTAGAATATGTAGGAAATATCGAGTGCCCCGGATTTGTGTGTTGAGTATCTTGGTAGTTGTCTTCGATCGATTTTCAATTAATGTTTTAACTATGAACATAGGAAATGTCTAACGACGAGAAGGATTTCGGTATTTGCAAATACTGCGAAGACGAGCGCGGCCTGTGCGACGGAATCTTCCTAGATGATGATAGGCGCTTCAGCATCAAGCTGGACGAGAACTTCGAAGTGGATACAGTAAGTCACAACGACAAGTCTTTTTTCGTAATTAAGCATGACATCTGCTTCACTTGCTTCAACTTATATTTTTTTATTATTCTACTAGCGTATCCCCTGCCATGCAAGAGTTTTTGTATTGGATAAGATATGTTTCAGTCATAGTATGGAGGAAAAGAAAGTTTACTTGAAGACCGAGCATAGTTATATTTTCCATGCAAAGTTATACAATTCAGACAACTACACCTATTTTGGATGCAAAACATGGCGAGCACTATGCAAGACTTATGCATTTGAGCCTGATATGGTTATCACCTTTGATATTCGTCCGGAAGATGATATTGAAGGTAATACCGACATCTGGATCGATGTGCAAATGCCTCCAGTTATACCATTATGTAAGTTTCTCAACCATATTTATGTCTTTGATATTGTTTATTCAAAGACAGTTGACAACTAATTTGTACTGTCAGCTTATTTCCGTGCAAGCAAACATGTCCAGCGCTTGGTAGACAGGACCGTATACTGTCCTAGGGCTGAACTCAACTGCGAGGAGCTCAGTCATTATGTTTCATGGCTTGAGGATCTTGATATTGTCAAGACAAATTTTCTTCCTGCATTTAGAAATGTTAGTACTGAAAATGTGCGACCAATAGTGTTCGTAATGAACTACGGTCACATCTATTTAGGAAGGATGGTAAGATTTTTACTATTTGTCATCGGTGCATCTTTTCCATACATTATTTTTGAAGCTAAACTTCATTGCTAAGTATGTTACCGTACGATGTTCTTCAATAGGGACTCCCGATGAATGTTGTGCCTTATGGGATCGAGAATAAGGTACCATGAGTATTATCAGATTACGGCCAAGATATCCTACAGATTACTTTAGTGCATTCAAGATTAGCGACAGATGCTTAATAATGCAAGACTGGACCAAATATGTGATGGGGGAGCGCAGAGAAGCACTAGGGGGCAGCAAACAGATGCGCTACCCACGATTAGGAGACAGGTTCATCTGCATGCTCCAGTTTGATCGAGGAGGAGAGCTATATATGTTTTATGTTATTTTACCTAAGAGAGAGCAGCAGGAGTGATTAGCTAGCTAGAAATGAGTTTGAGGATGATGATGTGCTACACTATTACTATGATGATAAAATAGCTAGTGTTGGTGGTAATGACTATGATGATTATTATTAGCTAGTGTTAGTGCTGATTAAATAAATACTGTTGGTGGTAATGACTATGATGATGATTAAATAGCTTGTGCTGGCGGATTAGATTCAAGTGGAGGCAACATGTGGTGCACATCGAAAGTACTACTAGTCCAAACTAGATCAAGTTTGGATTAGTAGTATACTTTTGACATGCACCACATATTGCCTCCACTTGAACCTAATCCACCTTCATTTAATACACTGTTATGGACATAATGATGTAAACCTCATAATAGCTGGTATTGTACCAATATTTGTATGATGGCGCATAAATACACTAAAATTAAAAAAAATACTAGTAGCGATGGAAAGAAAACACGCTGCAAGTAGATACCTTAGCAGTAGCGTGGTACTGAACAAACGCTGCAGCTATTTGTCCTAGCAGTAGCGCGTGCTGGCACGCGTTACTGCTAAGCAATAGCTGTAGCGCCTTATTAGTAGCGCGGCCACCCGCGCTACTAGTGGGCACAAAACACGCGCTACTGCTAGGGTTTTCCCTAGTAGTGACCTGCCACCCCCGAATCCCGAAAGGAACGTGGCCACAGTGCAGACGTACCAAGTGGACACTCCTCGCCTGGCACGACACAATAGCCACGCGGCCCATGACGATGCCTATGTCAGGCAGGGCCATGCCCCCACGATGGGCGGTCAGTGTGTGATACGTCCATTTTGCACCATGATTTTATATCAATATTTATAGCATTATAGGCTGTTATTATACATTATGTCACAATACTTATGGCTATTCTCTCTTATTTTACAAGGTTTATCATGAAGAGGGAGAATGCCAGCAGCTGGGATTCTGGCTGGAAAAGGAGCAAATATTGGAAACCTATTCTGCACAGATCCAAAAATGCTGAAACTCCACGGAAGTCACTTTTGGAATTAATAAGAATTATTGAGCAAAGAAAATACTAGAGGGGCCCACACCCTGGCCAAGAGGGTGGGGGCACCCCCCCGACTAGGCACGCCCCTGTCTCCTGGGCCCTCTGGTGGCCCTCCGGTGCCCATCTTCTGCTATATGAAGGTTTTTACCCTGGAAAAAAATCATAAGCAAGCTTACGGGACGAAACTCTGCCGCCACGAGGCGGAACCTTGGCGGAATCAATCTAGGGCTCCGACGGAGCTATTCTGCCGAGGAAACTTCCCTCCGGGAGGGGGAAATCATCATCATCATCATCACCAACGATCCTCTCATCGGGAGGGGGTCAATCTCCATCAACATCTTCACCAGCACCATCTCCTCTCAAAACCCTAGTTCATCTCTTGTATCCAATCTTGTATCGAAACCACAAGTTGGTACCTGTGGGTTGCTAGTAGTGTTGATTACTCCTTGTAGTTGATGCTAATTGGTTTACTTGGTGGAAGATCATATGTTCAGATCCTTAATGCATATTAATATTCCTCTAATCATGAACATGAATATGCTTTGTGAGTAGTTGCGCTTGTTCCTGAGGACATGGGTGAATTCTTGCTATTAGTAGTCATGTGAATTTGGTATTCGCTCGATATTTTGATGAGATGTATGTTGTCTCTCCTTTAGTGGTGTTATGTGTGTTGGAAATATGCCCTAGAGGCAATAATAAAAGTGTTATTATTATATTTCCTTGTTCATGATAATTGTCTTTTATTCATGCTATAACTGTATTATCCGGAAATCGTAATACACGTGTGAATACATAGACCACAATATGTCCCTAGTGAGCCTCTAGTTGACTAGCTCGTTGTGATCAACAGATAGTCATGGTTTCCTGGCTATGGACATTGGATGTCGTTGATAACGGGATCACATCATTAGGAGAATGATGTGATGGACAAGACCCAATCCTAAGACTAGCACAAAGATCGTGTAGTTCGTTTGCTAGAGCTTTGCCAATGTCAAGTATCTTTTCCTTTGACCATGAGATCGTGTAACTCCTGGATACCGTAGGAGTGCTTTGGGTGTATCAAACGTCACAACGTAACTGGGTGACTATAAAGGTGCATTACAGGTATCTCCGAAAGTGTCTGTTGGGTTGGCACGAATCG